>NC_135858.1:22754367-23072700 GCF_031162955.1 Sander vitreus
TTTTTAATGGTGGACCACAGATCAGTTTGTCTGTTTGTAAAGCAACACTGTAACTCTCAATTACTCTGAAGAAAGAAAGTGTGCGCTCAGTGGTGATCCACATCTGGCCTTCATCAGCCACATCAACTCAGACCCAGCGTTTGAACAGACAGCTGACTTCGTGGAACTGAGCAGGAAGTGAGGGCTTAATCTTCGTTCTATGAAACATTCAGATTTGATTACCACAAAGACATAGCAGAGCATGATGTAGCATGGGTCGTCTTCCACAGCCAGCTTCAGCTTTCCTGGTCAACAACAGTCGTACTACACATTATTTAGGATGCTCAGTTGCAGACACCTGGGATGAGGTCATATTCAGATAAACAGATTTTATGGAACTTTATTCTCTTGCTTATGAATTAACAGCATACTGTATGCAGCTGTAAGACAGCTAAATTCACTCTGTGTATGTTGAACTCTGAAAAGAGGTGACTCCAGATATATTCTCAGTGATCATTCTCAACTTGCTCTAGTGTGATTTTAATTTTTTTTAATTTTAATTTTTTTTACTTTTAATAAGAATACTCTGAACATCCGTAAATAATATAACAAAATAAGGCTGGCACTTTTGTATTCATAATTCCAGCAATAGCTTGAACAGGGATTACATTTAATATTCCATCTGTAATCACCTGTTGGAAATAAAAACTTGTGGTGCATATAAGTGCCACAGGCCAAGCCTTATACCCTAAAATGCAATCTCCGTCTGTTGCTGACTTTGTAAAACGCAACTGCTTTCAGCATTTGCTAGCAGTGGGTGCCCCATGAATGAATAGAGCATGGTAGGGGTGGGCTATAATGCCTTAATGGTAAACTCCTGAAAAATACCTTATTTTTAATTGCAGCCGGAGACAAAGTTCGTTTGGACTTCATATAAGCTGTTGCTCTGTCCTTATGTGATTTCTGGCTCTCTTTGCTTTAAAGGAACACGCCGACTTATTGGGACTTTAGCTTATTCACCGTAACCCCCAGAGTTAGATAAGTCCATACATACCCTTCTCATCTCCGTGCGTGTTGTAACTCTGTCTGACACCCCCACCGCTAGCCTGGTTAGCACAGATCCTGGAGATAACCGGTTCCAACTAGCCTACTGCTCCCAATAAGTAAGAAAATAACGTCAACATGTTCCTATTTACATGTTGTGATTTGTATAGTCCAGTGATTTTCAACCACTGTGCCGCGGCGCACTAGTGTGCCGTGAGAGATCGTCCTGTGTGCTGTGTCCTGTTTGGTTTAAGACCATAGAATTACTGCCACAAGGTGGCAGTGACAGGATGTAAGCAGTAGGTCCGAGATCATCGATGTAAGCCTGCAACAGCAATTGATACATTTTTAAAAAGGAAAAATGCAGATTCTGATCTTATTAGGCTACAATGTGTAATTTTGTAACATATTTGGTTGGTGGTGTGCCGCGGGATTTTTTTAATGTAAAAAATATGCCGTGGCTCAAAAAAGGTTGAAAAACACTTGTATAGTCACAGCGTGTACAAATAACAAGGTCATATGAGACATAGCCGTCTTCTAACCGTATACAAACTGGGAACTATATTCTCAGAAAGGTGAATCACTGCTACTTCTGCTACTTGGGCAGAGTGATTTGCTAGCAGCATCTGAAGCCCTGTGGTGAGGAGCAGAGAGTTCGCCTGGAGTTCACTCGAGTTGGAGTAATAGAGTCAACAATTACTAGATAGTAAAAGCATAGTGACCTTGTTATTTGTACACCCTGTGACTATACAAGTCACAACATGTAAACAGGAACATGTTGGCGTTATTTTGTCACTTATTGGGAGCAGTAGGCTAGTTGGAACCGGTTACCTCCAGGATCTGTGCTAGGCTAAGCTAGCGCTGGGGGTGTCAGACAGAGTTGCAACACGCACGGAGATGAGAAGGATATGTATCGACTTGTCTAACTCTGGGGGTTACGGTGAATGAGCTAAAGTCCCAATAAGTCGGCGTGTTCCTATAAACTGTGAGATATGGTGAAAGAATGTTATTGTATAACCCTGTATTACCATTCTCTTTATCTTACAATGCTTACATGTTGCCGTAGTTTGTTGCAGACATATATTTTTATATCCTTCCACATTTTCCAGGCCACTACCTTTTTTGGAGCCAACAACCAGTGGTGGAAGAAGTATTCAGATCCTTTGCTTAAGTAAAAGTACTAATACCACACTGTAAAAATACTCTGTTACAAGTAAAAGTCCTGCATTTAAAATGTTACTTAAGTAAAAGTATGTAAGTATCATCAGGAAAATGTACTTAAAGTATTAAAAGTAAAAGTACTCAATGCAACACTGCCAACAACAATGTTGTCTCAGGAATGCTTGTTGCTGCTGTATGTAGTCATGACATAAATACTGTTGAAATCACAATTTTGCGAGAAGAAAAAGAGGCCCGGTCAATTCGCAACTGGCAGCAAATACTTCTCACCCCTTTCCTCAGAGAAATAAATGGGGAGTGAAATCTGGTGCGTCTGTAGACTGTATATTTCGGCATAGGCTACATGGGTTGCGTTTAAATTAATTTGAACTAATTATGTGTTCAAGCCCTACTGCAATATTAGTGTGCATGTGAGCAGACTCTGTGTTTGACTCTTGACCTCAGGTTGTTTAATCTGGTTTTGGTTCAACCAATAATTCTTAAACTCAGTCTCAGGAAACTCTTTTGTGAGCTTATCTCAAACAAATTGAGCACCTGACCTAAGTAGTGATCTAAAGGATCTGTGATCAGCCCACCAGCCAAAACCAGGCTAAGCATGTGCCCTGTGACCTCCACTCCTCACAGCCCAGATCAGCCTGGGGCCACCAGGCAGATAGCCTTTCAGGAAAAGGCTCCCCAACTCTGGAGGACAATGGCTGTGTTGTCTATATCAGAAAGGACCATTTCTGCATTGGATTCAATTTCTTATAGAAGAGAAGAATTCCAAATATTTTACCACCATTCTGTTATTTCATGTAAGGCTGTCTGAGTCTTTACTATCATGAAAGCTTCTTGTTCTCAACCAACAATGGTAATTTGAATCCATATCTGCACCTAATATAGTAGTTCTCCACGGTTATTTAGAAAATGCTTGGCTTTATATCGTTTTATAGGCTCCACCAGCTCTTGAATTTGTTCAGAACCTACTGTACTTCCTGTTCAGCATCGTCTGTGTCTGTTAAATGACAGGATTCTTAGCACATCTGTGTTTACAGCTGTGTGATGATGATGATCGAGGGATCTATTCTCGCTAGTTAGTGTTGTATTTGTATGCTACAAATACTTCATATAACTGGTGAACATTTTCTGAACATATTTTTGAATTGATATCCTACTGCTCTTAAATACATTTTGCTATTGAAAATCTACTTGCAGAGCCTTCCAACATACACTACATGTTGATAAGGGCTGGGACGGTATGGATTTTTTCCTACCACGGTTGAAAAGCAAGAAATTCCTGCGGTATTGCGGTATACCGCAACCCCCTTACGAGAGTAGCGTAAGTTAGAGCGGGAATGGCAGGGTGCCTTAAAGTGCTCATATTATGCTTTTTGGCTTTTCCCCTTTCCTTTATTGTGTTACATATCTTTTTGTGGACGTTATAGGTTTACAAAGTGAAAAAGCCCAAAGTCCACCCCAAAGGGACTTACCATCTCCAACAGAAAACACTGTTCACAAACTGCTCCAAACAGCTCTATTGTAGTCCAGCCTTTACTTCCATGACAAACGTGCGTCACTTTGTAACACACGTTATAATGCTCGCCTAGCTGCTAGCATGGCACTCCCTCATAGTCTGCAACTGACAAGCTAGCAGTACTTACTGCGCATGTGCGACTCCCAACAAAGATGGTACTTTTGTAAAAAATAAAAGTTCTGATGTCTTTTGTATGTTTGTTGCAATGAAGTTGCAGGAGACAGTGAAAGTTTTATTTTTTGTATAGTTCTTTAAAAATAAAAAGGTAACTTACTACTCTGGGCTGAGATTTCCTAGTAACATTACCGAAAAGGCTCAGGATGCTGCAAATGTTGGTATAATATGAAAATGGCTAGTGGATTTAAGACAAAAAATAATAATTTATTGAACGAATCAAATTTGAACATATCTGTCACTGTCAGTGGCTTGTTGATCTTTACATTGTTAGTTCATTTCCTAACCTGGCCTGGGACACACATTCATACGGTTTGATAAAGTACTTATTGGACTTTAACTTATCATTAAAGGAGAATTCCGGTCAATTTCAACCCGTAGCTCTGTTGTTTGTAAATTTGGAGTGCTGGCAGTAGCAAAAACAACAAACAATCGGTGCTGCCTACACCGTGTTATCCCCCTGCTAGCGTTAGCACCCAACAGGCTTAAACAGGGCACGTTTTAAACATGTTTAAAGCCTCTAAACATGCTCGAAATGTCATTACAAGTGCATACCCATGTGCAGTGATTCCTTCCGAGGGAACACAGCGAATCTGACTGCAGTAGTTGTGACAGAAAGGCATACAAATTGTGTTAATCCAGCCAGTGCACGTACCTCTGTTTATTTCCTGCTTTCCGGTCAAGTCCACACTAGTCGATTGTCAAACTCATACAATCCAATATTCCAGTCAAATTTGCTGTGTTCCCTCGGAAGTAATCACTGCACATGGGTAGGCACTTGTAATGACATTTTGAGCATGTTTAGAGGCTTAAAACACATTTAAAACTTGCCCTGTTTAAGCCTGTTGGGTGCTAATGCTAGCAGGAGGATAACACGGTGTAGGCAGCACCGATTGTTTTAGCCAACCTGTAAACATTTTAACGTTTAACGTTTATTCACTCTAAAGTCAGCGGCTGCTGTTTCAATCCTGTTGGCTGTCTGCAGCGGGCGGGGCTGCTTAGTTCCCCCCACGACTCACACACACACGCACACACACACACACACAAACAAACACAAACACACACGGTGGATGCAGAAAAAAACGGAGATGAGACGTACAAGATGACATAAATTGAGGACAGCTACGCTCGTTATTGTAAGTGCAATGATAAGTTAAAGTCCAATAAGTATTTTATGAAACCATATGAATGTGTGTCCCAGGCCAGGTTAGGAAATTAACTAACAATGTCAAGATCAACAAGCCACTGACAGTGACAGATATGTTCATATTTGATTCATTCAATAAATTATTATTTTTTGTCTTAAATCCACCAGCCGTTTTCATATTATACCAACATTTGTAGCATCCTGAGCCTTTTTGGTAAGGTTACTAGGAAATCTCAGCCCAGAGTAATTCATTAATAGTAATAATTATTATTCTCCCCAAAACAAGTTTATTTTTTATTTTTAAAGAACTATACAAAAAAAAAATTGAAACTTTTTTTGCAACTTTCACTGTATATGTGAACCCCTATGCAGGATTATCAAGGCTGGCCCCCCTACTACAGCACGTGATGACGGCACAATGTCCACGAGTAGGCTACCATCAATAGGACAGGATAGGATCATAGAGACACAGCAATTCCTGTTTTTCACCTTTATGAGGCAAAAAAAACTGGCTGGTAAAAAGTCACAGTGGCAGTTGGATTTTTAAATCCACCTGTCACAGTGGCTGGTGGTCAAAAAAGTTAACTTCAGGCCCTGCTACTGACAGCACTCCACATTTACAAACAACAGAGCTACGTGTTGAAAACCACCGGAATTCTCCTTTAACTTACAATAACGAGCGCAGCTGTCCGGTTTTTCCTGCATCCACCATGTGTGTTGTTTGTGTGTGTGTCTGTGTGTGTGTTTGTGTCGCAGGGGTAACGGAGCAGCAGCCCCACCCGCTGCAGAGAGCCGACAGCCAGGATTGAGACGGCAGAAACTTCAGCGACTTTTAAATCGTTACAGCGTACATTGATGTTAAAATGTATACAGGACGGTCTGAAATGTTTTGCACGGTCTTTCGCTGTACGTTTTGTTGGTAAATGCGAGATGTTCGAGTCACACATGTCTCGTCTTTATATCACAAACAAGGAAATGATCAACCCGTTCTCACTGTCGCTTGGTCACTGGCTCTCAGAGTGCATGTGGGACTGCTGGGATTGGTTGAAGTCGCGGGAAACTTAAGGTTATTGGTCAGATTTGCGGAAAAGTTGCGGTGATTGGTCAAAATTGCGAGTCGCACCAAATTCGCGGTGATTGGTTGAATTCGCGTGAATTGGCGCAATCGCGACATCGCAAAATCCTGGAGGGACTGAAAGAGGAGCTGCAGCAATGTGCAGTACAACAAATAAATAAACCGCATAATCCTATTCTGGTACAACCTCTAAATACAATTATGAACCTGAAAATGAGCATAATATGAGCACTTTGAGTGAGTGACGTCAGTGCCTGTGTGGTCACGCAAGGAGAGCGAGCGGTAACGGAGAGTAGCGTATGAGAGCCACTTTGAGGAAAAAAAAGAGGAAAAAGAGTTAGCAAAGTTGATGAAAAGTGAGTTAACAGTGAACAATAAAACAACAAGCTAGAGCTTCTCAAGACACAGTGGCTTTATCTATTGTCAATACTGCCAGTAAAGTGAATTGCGTTACGCCCAAAAAACATTGGCTTAAACCTTACAACATATGTTACAGCCATAGACTGTAAAGATTGCAGCACAGTGTTTCCATTTCAGCTCAATGTGAGAGTCTTTACTGAGTTTTGGTGTCATTCAGGACCACAATGGTTTCTCTCATCTCCGTTGATCCATTCCACAGACAGTTCAGAAAGCTCTTTTGTCAATAAAGTAAAATATAAATGAAATTGTTTGCCGACAATGCCGAGTGCAGCCCGTCTAGCAGCTGAGCAGACAGAGAGCATAGCGGGCGTCTCTGCAGTTCGCTGACTTGTTGCTCTGTCTACCAATTTAAGCCGCTCTGTTTTAGGCTATGAAACGTGCATGCAGGCTGAAATTCAACCACGCCGTTTTATCGGGATAAAGCCATAAACAGAAGGAAATTCCGTTAGCTGCTAGGCTAATGTGCAATGGTAAACACTGCAGCTGTAACGTTAATGTGTTAGCTGAGAACGGAGAAATGTATTTTCCTTTCCTACCGTAATACACGGTAGGAAAGGCAAAGACATTTCTCCGATAAAAGACATTACACAGGTACTCTCGCATATAGGCAGAATAGTCAACACGAATGGAATGTTATTATGTGTCATGGAATATTGCGCTCCCCAACTCGCGAAAGGTCAGATTTGCTCCAATGATAACTTTTGTTTAGAAAACTTTGAATCTATATAAGACACAATGTCATCAGACACAATCCATGTCATTAGAATCAATGAATCCATGTCATTAGACACAACGTGCACACATGTGCTGGCTAATGTGTTTTTGCGGTGATTTTTTTGAGCTCAGACCCGTGGTAGGCATCACATGACCGCGGTATTGTGGTAAGAAACAACCAAATTCATGTTATCCTATTCACAACATTGTTTGGTATTTTGTTGTCCTTTCTGTTTGATTTTCATAACCTATGAATGAGGTGCTTTTCAGCAGCCGACTCAAGTTTTGGATGGGACCAAGTAGGATTTTCAAAGTTTTCAACCATAATTAGTTATTATTAGGCCGTTCAGTATTTATGGAATGGACCACCAGAGGAAAATAGGGGAGGGTCATGTCTTTTTATTCTTTGTTGAGGGGAGGGTCATCCAACATTTTTTAGTCTGGGGGGGGAGTCACCCAACTTTTGTATTCATGAAAAAAGCAACATTTCAAAGTGGCTTGTTTGGTGCATATTTTTTCATGTAGCTCTTAGTCTCTGCCCTCCTTCGCTACCAGATGGGTCTGACCCATGAGTTTGCTGTGGGGCAGGGGGAGGCAGGGGGCCCCCCTGGTGGCTGAAACGGGTACCTGCATTGTTTAAAAAATGAGTGGAATAATTATATCTGGCATGACCAGATATTTTATAAATATCTTAAATAACACAAAACAACTAAATGGTGGTAGGTAATACATCAGATTCCATATAGTGCTTTAGTAAAAAAAAATATTACCTGGCTGACGATGGGAGCAGCAGGACGCAAAAAACAAAAGTTACTGTTGCACTAGTCTGGACATCTTGCCGTGCCAACGTTGCAATAAAGGTTTCCTAAATGCCATGTATATAAATGTGATGTCAGCTTACTAATTGATTGCGGGTTTTGTGTAGATTTGGATTTTTATACATTTATTCCACTTTGTTTAAACGGCGAAGTGGAGAGGCCTCGTTCACCTGTTTGGAGCTGGCTGGTGAATGTGACGCTTGTATCGGCCTTGCTGGATACACCGTGACTCTGTTTGTGGTTCTACTGATCGCTGTGGATTACTTTTTTTCATGTCATTGGATTACGGCAAAATACAGATCTTTTTTCTCAACGTGTTTTAACGTTTTATGGTGTGACTGCGCTTCGTTTCTGCGTTTGGAGAGACATCTCAACAGACTGTAGGTCCAACACTGATTGTTCACTGTTACATTTTAGTTGAATCTAAGCGTCTGTCTATTGTGTTCCAAAACAGCCGCGATTGGATTTCACAAGAGCGAATTGTTAAATTGTTACAATGTAATTTAAAATCTGCTTTAAAAATAAACATATATGTTTTGGAATATAATGTTCAGCTTCGGCAGTTTTACCTATGTGCTAAAATATAACAATGACTGAGGAAGCCTAGTGACAAGTCCATAGCAACCAGTGTTGAATTGTTATTTCCCAGTGTCCTTTGCTGAATGGTCTCAATGTTTTATTGTTTTATTTCATGTGAATACTAGTTTACTAGAGAAGTAACTTAGTATTTGAAGTAATGCAGTAATGCAGGACGTGTGCATTTAGTTTCCATGCTTATTGTGTTTCCACAACAATGTTAGTGAGTAAATCTACTGAAATGGCCACCACACCATAACAGAGGAGTGTGATGTGTAAGATGAGAATGCAGAGATTAACTCCTGTATGTTGTGGCTGTAAAAATTTGAATGGCATCTGTATAGCTTTGCCAAGTGCAAGCTAGTACATAAGGGCAAGGTCATGCCAGTTTTTCAAATCATTTTGTGCGGTCATATGAAAATTATAACTGGCAAGGACAGGGTCAAGGCTTTTTAACCTAAAGGTCCCAAAACTCCTCCGGTGGCCCCTTAAATAAATAACGAACAGTCCCTTAGAGATTTTCCGATACCGTTTTATCTTTTTCTTTTCTGATACCTGAACTTGCGTACCGAATACCGATCCAATACCAGCGCATTTAGTGTGTGTGTGTGTGTGTGTGTGTGTGTGTGTGTGTGTGTGTGTGTGTGTGTGTGTCTTATACAGCTGTATACTACTAACACTGTATGGATGTGAAATGATTGCCATCATTGTTGAATGGCCTGGCTCAGGTTAAACCCTTGTAAAACACAAAGAAATACATACAGGGAATGAATGCCATAAAACTTTATTTTTGTATCTCGTTAAACAGTCAGTCGGAAAAAGAACATAAATGAACTACTTAAAAGTATATTTTTTTTAAGGCTAAATTACATGGTATCAGATCGTGCATAGATGCGGGTACTCGCCGACACCAGCATTTTAAGCAGTATCAGAGGCATTTCCGATACTGGTATCGGATCAACTCTATTACAATAATATAAATAAATAAAAAGTTCACACTCTAAAAATATGAACAAATGGCTGGCCTCTAGAAAGAAAATCATTCTAAAAAACTGCTTTGATAAACAATAATTTTCAGTATTGTGCAATTTGTAGCTCATAGGCTAAAACGCGTGCATGCATCGTCCACAATACTCATCACAGTGATGGTGATTGTGATCTCAATGTCGGAGGATGTACGTCAGTAAAAGTGGCATTCTGCCACAATAAGGGTTTGTGATCAAGTCTGCCATTCTCTACAAAGCATTATCTCCAAGTTGGCTCCCTGCCCACCTCTGATGCCCTGCGGCATTGATTCAGTGCCACTGCCAAGCAGTTTCTTGCTGAGGGGTGATATACTGAATAAGTGGAAAACACGTTTGACAGAGGAGTCTGCTGTCGCATCCATGAATGCCAATGTATGTCGTCCAGTCGGAATGTTTTCCTTTATCTAATGTACTTGTTGTATATTGCCTACATACAGTTAAACTTAAGCACCCATTCTGTAGAGAGCAACCCTTGGTTTTCCATTTGAACTGAAAAAAATGTATTTCCATGACAACAATATTTCTATTTTTGTAAACTAGTGTTTTTGATTATTGTATTACAGCTTTAATCTATATATTTTAGATTTACATTTACTCCTTTTCAACCATGTGCTTAGATTAGAAACCTATTTATATTATTTTTATAAACTGCACAATGCATTATGGGCAATGAGAAATCCTTTCAAGTGGTAACCAAATGCATGAGCCAGAGAGGACCTCTGCTAGGACGTCTCATGTGGCTTACAAGGCCATAACACCAACAAAAAAAGAAATTCATCAATATGAGTTTTTGATCTTTTTACAAAATCATTACCTCTTTTACAAATGCCTTTTCTTGACATGGATGTCTTTGAGTTGAGCCCATCACAGTAACCAGTAAAAACTTGATATAAGCCTGACAGTGAAAATCAAAAGAGCACAATTCCTCTCCCTCCGTCTCTTTCGTTACATGTCCAGAACCCATCAGTTCAAAGATTGGCCCTTGAAATCAAATATGGCTGAGGCGGGACACTTTGTCCAAGGGCTGGAGAGGTTAGGCCCCGGGGGTGGGTTGGTGCCTATTATACCATTGCCCCAAACCATTGAGGGGACCCCCCATATACATACACACATACACACACACACACACACACACACACACACACACACACACACACACACACAGAGGATCAGGTGACCCTTCCAACCTTTGAAATTGTGTAGGTGATCAAACCTTCCCTCTCTGCTAAGGAGACATTGAGTGAAACACAGGCCTGTGTCTCTTTACAGGGATTTTTTTTCTCTCCAGTCGTGTTGCGGTTCCAGATACTTGGATGGGATGAATACAGTAAATGCTCTAAGTTTAGTGCCAACAACGTGTCCTTGTTTTTTTTTTTCTCTTTGTTGAAAGAACCCCTGATACAGAGGAAAAAATAGCATTGTGTCAGCAGTAAAGCTGAATTAGAATTGATTTTTTTAAATACAAAACATGTTTTTACACGCTTTTACAGTACAAGTTCTGTCCATCTTTTTCTGTCTGTTCTCCTCCACTACCTTTTTCTTGTATGTTTATTGTTCTGTTGTGGCTATTGGACAATTCTGTGTATATCTTTCATTCTCAGTTATAAGGACATGTCTTGGATTAGTTGTAAAAGGTTTATCTAGTCTGTGAATGATTTCTTATGGTATACTTTTTAAAGCAGTTTTTCTTGCTCTACTTCCCTCTTCAGACAGCCTGGTATCCCAATCATGTTCATATTCGATGAATCCGCACGTCAATGCCAACATACAGGGCCAATACAAGAAGAAGCAGTGTTCCCTATATACAGTATAGTGGTTGTGGAGTTGTGAGATCTTTTCTTTCATTTATTCTATCCAAGCGGCAACTTCCGGACTTGAAATATGAAGCCTGTGTGTAAGTGCCTTAAACTTGCATTCTATCTAATTTCCAGCAGGGAGCAACTCCACTGTCTCCAAAAAGAAGTCAGTTTCTATAGAAGTCTATAGGGTAATGACCCGACTTCTCACTTGATTTATTACCTCAGTAAAGATTTTCCTAACAGGAGTATTGCCTCAATCGCTAGTTATAAGTCTTCTCCAATACAGCATGATGTTCATTTTGTAAATTATGGTCCCATTTATTTTAAAATAGATGCTAACGCAGGGGATGCTTTAGGAGCGTGGCTTCACACTGACCTGTCAATCAGGACAAAGGCTTATCAATGCTAACCATGGCACTGTGGACATTAAAATAAAGGTGAACTTGTTTGTGGGTTGTTAAATGTTGAGCCTCTCACTGTGTGTTCACTTCATCAAAGTTAATTGGAACATTTTGGTCACCTGAAAATGTCTTGTTCTGTCAACCAAGGTAGCTAGCTAGCAGTAGAGTTAGCTGGTTACATAAAAGAAAGTCTGCCGATTTTGAATTAGCTCTGTGTACTGCCTAACATGCTGACTAACGACACCAGTACCCGAAAGGTCCACGTCATGGTCAATACCAGACCTGCTTAATGAGCTCAGTATCGGCACTGATACCTATCCAGCGTATCGGTTTGGTGCATCCATAATGTCCATGTTCTTGTCAGGCGATAGGTTTGCCTCAAAAATGTATGTTCGCCACGAGGTGCTCACAAATGTATTATGCCAGAAATGACAAGATGGTGACTTTCCAGTGATATCTGGCAGCTTTTTTTGAAGACATGTTATATACTGGGTATTCCCTCTTGCAAATAACTGAGATTTCTTGCAGCATGTTTCACTGAGCAGAGATTTCCTGTCCTCACTAGTATTGCTGCACTCTGACAGATCCATACTTAGAAAGCTTAGAAAACAAAATAAATAAATACATATACACAGTCTCTGTGACTTACCTGTGAAAGCACTGAAATATGTTAATACACAGAACTGAACTAAAGTAGTCCTTAGTCATACTTTTAGTGCTAGTACTTTTATGTGATGTAAAACCTCATTACAGTATTTTGAATCAGCACTAAAATTAAAAACACCATTGCGTGACAGTACATTTAATAGCTGATATGATATGTGATACTTAGTGAATAATTATAAGCAGAAAATGTCACCAACAATAACAATAAGTCATTTGAAAATAAGACACAGTGTCTACAATCTGAAGAAATCAAACGGGTATCAATATTAATATTTATGCAGTATGAAAATGAAACTGGTGGTATTCTTGTGGCCAGTATTTAGCAAAATAATACATTATTTGATAATTGTACTTAAATGTCTTTCTCCTAAGGGCCTTTCTTGTTTAGATCTACAACATTGAATTCTTCCATAATTACACAGCTATACTCAATAAGGCCTACTTGTAACATGAAATATAACATGCAAGATGGCTCCTAAATATTTGGCAATCTGGTCGCCAGATGTGTCCAATCTATGTCAACATAATTCCCAATACAGCTGCACTCAAACACAGTCTGAATTATTGTATGTTCTCCAAAAGTTGATGATTTATGTGTAATCATTAACTGTGGTACCTTGCATCGAATTTAAAGCATCCCAGTGGTCATAAATGTATGTATGTTTTCCTACAGAATAATCTGCTAGAACATAAATAAGGTTCAAACAGGTGCTACCACTCACTGAATATAGATTGCAAATTGATTATACAATATGTTCACTATCCAGCCTGTGACCTTAAGGGTTGATTTAACCTAAAGAGTAAACACAGAGCTTTTGTGCACCACGCTTAACTGCACATTTGTGTCCTTGCCACTGAGGTTGCAATGAGCATGTAAGTTTCACTTTAAACATCCTTAATCCACACTCAGGTTGTTGAGTCAGTCTGCCACATGAGAGGGTTAAGAAAAAAAAAAGCATTACTAAGCTTTTGCTGTCATTTTCAATTAATCCGTCTGGTGTCGGTTTCAGTCGAGCAGTGCTGCTGCTGCTGAATGTTCACAGAATTGAAACAAGATGGATAAAAAACCCACCTCGCAGTCTGCCGGCAGTGTTGGATTAGCAATCTGCTGCCCTCCCGTGGAATCATTGTGACACTGTTTATGTTAAAGCAGATTAAAAAAACCATCATCAAAGTAACTGTCATGATGATAGATTGAGTCATTCGAAGATGGCTTTATTTTTAATTATCCTACCCTCACATTAATTGATGTGTCCATTGCTCTTTTCATTTTGTCTTTTAACATCATAATTAATCAGTGTTATATTTTTGTATTGTGGATTTAACCTTGTTTTTTAAATGTTTACATTGCCGTGTTGATCAAAAACAGTTGTCATTTTAAAGTATAAACTGATATATGATGTCAAAACTTTTGTAATTTAGACGCTCAAAGCAATTAAATTACTTATTTTTTTATTTTTTTTAAATGTCTTAATTTTCTCTCCTCTGTAGCATGCCAGTAGATGTGTAGCATAACACATCTTGTTTTGATGCCTACATCCTCAGAGGAGCAGTGACAGGGCAGGTATGCCTGTCCAACTGCTCATTAGAAGAAAGCAAATTAATCCTCTCAGGGATCTTTTCACTATGCAAGGCCAACAACAACTGATGCACAAACTGACTGCCAGAAAACGCAAAATGATTGGTTAATAAATAAAACTTTCTTTGTGAAAGACGGGTTGCCCAGATTGTATTGTGAAGAAGTAGATGAAATGTCAGCAGCAGCAGCAGCAGCAGCAGCAGTATGGCATACAGAATAAAGCCCCCAAGGCATGAGTGACTTCATCTTTGTGATAGTCCGAGACTGGAATGCATTATGGTCTGACTGGAGGTAGACAGGACTATCAGATGATGTAAAGTGACTGTTTGTTCAGGAATAGACAAAAACTTAACAGAAAACTACTTTAGACGGCATGCTTTATGCATGCTCATCCATAAGGAATTCCTGCATAATAATGATGCCTATATATAGACAGCAACCTACATTTCATGCTGCACAGAGCCACAGAGGAGAGTAATGTATAGGATGTAGGCTGCAATGTTGTTGAGGTAGAGCGTAAACACTGATGGATCACATAGCATTCTGTAAGTTTGCTCTGTTATTGTGTCAGCTGTTTGAGCATCTTTTAATAATAAATCAAAATATTGCAACTGATTTATTTGAAATGACCATTTTGCTTTAGGATGGTTTTTCATCAGAGAGAATGGCTTTCAATTCTCCCGGGAACCTTCAAAGAAAGTAATGTATTGATGTGTTGGCTTGGCAATCTTCTGGCTGGATCAGGTGTAGGTAGTAAACAACTGTGGCTGTCCTGAATTACCACAGATATGATTAAATCACACACAAAGTATCAATATGGTTGATTCCTGTGGCTGAACATTTATTTATTATGTCATTATAACAAATCTATTTGAAGGTATTTGTTTTATTAAAAACCAGAAGAGAAACAATCATGATCAATGAGCCTTGATGGCTTGGAGCAGGAACACAAACACAACTCAACCTTTTGTTTTTCCCATTTTTCCCCCTTTATTAGAGGTTTTTTTAGAACCTCATTCCAGCACAGCTCTAATCCTGTGTTATAGATCACCTGAAGCTGGGAGCAAAGTGGTCTGACCTCCTTGTGACAGGTCAGAATATTTATATCTATGTCCCATCTGTGCACATATTGTTCTCCTTTTCATAAATCATTGAGCTAAGGCAATTGCACAGGCAGGAAGGAGTGACACCTTTCCTTGGTGTGGCAGGAGCAGCCACTGTGTCCAATATCTCTTACTTGTTTGTTTAGTGAGATGTGTTGAGAGAACAAATGTGAGCAGTATCAAATGTGACACATATAAAGTCTGGGCGGATGTTTTTGAATAAATATGTCACTTTCTGCCGGCTTCATTGTGTGCATGAATTACTGTGTCTGTGTGAGTGCTTGGTAAGCGCCACTCGCTCCAGTAAATGAGCCCAGCATGGCTCATATTTTATCTAATTTGCACATGTATATGTTCGCTTAAGATAACAAACAGTGTTGAAGGCTTTTGGAAATTGTCTGTGCATGTGTGTCTGGGTGTTTT
The DNA here is from genome assembly GCF_031162955.1 of Sander vitreus. NCBI lineage: Eukaryota > Metazoa > Chordata > Actinopteri > Perciformes > Percidae > Sander > Sander vitreus. The sequence goes on from NC_135858.1 coordinate 22,770,003, forward strand.
GTTCACTGCAGTCATGGAAGATTCTTGTAACTCAGTTTTAAATATTTTCATGGTATGATCAGAGATGTCTTGATCAGTTGTCAAAATTGATTTCTGTTATGTTTGTCTACTGTCACAGGATCTTGGACTCCGTGTTGGCTTAAACTCAAGTTTTAAGCCTATATGTAAATATTTTGAGCTGGCTTTCTGTATTCGGTTCACCTGTTAAGCCCTGCTGACCTGCCGGTGGCTCAGTCATTTTAAACTCACACCAAGGCAGCCAAACATTGTTCAAACCCACATAACTTTATGTAATGTAGAGATTCCAGAGTTTCTGAAAAACACCAAATATGGTTGTCCAAATTGTGGAGAAATGTGTATAACATGATCCACAAGACATCTAGAATATTTCTATTTGATTGAATGGCGCAGCCATAGAAAACATGAAATCTTGAGTTTGTGTTAACATCATAGCTTCAGTGGAGAGCTGGATTAAGATGATGCAGAATTTATTAAATATCTCCATGTCCACAGTTACAGTTTTAGGTGAGATTGAAGACAAAGTCTCTTTGTTTATTGCTTTATGATTATAATATCATGTTTTCGTCCCTTACCTGTGCTGTCTTTTTCTGAGACTGTCCTCCCCATAAATTGTTTGCTCAAGCAGAAATTACGACTCACATTTACGTTTATAGCGGCGGTGCCCTCTGGTGGCTGTAGTAGTTATGACTGGAGCAAAGCACAAAGTGAAGTGAAGAAGTAAAAGAGCGCTAAATAGGAGGTTGGGGTGGTGGATGGGTCAATCAAACACAGGACGGTCATCCAGGAGGCCAGAGTGCATGTCCATTTTGAAAAAGCATACAGCAAGTTTTTTGTAACTTTCCAGAACCAACGGAACAAACAGAACTACGTCACATTCTGCATCAGGTGCGTGACCAGAAGTGAAGTAACATAACAAATTGAACTTAGTATTGTTGCCTAGCTTAACCAACTTTGTTTCACAACATTGTGTTGCAACAAGTGCATAGTGTTAAACCGTGACCCTTACCTTTAGATATGAGGATGGAAATCACTCCTGTGGGTTGTATTTCCTGCCACAGCTAGGGGCGTTAATACAAGTTGAAGTTCAAGCACTTCAATTTCATTGTGTAGCACAACGAGATTACTTTGTGACAGCCCAAGGGTGCGCTAAAAGTGATAAAATCCATGTACGATAGTACTGGAACAATTTAAATAAATCTAATAATAAAATAAATGTAAGTTTATCTAGAGTAACGTATACTATAAAATAACAACATAAGATAATATTACATAAGCTAAAAATATATATATATATAAGATTTATATATGAATAAAAGCTAACATTATATAAATAGGAGCTAACCATAAATGCACAAGTTGCGTTATAGCATCAGAGTTTCTTAACGCCACATGGTTATTTTGCACAGCAGTATCACATAAGCACCGACATTTGTATTGCACATTGCACTCCTGATTATTGTTACATGCCATTTCCAGAGTTCAGTAGTGTTATGGCAGTTGGGAAATAGCTATTTTACAGTCTTTTAGTGCGTATTCGGGGTAATCTGTAGTGCCTGCCTGACGGGAGAAGCTCAAACGGTCCATGTCCAGGATGAGTACTGTCCTTGACAATGTTCTTAGCCCTTTTCACACAGCGGGTCTTGTTGAGGTGTTCAAGTGATGGTTAATCAGTGCCCACAATGTTCTCTGCTGTTTTCACGACACCCTGCAGGGCATTTGGTGAAACTACTGTACCAGGCTGTCATGCAGTTTGTCAGGAATTTATAAAACGCACCTGTGCTTCATATAAAGAGTAGGAATAAACAACCAAATTTGCTATTGACTTGTTGGTTCAATCCCAGCGATCACAGTTTCTAGTTTCACAGCAATCCTCTGGCATCAAGTTAGTTTAAATACAAATAATTTCCATGCAGGAAGGTATACACACTTTAAATATGGGGAAAATATTATTGACAGGTTTGTTGGTGTATTACTACCATCTCTCTAAATGGGTTCTACATTAATTGGCTGTATTTCTATCACATTTGATCGCTACAGCCAGAATTAGTACAAGCACCAAACCTCTTAATAAAGCCAATGAACACACCCACAGGATTTATGGCTACAATTTGACACGACACGGCTGGTCAGCAGCACACTGCCAGCAGTGGAATTGATCCCACCGGTCAGTGATAGCATATACACGCAGCAACACCACTTGGTTGTTACAGGCTACAGCACTACTCATTTAAAGCCTAAACAAAACGAGCAAAATATATATATATATATATATATATATATATATATTCTAAAGTGTTCATAATTATGTGTGAGAGACCCCAGTGAGAGAAAAACAGAGCTTTTAGAGAGATCTATCTGTGATGTTGCACTGTGCATTGCTGATGTCTCTTCAAAGGCGTAGTATGTCTAATGAGGACTCTCGCTTTGAAGTCTGTCCTCATAAAGCTTCCTGCTTTGTTTGCTTTTGTTTTTTTTTTTAGAAAAGATGAATTGCTCGGCCATTAACGTTAAAAAGAAATGAAGGGGAACCTTACATTATCACTGGATGATTGGATTTGATTATTACTGTTTGGTAATTGTAATAACCCCTTAAAATTACATAGTGTGGTTAAGGGAGGACAGCAGCCCCTACACACAATGTAATCATTATACAAGACAATAAGATGAAGCACTTTGAAAAGCAGATACATGACGTGTCCTCTGTCTTGAATTTCTTCTGGGAAATGCAAGAGAAATATCCTTTTTAATATTGCAGCGTTATATCATTGTTATTAGGAAGAAAGTTATACTCATTATTATTCTGATTGAATTAGCACCAATGCTCTCTCCTCTATTATACATTGCGTCTGTAAGCTACAGTAACACAGGATGTGTGTGTTTTTTTTTTTACTGGGTCTTTTCCCACAGCTGTGTGTTTCATCATCTCCACTGACCTGGATCATTACTGACCTGGATCATTACCTCAGTCAGGCCCTCACAGCACTATCGGTTAAATATTTCAATGCAAACTGATGCCGGGGAGGGTAAACAGTCCTGTAACACAGAGTCATGTAAGGCTGCTGTTGCTATCATCACTGATATGGTCGTAGTTACATGTCTGTTGACCCTTGTGGGGCTGCTGGAAAGAGGCAGCAGTTATGGTCTTTTGGAAAGTCACAACCACCTGTACAGTTCAATGCTTTGTACAGAATGTAAATTGATATGGTCATAAAATGTATTCCTTGGAAAACTGAGCTTCCATTTATAGTTGATATCACATTTGTTCTGTTGCATCAGGAAAATAAATCCATCCTTGCAACTTTATCCCTGATCAATCCACAGTACTGATTTAATTACAGGGTATTCTGATATAGAGGTGTGACATATGCATTACATCTTTTATCTTAGTGTATGTAATTTCATTTATGAAAGGGATTGAATTCATCCGAAATGCAATAGAAAATCATCTATTGATAAAATGACCAGATGGAAATGAGAAAGCAAAGTACTTCATCACATTAATGCAAAAATCCTATAATCCTGTAAATGCGTCATTTTTTATAAAGTGCCAGTCCCTCTTAATGATGTGGAATATGGTTTACAATAGAGTGATGCATCTAGAAATATTAAAGGGGCATTCCACAGATTTTTACACAAGCAAGTTAGTTTGCTCGTCATGCACAGTACTACTCAACAAATCAAGTGGCTTTGTGTTACAGGCCTAGGTGTGTATATATATATTAATATTATTATGACCCAGTGTTTTAGTCTGGATGTGTTTGACCATACATTTTAGTCTGTCTCTTGTACTGTAAGTCCCCTAACTTTCTGTTGTTGCAAAATGATTGGAATATTCTTTTAAAGGGAACGCTACCTTGGTATAAATGGTATAGGAAAATCTGTCTCATGCTGCTCTGATAAAAGACCTTGTGAGCTACTGGATAATTCTTGTCTGTTACAACTTTGATCCTAAACATAAAGACTTTGCAAAAATAAAATCCGGGGCAAGAAACGCTAGCAGTCAGTCTGATCACACGGGTTGTAAACAAGGCAAGGAAGTAAAACAAAAAGTGAATACACCTGACATGTCAGTAACAATATTTTAGCACACATAGCTATGGCAAGAACAGTAGATGAGGTTTGTATATAAACTGTGAAAGACGATTTCCTCTTCAAATGAATTTGGCTAATCTGGTGGTATGTCTGAAACCTGCATGTTTCTTGCCCCATCAGACTTATTTTTAGCGATGCTGCCATGCTCCAGGATCTCAACAATTAAATAGGTGAGTACGTGTTAAATAAGACCCAATTCATGAGAAATCTGAATTATTCTTTAAGATATGTATTTTTGCCTCAGAGAGCTCTTAACTATACAACCTTCATACACTCTACAGCTGGTGTCGGGTCAAAATAATTTGACTATTAATGATGTTCCTGTCATTTTGCTGAAGCTAGGAGAGTAAATCACAAGTGGCAGGAACATAAAAAGAATCAACCTGGGGCTGCAGACGAGCATTTGATTGGAAGACAACCCTCAGACAAGCGCATCATTATCTGCCATTGTGTTTATTTGTGTAAAACTTGGGTGTCTGTCCTGCATGTGTGTCTGTCAATGCATATCAATTTATTTATATAGCACGTTTAAAAACAACTGGGTTGACCAAAGTGCTTTACAAGGTAAAAACAGTAATACAACAATTGAATTCAGAGTACATCACAAAGAAAAATAATAAACGAATAAAGGTTAATAATATATTTCCTCAACTGGAAGGAAAGGCCATAGAAAAAATATGTGTTTTTAACAGTGATTTGAAGTGTTCGAGAGTAGGGGCCCTCTTTAATATGAAATGCTAAACTGTTCCACAAGTTAGTTGAGGCTACAGCAAAGGCTTGATCACCTTTGGTTATGAGCCTGGTTATTGGCACATCCAGGAGGAGCAGATTGACTGATCTCAACACCCTTGCTGGAGTATGAACATGAAGGAACTCAGTCAGGTAAGGCGGCGCCAATCCTTGGATAGATTTAAAAGTTAACAGTAAGATTTTAAAACCGATCCTATAGCGAACAGGTAGCCAGTGGAGGGAGTGCAACACAGGTGTAATGTGGTCCCTCTTCTTTTTTCCTGTCAGGAGGCGGGCAGCAGCATTTTGGACTAGCTGCAGGCATTGAATAGATGACTGGTCTAAACCCATATACAAAGAATTACAATAGTCAAGTCGTGAAGTTATGAAGGCATTGATCAACCTCTCTAAGTCATTAGGACATAGATAGGCCTTTACCTTAGCTATATTTCTCAGCTGAAAGAAGCTAGACCTGACAACGGAGGAAATCTGCTTCTCAAATTTAAAGGCGTTGTCGAAATAGACACCAAGACTCTTTACAGTGGAGCGAATATTAGGAGCTAGTGGGCCTAGGGTGCCGACATCGACCATATCGTGATGTCCAAACACTATAACGGTTATATCGGTTTTATCTCTGTTGAGGTTGAGGAAGTTTAGGCTCATCCATCTTTTGTTGTCATTTAGACAGTTGAGCTTGGGCTACAATGAGCCCTTATTTTTTACATTTAAATGCATATAAATTTGCACATCATCTGCAAAACAGTGGAAAGAGACCTCATGTTTTTCAAATATGGACGCCAAGGGCAGCATATATAATGAGAATAGGATAGGGCCTTAAACAGAGCCTTGAGGGACACCGCAGGTTAACGGGGCCATCTCAGAAGAATAATCGCCAAGGTGGACAGAGAAGCTCCTATCTGTGAGGTATGATTGGAACCACCTGAGTACAGTACCTTTAATTCCTACACACTGTTCCAAGCGTGACAAGAGGATTGAGTGGTCAACAGTGTCGAAGGCAGCGGTGAGGTCTAACCAGGATGGCGGGGACTCCTGCTATGATGGGGTTTAAAACCAGACTGAAACTTTTCATAAACATTATGAGTAACTAAAAATGTTTGCAGCTGGGTCAAAACTACTTTCTCTAGGACATTAGAGAGGAACGGCAGTTTCGAGATGGGCCAGAAGAGTTAGACAGAACAGCAGAGTTGAGATTTTCTTGTGGGTATGTGGGTATATCCAATTTGCATTGATGCACGTGAGCATACATGTGTGGCCCTATATTTTTACGGTGTTTAGATTTGTCTTCCTATGGCAGGAAATGAAAGCCAAATAACTATGATATATCTAATCCTGCTTTGCATATCTACCTACCCGTGTGTGCATAAAAGCATGTTAGCATGTGTGTGTCTGTGTGTATGTGTGGGGGTTCAGCTGCTTGGAGAGCAGCATTTAGTGGGCAGCAAACTGTGAAATTTAATCTGGAAGTTGTAATTTCACAGCCTGGAATACTACGCAGGAAAACTCCTGTTGCATCATTCATGCACTAGGATCTCCCCTTTACCACCAGCATGCCAAAATACCATCAAAGCAATGCCACCATCTGTCTGCACACTGATATTAGTTGTATGTACAGTATATTGTTGGGCAACTGGACCTACAGGAGGACGGGTAACCCATTACTTTCTTTCTTTTTCCTTTTCTTTTCCTTTTTATTTCTGTCTTTCACACCTTCCTTCTCCTCCTCTACCCTTAAAACTACAAAATTAAACCGCAGTCTGGTCCAAAGTCCCATTTGTTGCGATATGGGACTAGTTCTCCTAATGTTGGCCCTACAGTCGGTGTCAGGACGGTGGGCAAAGGGCAAAAATGTCCCAAGACATCTCAGAATGCCCCTAGGAAACAGGATTCTTTTTTTTTTATATATATACATTTTAAACTGAGTTCATTTCACCTAAAAAACAGCAACTTTATGCTCTAATTACAATTATTTTATAAGTGGTCGCAAAAGTTTGTAAATGACCCAATTTTAAACAGTGGGGGCAAAGATTGTCCCCCAATTTTTATTTTTCTACACTGAATTTAGTATAGCAGCCACCTAAATTTATTTAGTTTTTACACAAAAAAAAAATCTGAAAAATGAGCAATATATGCTAAGATGCTGCAATGCTCAATAAAATGTAGGTCTTTGGGTGATACACTGATACATACTGTCAGGCGATATAAATTATTATATATATATTAGACTATTGTGGGTTGCAAATTGATAGTTAGGACTTCTTGATGTCAGTATTGGGTTTTTAGTCATTCTTGTGTTCCAGTAAAATAGCTCAAAATCAACTTGATGGATTGGCACAAGATTTTGTACATTCATGGTCACACACTATGTATTCTGATGACGTTGGTGATCCACTGACTTTTCCTCCAGTGAGGTTGAAATTTGGGTAAAATGTCTTTGGATGGCCCGGAAATTTTGTCAAAACTATAATTTGTCTAATAAACTGACATTTTTTCTTACATTATTCTGAGTCACAAAATAAATGACTGATGCTCTGTGCTATGTAGTTGTAGTAGTAGTAGTAGAAGTAGTAGTAGAAGTATACTAATAGTAGTAGTAGAAGTATACTAGTAGTAGTAGTAGTAGTAGTAGTAGAAGTATAGTAGTAGTAGTAGTAGTAGTAGTAGTAGAAGTATACTAGTAGTAGTAGTAGTAGGAGTATACTAGTAGTAGTAGTAGTAGAAGTATACTAATAGTAGTAGTAGAAGCATACTAATAGTAGTATTAGAAGTATAGTAGTAGTAGAAGTATACTAGTAGTAGTAGTAGTAGTTAGGCATGGGCCGGTATGAGATTCTGACGGTATGATAACCTTCAGCAAGAATATCACAGTTTCACGGTATTAGGGTATTGCAGTGACAGCTATTAATGTATTATTTTTTAAATGTCTGGGTAAAAAACAAGAACTTGGACCAGAAGCCGAACAGCTCGCATCACTATTATCCTAAATAACCGTAAACTGCTGAGCTGGGAAGATGTAATTAAATACAAAAACATCTGTCTGGTGTATAAAATTCTGCATAACACTGCTCCTCCTCCTTTGAACTCTTTCATAACCCAACGTAACAACAGCAGTCAGATCACTTTAAGCACCACACGAGGTGACCTTCTCATTCCATTCAGGAAAAGTACATTTGGCCAATTATCATTTTCTGTTACGGCATGCTGGAAATTAGCCGTTCTGCTCCTTTTACTGTATAGTTAATTAAAGGGGACTGTCCACGACATTATAAACTAATAAACTAAACTAAACTAAACTTTTTTTCCATTGAACACAATGTTTTTTATTTTGAAACACAATGCACACTGGCAGGGAGAGGGATTTCTAAACTGCACTTTCTGTCCTTTAAGACTCATAAAAAACAGCTCCTTTTCCTGGAAAGGTCAGCGTGCCTCCGTGTTACTTTACTCTGGAATACGTAATTTCTTGCTAAATGGCAGCTGTTTACCAGCACAATACATGTATTACTGTACGTTTAACCCGTCCCACACTCCTAATAAATATCTATTTCTAAATGACTGAATCATATTTTGCGCCATGTATTCATTTGCATCAGAGACTCCTACATCAGGCTCTCAGTGAATCAGTAGCATCAGCAACAGCCAAGGAAACCGGAATTAAATAAGCATATGTGTTTTGTTGTTTATCGTGACAACCATTTTAATTGAGTTCTTGCTCCTCTCCATCGTGGTGATTCCTGCTGCAACCTGCTACATTCCCAAATGAGCTATTCTGCCATCTCTCACTGTGATTTGGCAGCGAGACACTCACAGCTCCAGTCAGGAGTTGCATTAGTCAGCCCATCTGCTCCTTACAAACTGTGGTTCACACTTCAAACACGTCTCTCGCGCCGGCTACTGTAGGGAGGTGCGAGCCTGATCATTTGCAGAAATAATGCAGCCGGTTGCTGTTTCTAAGGTCTATTCGAGAAAAAAGTTAAATTAATAAGATTTAGTTTTACTTTTTCCTCCCCAGCTTCATAGTGTCCATTCTGTTATTTATATGCTGATAACTATATTACCTGTTGACTGTGTATACATATTCTACGGTATTGCCCACTTTGTCTTGCACTGTCAATTTTAGAGCTGCAATCATTAGTCATTTATCCAGCAAAAAAGCCAAACATTTCATTGTTCCAGCTTCTCAAATGTGAGAATTAACGGCTTTTACTTGTTTTACATAATAAATAGAATCTATTTGTGCTTTAGACTGTTGGTCAGACACTTAATGATATTGCCATGGGCTCTAGGAAATTGTGATATTGATATTTATATATATATACAAATATATATATATATATATATATATATATATATATATATATATATATATATATATATATATATATATATATATACACACACACATATATAACTTGCAGCCCTAATCAATTTGCACTGTAAACCAGAATTGGCTTTAATTCCTGAATATTTTCTGTGGACGTAAGGATTAAAAGTCAATGTTTTCAGGTTTTGACTCTAATTCTGATTCTTGACATGTATGGAAGTAAATCACAGAGAACCAACAATCCTCTGATCCTCTTCAGCCCAATCTCCACCTAAGCCAAAGCTCAGTCCACAATCAACTGAAGAGACGTTATTAGCATCCAAGCCCATGTCTGTGGTCTATCTGCTACTGAAAACTAACTCCTCTCAGGTCAGACATAAAGCAATGGTCCAATGCTCAGGGGGGTCTTTCTGTGTAGCCCCACCAATCTATTCCTATGACAGCATGTCATGCAGGGGCCAGGGAGCTTGCTCTCCTCAGGGATCTCTAATCCAGGAGACTGGATCTTTTCCCCAACATACACCCTCCTCCTTGCCAACGACCTTCACATTTCACCGCAGGGATGCCGTTTGGAATAGCAACGACACATGTTCCACGTCACATCCCCGAGGAAAGCGCGGTGCTGGCTCCTGACTGTACCTCAAATGCCAATTTTAACCTTTAGTTGAAAGGACCCTGATCAAAATTCATATTTGATGCTTCCTGCATTGTGAAAGGTCAGATGATGCTAATCTGAAGTATTTATCATTCAGTTATTGGATTTTGTGTTTCAGTACAAACATTCAATTGTTTGTGCTCTGCCTACATTTACAAGAAATTGTCTTTGAAAGTCTGTGTTGTGCTGGTTTCTGCCTCTGTTTGTTTTTTGTGACAGTCAAACATAATGATGCACTATATATAATTATGCGTTGGTAAGGGGCATGTCTCTGCTCTCTGTGTTTTGTGTGTTTATTTTTGAAGTGCACCATTAAGGCATAGAAATAGTTGAGATGCTGAATTGAATTCCCTCGTCGTCTTCCGTGTTTGTCACGCTTGTTGTCTTTTGCATCGTTGTGGCAGCAGCTGCTCACATTTCCTTGGTTGTGGGAGAGACTTACTGAAGCAAACAATTGAAAATACAAATTCTTAACAAAAAACAGAACAAATTTTGTAACTCGTACACATAAATTCACTATTTATTCTCATACAAACCCTGTACTCAAGAAATTATGTATGTTTGCAACAGCATCAGACAGAAACATGATGCCACCTGATCTACATATTTACTCAACATAAAGAGGAAACTTAAAGCTGCATGAGGTAGAATTAAAAAAAAAAACGCCATAATTTGAAGTAGAGTGAGACCCTTTCTTACAGCTTCCCTCGCAATATGTTTTGCGTTACCTCGCAAAACTTTTCTACTTCCATTTCAGAGTAATGGGTCTATTTCCACTCAGCTGCCCAGCGCAACACCACAATATGGATCAGCTCGTTGAATTTGACTTTGAGCTGGGAATGCTGATATAGCCTACTGCTCAATGGGCACATTCATATCTGTTCTATAATCAATAACTATTAATTAAATTAAATGAATGAAAAGATAAAGTGCGTGCGTCACATGTGGCGATGAACCAATAGCCTACTGATCGAATTATCAGAGAATCTGCAGCTCCCATCGGAGCTTTATAGAGGCTCTGCTCATGTTTTGCTAACTCAGCTTGTGTCCACTTTATTTCTATGTTTGTATCAAATTAGACAAATGAATGTTCTTTATCAGACAGTAAACAAACACGTACAGATATAACCTATTTACACCACCTAAATTAGAAACAGCATAATATGCCACAATAGACCCAAAATGTAGGCTATTAGACACTATAAATTTAAAACCAAATATCCTAATACTTGTAAATTATTATAAGACACCATTTTATTTCATTTGAAATCAAATACAATGCTATTAGATCCCAAATGTGTTAAAGTAGATGCCATGCTACCAAATTGTAGACTTAGACACTTTTACCAACCTGGACATATAGCTTAAATAGACAGCAGGCTGTTATTATAAGAATGTAATGCCATATCCGGCATAGCCTTTAGTCAGACTAAACCCTGAGAGCTCAGAATACAATAACTTTATTTAGCCTTGTTAAAGTGTCATTTGTGGCTGATTAGAAGAAAACTGTGTTAAACTAAGTTAATAAACTAAGTCAAATCACATCAGCTCACATCTGGTCGCTACTTCACAGCCCATATGCAGACACCAGACCGTGATGTAATTGTTGATATAAATCTGGTGTAATTAAATGGATTTGTGCCACAGTGTAGCCTACAGGAATATAGACTATTACAGGTAGAAAATGAACATATAGGCGACAGGAACGGTTGTAGCCATAGTTGATTGTAACCACAGTGCAGGCTGTATTTTCACGTTTTTGTCCCCGAACTAACGTTCTTTCTTTGTAACACTACTAGGGAGCTGCAGATTCTCTGATAATTTGGTGTTTGTTCATCACCACATCATGCAAAGTTACTGTGGTGTCTTCCTGATTTAAGCAGCATTTTCCTCATCAACATCATCTGAATTTATTATTATTTTGTGGGGTTTTGTTTTGGAAGCAGAGTCTCGCAGTTAACCTGAGTACTGATGAACTCTGTTGTGCGGAGCCAGGCATGTATGCATGGTCAGAATCAGTGGTGGAAGAAGTATTCAGATCTTTTACTCAAGTAAAAGTAAAAACAAAACATTGTATAACTACTTTGTGACAAGTAAAATTTCTGAATTCAAACTCTTACTCAAATACAAAAATCATTTCAAAATCCTATATGTATTACATTCATCAATTGTAATTAGTGATGCATCCATGTGTTAATCACTTTAATGTTGTAGCTGGTAAAGGTGAAGCTTGATTATTTTATATACTGCTGGGTAGCTGAATCCATAACAAACCATCATCATTTATTAGTTTTCCTAATATTAACCAAAGTGCTAACCACAAAGGACAAACCCCAGTCTTTGATTAAAAGGGTCCTGTGCTTTGTACGTTCACCATCCTAGTCTTCCAGACCTTCCTCCACAGCGCTGTAGAGAAAGGTCTGGCTAGTCCACACAGCATTTCGGGTTGGGAGAAAAACATGCTCTGGGTTATTGGCATTTCTTTGAACCAATTGCAATCGTCATGGGCGATTAGCAATAGCCTCTGGAAGGAATTTGTTTTGGTGGAACACGTCTACGTTCAAAGGTTGTTTTAGTCGTGCAACAGAAAACTCTGATTGGACAGATAGTCTAGCTATCTGTCTGGATTTAACCTGCAGAGATCTGAGGAGCAGTTAACCATAGTCCACCAGAGTTTAGAATGCCAACACAAAGAAAGCAGAAAGTGACGGACATCCGGCCAAAAAGAGGGACATCCGGCGGCACCGGAACAATCCCGTAAGTGGAACGTCGTGGATATATACTACCATCCACCCGAACACCTCCCTAGTATGACTTGTGTTCAGTACACTAAGGTGGCACTTCTAAAAAAAAAGAAGCAGTGCCAGTACATACAACACTTACATAATGTGGTAAAACAAATTATTGGTATATAAACGTAATTTCTAGGAGACACGGTTGCTTTTTTAGTATAGAATTATAGATTGATTGCGCTATTTATTAATTGCCTTGGGTGGATTGGATTGAATTTATCAGCTTTCAGTATTTTACAAGTTATTGACTGAAAGAGAAATCAGAAACGGTTACAATGCTCATCATTTAACCCCTTGCCTAGCAACTTCTGTTGCATTATGTATGACCTTGACCTTCACTTTGACTCATCATAGCTGGGGTGGCAGACAATATGAATGTGTAATGATTCTGCATTGGCAGGGATCACAGCCAATGCATTACTGATCGATAGATGCTGGTCTCTCTCTCTCTCTCTCTCTCTCTCTCTCTGCCTCTATTGATCAGCCAGTGCCTGAGAGCCAGGCAGAACAGACTGAAAAAAAGCCTTGCTCCTCATTACTCAAAGAGCACTCCAAACATTGTCACTTTTGATGGAAACCAGCCCTCTTTTCCCTGACACCGTCACAATGTTGAAGAATGGAAAACGCAGTTAAGATCTTTTGGAAGGGATTATTATATCAAATGCCCTCATCTCCCTCCAGACCAGAAGCACAATGCCATTTGTAACGTCACTTAAAGTTGCAGCTTCTGCCAGAGTTAATAAGTCATTTTTTTAAGTTCCCAGACTGATAACAAGTCTATCTTTAGCTGCCTGCAGCCCCAGAGGTTTTGGATACATAATAGGCCTTTTTTTTATCCTCAGCTAGCAGAATGGGCTAGAAAATAATGGAGAAAATGGACTTATGGAATAAAACCTCTATTAAGCATTTGTGAATGCATGTGAGATTGAACATAGGCATGTGTACAACAAGGTCACTATCTAGAGGAAATCTCTGGCTTGTGTTTACAAAGACAATAAATCACCTATAGTGTTGTGACTGTTCAAAAAACAGACTTGATATCAAGTCTGATTGATGGTATCTGCATGGGAATGGCATTAACAACGGCTTTGTTAAATCCACAGAGGCACACATGGATTCAGTCTCAACAATGACTACTTTACATGCACATAATATTCTGGGTTTTGCCCTTATTCCGAAAAAAATGATATTCCGACTAAGCTGTTTACATGGCTAATGAAAGTGAATATTCCACTAATATTCCCGATTACATGTAGCCGTGCAAAGTACGACTTTTTCAAAGTTCACCAGCGTTGGTGGACTTGTTGGACCGTGCGAACACAGAGTCCCTCTTTCATTCTTTCAACCAGCTTCTTGAAAAGGTCGACGTAGCGATGTGTGCGCAAATCCAAAAACCTGTTGATATCCAAGTCTTTGATAATGTTTAAAAGTAGCTGTGTTTCTCCTTCTTATCAGGTCTGCAGCCTTGCAAACTGTTGGCTGGTTGGTTTTCGTACAGCAACCATAGCAACAGAGCTGACCATAAGCCGTAAACAGGCAAGAGGCCGTAAACTGCGGTAAAAACCCTGATTGAGACGCATATTCCAAATGCGCTGTATATATGTCCAAAGAATGCCTCTAAAACCCGAATAATACCAGAATAACCCACATGTCTTAATCAGAAAATGCTATATTCGGAAAAAGGCCTTATTTGGAATATCCAACCGGAATATGCTGTTTACATGACCTGTATCAAATTCGGAATATTGTCATATTCGGAATAATTGGAATGGAATATTGGTGTGCATGTAAACATACTCATTGTAATCAGGAAAGCATTTTAACTGCATGTAGACTGTCTACCGCTGTAGCCATCAATTATTGTAGTCCCCGACACCTTCTATCATTCAACGTTTCATTTAAGCTACGGAGCAAATCAGAACAGTATTTTCTCAATCAGTCTGTGTTAACAAGCATAAATACTGTTTACATGGCCCAGAGGAATTTACTTTAAAAAAAAAAAAGCTATTGCTGTATATTTAACTGGAGAGTGAATTGGATGAAAGAAACAAAGAGGGACGGATGGGGTTTAAAGCCAAAGGCTGTTTGGTAATGAGTGCTGTTATACAATGAAAGTCTCTGCTGCCCAGGGTCAAAGCTTTGTTATATCAGTCCCCTTTTTTGTTGAGCTGATTCTTATGTGTTTGATCAGCGGCCTTGCAGTCGACACTCAAGAAACAAAACAAAACCAGCCTTGGTTCTTTGTAATCCCGATATGTAACGTGTTCGTTCCTCAACGGGACTGTGTCTCTCTGGTCTACTCGCTCCTGCATGAGTTGGAGCAGAAATTATGTAACTTCTTCAACCTTCATCTCCTTTTGTCTTTTACAAAACACTTTTTGTTGCCATGGAGATGAATTACCCAGACAAACATTTCCCGTGCTTACTGAGACACAACTACTGGGAAGTTGTTAATATCATTTTTTTTTTCCACTGTAGAGGACTGATTTTTAAAGTTTCATCAGATTTATATGCAGCGGTTGGACTGTGTTGATTAGAAAGTCATCACCTAAAACTGACCAGTGCACTATAAAATGAGTTAAGCAACAAAGCTATCAATCACACAGCGATCAATGCTTTAACCCCAGTTTGTCTTTAACCCCAAGATTAACAACCGCAATATTTTATAAAACACCTTAATTATGTATATGTATATATATGTAGATGTATACATGTATGTCTGTGTATATGTATATATATATATATATATATATGTGTGTGTATATATATATGTGTATGTATGTATATATATATCTATAGATATATATATATATATAGATATATATATCTATATTCATATATATAGATATATATATATATATATATAGATATATAGATCTATATATATATAGATATATATGTAGATATATCTATATATATCTATATATATATATATAGATATATATGTATATGTGGTTTCGCTCATACTCAAGGTAGGTCGAACTCTGCCCTAGTCACGCCCTAACCATGCCCCTGGTTTCGAATATGTATAAGATAGATAGATAGATAGATAGATAGATAGATAGATAGATAGATAGATAGATAGATAGATAGATAGATAGATAGATAGAAAGATAGATAGATAGATAGATGATACATTTTCTGTCAGCAGGTCAGGGGTCTTATAGGTTGGAGGGGTGGACCTATTTTTTGTTTTTATTTTGACTTTGCCTAACTCGAAGATCTGCCATCTTTCTCTCTCTTCTATCTAACAAGAGCCACAATGGAAATAAGCTTTTAGATTTGTGTTTTTTCATTCTCAACTGTTCTTAAAAAAGCATCATGCCTCCTGTATTCAGACTTTTATTAAAGGGGTGATAGAATGATTTTATGGGGTATTTTACACTGTTCTTTAAGGTCTCCTAATAGGGTATGTAACATTGATTGGGCTGAAAATTGCCCGAATGTTATTTTATTAGGCCCTTAACTACCCTGTGAATATGGCTATATTTGGAACAAGAGCTTTTCTTCCAAATATGGTATGCTCATGAATATTTAGATGTGCTGCGCGCTGATTGGTTTGAGCGAACCCCATAGAAACACATTGGAGACGAGACAGCAGGTCTCATATTTCAGACACTGCAAAGTTATCCATTGTTTGTCGGGCTATTTCGTTATTAAATTCACTTCTGAGACTTTTTTATGCGAGAAATCAACTATATAAAGCTCAAATATGGGCCATTTTACGAAAATTGATGGCTAATTGCAAATTTGGTAAGACGTGTCGGACTTTAGGAGCTCCACACAGTCTGACGAGAAAACGGCAACCTCCATACCCAGTTAAAGTCACTGTTTCTCGGCTACTGGACTACTGGGGCTCGGGGCTCCACGGAGCTGGCTGGCTGCCAGCTGCCGGCATAACTAGAGTATATTTAGTTTGAATTTCATCACGCCACTTATATAACATTTACCCCAACAGCTAACAATGGTGTCCGATTTCAGTGTAAAATGTGAGATTATGAAAAAACAAACTGCTGTCACTGTAGTGATAATGACGTTCAACACGTCTGAGGGTACATTATATTTCAGTTAATTTGTATGTGTGTGTCACACTTTCCTAATCTGGTAATTTAGGGTATTTTTAGCCATGCTTTAGTAATATGTCCATTTAATACTCAGGAACAGGGACATGGATACAGCTAAGGACACTGAAATCCTCTCTTTGGTATTATGTCTGAGATTTCAATGGTCTGACACAAGTTAACATAATTACACAGAAAATACATATGGTATTTTGAAAATCTTTGGGTTATCTTAAACATTACCTTTTATTTCCATGTGGCAGAGCAGAGAAGTCTTTGAAAAGCACTAGATAATTGTGTTGTAAGATAAATGTATACAATTGGGCTGTAAAATGAATACTTTTAAGCTTTTATGGTGGCAAGATATTCTTAGGAGGGTGAGTTGCATGTGGCCACTGCTCAGGAGGGTCCAACATGGTCCCTGGTTTAATGGAAGAGAAGGTTTGAAGTGGTTAATAATGCAGTTAAATGCAGTAAAATTGTCAGAATCATTTCTTTAGCCTTGATCATTTTTGAACATGGGCTAATAAACTCCAATTTATTACCTCAGTTTTATTATGCTGCTAAAGTCTGCTTTTCTTTTTATACACAGTACTCAGACAGTGAAAGGTTTTCCCATGCCCTGAACAAATTTTTTCAGGCTGCGCAAAAGAGGTCAAGAGGTTTTTTAGATCAGTGTCATCCGCTTTAAGAGGATTTTCTGACTATGTTCATATAGTCGAGTACTAGATGTTGCCATATTTGGATAGAAGAGAGGCTCAGCTTTCCTTTGGGTTTGACATGTTGAAGTTAAAACCCAGGGTTGCACAATAAAAATAAAAAAAGAGCAGATTGTGCATTAGATATGAATCTCATTTGAACTCATTAACCCCGTGCACGTGCTCCATGAAGCCTCAGACGGTTACAGACGCCTTTGATGATGCTTGTCAGTTGTCACTATGAATTACAAACAACACTGTTTTTTGCATGTTCGTCATGAACCACAGCTGTAACAAAGACCGACACTTGAGACGCTTCTTTGATGCGATTCTATCACCACATGGCGGACAGGCTTCTTTTTCTTTCCGAATGGATATGAGGTGCCTGATCCCGAGGCTTCTGTGTTCTGTTAATAAAAAGCATATTTAAACAGAACTAAGCTCAACACTCATGTGCTGGCGAGTGCGCGCATCGATTTACAACCTGGTACGCGCTTGTTTTCAGCACCACGGAGAGAAACAAAACCCCCCTCAACAACAAGAAATAAGACACACAAAAAAAGCAAATAAATAGTGTTTATTCATCTGGTTTGGACTGTGAATATCTGGACATCCACAGTTTAGTTTTCTGCTGTTAGTTGAGCTTCTCCAAAACCCCTGATGACATTACCAGCTCCGTTTTTGAGGGAAAAGTGAGGCAATGACTAATGACATCATTTGCTCTGTGTCAAAGGTGTTAGACACAATCAGACTTTATTGCAGACACGCATTGCTAAAGAGCGCACTGCTCCTGAATGTCTTTTCTCTTGTGGTTTTTCTTGACGTAAACTCGCTTTAAATGCCACTGACAGAAATCTGTGAATGGTTTAAGACAGCAGTGCTGATAGCTTCATGTCTGCGTTAATACAGGCTGATATAAGAGTGAGACCTATATGAGCTCACAGAGAAATAATGTAGCTTGGATCAGGTGTGGATGTGATTTGAGCAAGTGTTTTTGTTCCACCACTGAATGAAGGTGTGTGCGCTCGACATTAAGTGTCAAGTTAATTTCCGATTAGGCGGGTGGTGGACGTATATCAGACATATGCGCGCCGTGGGCGGGTGTCGACGTGTTTGTAAAGGGGGAAGGCAGAGGGGAGCGCAGCGCTTCACTGTGTGGATATACGGAGATAGGTGATGGTTAGAAGAGATGCAAGTGGCGTCGGCCTCAGCTCTCCAAAGCTGTAGGCTTTGGATGGGGGAGGCGTGGCGCACTCTGCCCCTCCAGACCGAAAACCACCTGTGTGGATGACCAGTCCCTCAGCGTGATCAAGCCCCGCTCGTCCGCCAGGCACAAGGGCAGCAACGCGACTGACAGCCGGGGTTATGCCGAGGTGGAGAGGGGCGTCATGACGGTGGAAAACATGCTGGAGGACCCCGCCGTGCTTTCGGCGCCTCACCTGTCGGTGGATCGATATGAGCGCGGCCGGCAGGGATGCTGCCAGAGGGTGGTCATCAACATTTCGGGTTTGCGCTTTGAGACGCAACTTAAAACTTTCAACCAGTTCCCAGACACGCTGCTGGGGGACCCCAGGAAAAGGATGCGCCACTTTGACCCATTGAGGAACGAGTACTTCTTTGACAGGAACAGACCCAGCTTTGATGCCATCCTGTACTACTACCAGTCAGGGGGGCGCATACGGAGACCTGTTAACGTCCCCATTGATATTTTTTCCGAGGAGATCCGGTTTTATCAACTCGGAGAGGAGGCCATGGAGAAATTCCGTGATGATGAAGGTTTTATAAAAGAAGAGGAGCGCATACTGCCCAAAAAAGATTTCCAAAAGCAGGTTTGGCTTTTGTTTGAATACCCTGAAAGCTCTGGACCAGCGAGGGGAATAGCCATAGTTTCAGTGCTTGTTATTTTGATTTCAATTGTTATTTTCTGCATGGAAACTCTGCCGGAATTTCGGGATGAGAGAGACCAAGCCACAGTGGCACCCGCGGCCAATGGCACTGCTCCCTACGTGCCAAGCCCGTTCACAGACCCCTTCTTCATCATAGAGACCCTGTGCATCATATGGTTCTCTTTCGAGTTGCTGGTCAGGTTTTTCGCCTGCCCCAGCAAAGCTACCTTCTCCAAAAACATCATGAATATCATTGACATCGTCGCCATAATCCCATACTTTATCACTATGGGCACTGAGCTGGCCGAGAGTGAAACCAACGGCAGCCAGCAGGCGATGTCCCTCGCCATCCTGAGGGTTATCAGACTGGTGAGAGTCTTTCGCATTTTTAAGCTGTCGCGTCACTCAAAGGGACTTCAGATTTTGGGACAGACCCTCAAGGCCAGCATGAGGGAGCTCGGCTTGCTCATATTCTTCCTTTTCATCGGAGTTATTCTCTTCTCCAGCGCGGTTTACTTTGCAGAAGCAGACGACCCCTCGTCCAGTTTCACCAGCATCCCAGATGCGTTTTGGTGGGCAGTGGTCACCATGACCACTGTCGGATATGGAGACATGCATCCGGTGACCATTGGTGGGAAAATAGTGGGGTCTCTGTGCGCAATAGCAGGCGTGCTGACCATTGCCTTACCCGTGCCAGTGATTGTGTCCAATTTCAACTACTTTTACCACAGGGAGACTGATGGAGAGGAGCACCCACAGTACGTGCACACCAGCAGCTGTGAGCACCTCCCCTCGGAGGAGCTGAGGAGGTCCTGCAGTTCCTCATCCCTCAGCAAGTCTGAGTACATGGTGATAGAGGACAGTGCGTTCAAACAGCCTAACTTCACCACCGAAAACAACCAGAACTCCGTCAACATCAAAAAGATCTTCACAGACGTGTAAATGAACCCCAGAATGGATCATTTATGGAGCATGAAGACATAGTAGCTATAATATAGTTTATATACATATATATATATATATATAAATATATAGCCAATGTAATCAGTCTATATCTGTGAATGAACGTGCGTAAATGTCCGTTTTAACAAGTCATTTAATGTTGTTTTTTTAACGTAAGCAAACGAGAAATACCGAGTAGGCTATACATATTTCCAGTCAAAAATTATTACTATGCACTGGAAAAGTATTTATTTTGGCTCAAGCTGTTGTCAGAAAAAAACAAAACATTTAATGAACACGTAAACGGCTTGTTAAAACGGATATATTAGCAGCATATATTACACATGCCTACATATCTTGATGTAAATGCGAAAGTTGTTGGTGTTCATGATTTGGATACACGTGTAGCATATAGTCTACTATAGTGAAAAACGGCGTCTTGTGCTTCGTGGAAAGAAACTTTTCATTGTCCAGTAATGTAATGACTAGACTATGCTAATTTATATAGCCAAATGCCTGTTTAGGTTATATTTAATATCATAACCTGTCGAAATGTTGGTCTCTGAGTCTTGTTCACATGATTATTCAGGTATAACACAGAGTGGTGTCGATGGAAACTTTTACCATAGCAATGAAGTCGCGCTTTTCGTATAATTGTATTTTTATTCAGAACTGCCTATATTACCTATATTAAATAAAACGGAAATTAACTGACCCCGACTCAAAATGTCATTCTAACCTTATACATATCTATTATCA
Organism: Sander vitreus; assembly: GCF_031162955.1. Taxonomy (NCBI): domain Eukaryota; kingdom Metazoa; phylum Chordata; class Actinopteri; order Perciformes; family Percidae; genus Sander; species Sander vitreus. The sequence continues at coordinate 22,790,980 of NC_135858.1, forward strand.
TTGCAAATTTCGTCCAAAGCGAGCAGAGAGGAACATGAAATATAAAAAGTGTGAGTAAGCGTTATTTGAGGTAATGTACGCTCTAACAACAGGATGAAAACAGCGTGGATGAAGGGAGGGAGAGCGTGCAGAACGCCCCGCCTGCTGCTCGCTGAGCCCACCTTGTGATGCAGTCTCCATGACGACGGTGGTAACCCCCTCTGATGTTACCATGGCATTGTATTGCATTTTCACACCTTTTCAAGCATTTTCACAAGACTTTCCAAAGGTGGTTCATTATCACATTTTGTCCTTTTTCTTCTTGTTTTGATATGTTAAGTTGAATGAGCTAATGGGATAACATTTCACTGGAATTGTACCTCGTACGATTTTAAGTGACAATTAAAAATGGATTGATTGATTGATTGATTGATTGATTGATTGATTGATTGAACTAGCAATACTTTATTGGTCTTCTTATTGGTGGTTACATCCAATTATTCAGCAGGTAAAGCATGTATAGCCTCAGGCAATGAGCTGGAAGACCTGTAGAAGTATAGTCTATGGGGAAAATGATGAAAAGCTGTATCAGTGCAGCCACTCTTGTGTTTCCCTTCACTAAAACCACCTCAGCTGCTCTGTGAGCTTCATTCTCTGAGTTGGCATGCCAACTAGGTCTGACGTCAGCTACCTTTCATCGTCTCCAGCAGACATTTGCACCTGTGCTATGTGGTACAAAGTGGCTGACTTTTATAATTGTTAGTGCTGCAACCAATGATTATTTTCATTATAGACTCATCTGTTGATTATTTTATCAGTCTAATAATTGATAATTTAATCTATAGCCTTTATGTTATAAAATAGTGAGAAAAAAAGTGTTATAATTTCCTAGAGTCTAAAATGACGTCTTTAAATGTCTTGTTTTGTTCAACTTGAAGTCCAAGTACTCAGATTACAATGACATAAAACAGAGAAAAGTAGCAAACCTTCACTTTAGAGAAACTGGCAGCAGAGAATGTGTGGCCATTATTTTGATCATTAATTATCATTTTGAGGGTTTTTTTCAAGCAAACATGCCAATACATGTTCTGTCAGTTGGTTAATCCATTAATCAGATATACATTTTAGTTCCAATTATTTTATTTTATTTTATTTTATTTTATGGAGTACCAGTAATTAGGTGTGCTTTCTGATCAGCATAATGTTCATTGCTATTTATTACTGTATAATTGATATAAGAAGAAACATTTGTTCAGAATGCAATGGTAATGACTGCAACGTTTTTAGAAACTACTGTCTGTATCATTAAGTAGTTTAAATGATGTTGTATTGCTGCTGGACGGTAGGTTTAGTCGTGTTGTTTTGAACTGAACTGTTTTCATCATTCTGAACATAGCTCAGTGCTACTCTCTAGTGGATCAACTGATTTATTACTTTAAGGAAGGAGTTTAATGTTGAGCTCATGCTCATTATATTTAGCCCCTTCCTTTTATACTTGATCAGTCTTGAAGACTGAATATATTATTGTGCCTTTATAATCATGATACTGGTATCCAATTTATAATGTAGTCCGTATTTTGTTCTAACTGCCATAGACTTTCTGAGCCCTTTTTAACAACTCAAAAACATACCAACATTGTTTTATTAATTTGATGCTTTATGACTTTCCCTGATTTTATGAGAACTGCTTATGAGCACAATTTTGAACTGATGACGTTTCAGAAGTCTGCCAAAGAAAATGACCCATTGCTTTTGTTTGAAGCCTCAGGGACTTTAACTGTAAAATATAGTCATATACAATGGATTTTCATATGCTTCTATATGTGATTGGCGTTGACAATACTGTTTAAGCAGCACGACCCCTCCCAAATACCAAATTTGTCTTTTACTGATATTTTATAACAATTATTTTCATAAGCGATCTAATGGGTCCTCTTGCTACTGTACATTTCTTTCTCTGAATATTTCTTTGCCATATAAATACATCTGTTCATGCATAGCTCATATTACATATAAAAGATATTAATGATGGCCTCCTTTGGTGTAATAACAATGCCTAACGGTCATATTTAGTCATCTTCATCAAATGTGCAAGGCCCTTTGTGACATAGGAAAGGGTTACCACTTCAATACTTATTTAGGTATTGGGTTTTATTCAGGTCAGAATAAAAGAAAATATGCATATTGAAGAAAAGGTTGACTTTTGCAGTACTTGATTCTGTGAGACTCCAAACAATGAGGGAGGAATAATGTTTTGTTCCAGACGCTGCCATGTGATTTGTCACACAGGTCAGGAAACTACCATATAATTCTACCTAGAGGCATTTAGTTTGACTCACAATGCTTAGGTTTCCTAATTCCCAGTAGGACAAAGGGAAACCTGTTTGTAAGCTTGAGTGCTGAAAAACCTCTCCTCACTCACACTCAACATGACAGCACAGAAGTTGACGTGAAGGTTCCTTTAAATTCACTTTCAGCTGTTACAAAGCAAAATCTACTTCTAGAATCACATGACAGCTCATGAAGTCTGTTTTATAAAGCAACATTTTAACAAAATACTTAAGACAATGAACTTAACAGTCTTCTATAATGTAATATACTCACAGAATGGTTCCAATAACATGTTGCATGATTTTCTATAACCCACTTCCATATTCATAATACTGTATACTGGACAGGTAACTTCTAATTTGCCATGAAAATAATTACGTTGAGTTCAGGTTAAGCATTTGTTTGGATAAGTGTATTTTCTTATGGTAAGATTTGGGTCTTGATGACAATGATTTAAATGTCAAACTTCAGAAACTGCCTGTCTTTGTAACATGTGTTCCAAATTTGATTGGTGTATACAAAGACTCCACATACAAACAAAAGCACCTAAGAGAGGTAAACACAACATTTGAAAAAAAAAGAATAGAAGGCTAGAACATATAATATGACCGTCCACATTTTTAGTCATTTTTAAAGTGAAGCAGTTTAGCATTGAGTTTCACAGATTTAACCCTTCGTCCACTTAGTTTTACTGGCAGAAGGTCAAATCCCATGCGGTCCACAGTTTCAGGTGCTCTGCCTCAGAACTGCTGAGTGGCTTTGTTCCCTCTGTCCCTACTAGAATTTAAGTCCTTCTTCAATGTATTTTTAACCAGGGGAAATGTTACCCAGCGCCATTAATCATCTCCTACAGAGTGCACCTGCAGTTCAGCCTGTCTTGTTCTGGCTTGTGGAGAGGAAAGAATCGCATTAGAGTTGAACTTGTTTGACTTAATAGGCTGAGATATTGTGGCCTCATGAGGAGATCAATGCTGCTTTTACAGTATTTGAATAAATAGAAGAAGAGCATATCACTCAATTGTTTACTCATCTCATCAGGAATGCTGAAAGTTATTACACAACTTCAATTACCAAGACATGAGTCCACATTTTTTTCAAAATTCAGGACCATGTAGTTCTTTCAATAAATTTTTTTCTTGACGTGTCCCTTTGTTCCATGTAGAGCTGGTTATCAAACTGCAATACCAAAAGTACCAAAAGCTGGCATTGAAGCTACATTTATCAATATTTCTGCCTTAACAATGGAAGGGTGTCCGTCAGCTCTCCTGAGCGTTTTTGCATCTTTTAGCTCAATGTTTTTGGTTTGCTTGGCTGCAATCTCTGCTCTTATTAATCTTGTTTCCAGGTGCAGCAGGCAGCTGTTTTCAGCAAAAAGCTGTGATAGGCAGAACGCTGTATTAAGAAAGAGATTTAAAGCAGGATGGACACTTGTGACTTTAATGTGTCTGCTAGTTTTAAAATGTGTTCTAATGTCTAAGTGTATGTGTGTGTGTGTGTGTGTGTGTGTGTGTGTGTGTGTGTGTGTGTGTGTGTGTGTGTGTGTGTGTGTGTGTGTGTGTGTGTGTGTGTGTGTGTGTGTGTGTGTGTGTGTGTGTGTGTGTGTGTGTGTGTGTGTGTGTGTGGGTGTGTGTGTGTGGGTGGGTCTGTCAGTGTCAAACAACAAAACAAAACTGAGGGATCCTGGTCATTGAAGAAAGTAGTGGTTAGAACATGCATATGACCTTGCATGCACACAAATGCACACAACGGACGCAGGAAACCTCAAACAGTCAGCTCCGCAGCTGGTCCTCTCTGATACTGCAGCTGCAGGTACATATGAGGAGTCCAGGATCATGCTCAGTTGAAGCTGGGGAGGGAGGGGTAGAGGGGACCCCGGGCTTCCACTCACCTCACCTCTCCTCTCCTCTCCTCTCCTCTCCTCGCTGTCCTCATCATGCCAACATTCCCGACATGAGGAGCGATGCCTCTAATGATAAAAGGGTTATTCCTGGCTCAGAATGAGCCTTTGGGGGGGGACTACGCACGGCAGGAAGCATGATCGGTCCACATACAGTAAAAGCAATTCTGTGTTACCTTATTTGACAGAAATCTATGCATTTCCCTGTTATATCTGACAATTTGATCAACAAAAATGTATAGTATGCTTGAGTAAATTAAATTAAAGTAAAATTTAAAATTTAAATAAATCACCAGGAGTCCGGTTCAGACTCTGGAGATAAATATGAGATTAGCTCTCATATTCAAGTTTATGTTCTGCTCGTTCAACGGTTGTTTGGTAAATTGCTCTTAAACACATTAAGAGAGGATTTAAATTGCTATTTTTATTCTCACTTCTTTTTATTTTGGTTATGGTGATTTTTCTTAGGGGCTAGCTAAAACCTTTTTGGGGGGCGCCAAAAATTCCTCTATGCAGGAAAAACCCTGGATAAGCAGTGTGTGCCAGCAGAGGAGCCTCTTGTCATCCTTGAACTTTACCAAAGCATGACACATCGGTGAAGGGAAGAGGGGAAGGAAGTAGCTAAGCCTGGTGCAGTTATTCACAGCTCTGCACATTTTTCCTCTTGCTCTGATGGTATTTTTATGTGGTACAGTATTTGCCTTAAAACTGTAACTCAGCGCTGCCAAAAATAGAAACCATGAGACATATTGTCATTTATTTCTCTGGGTGCCATTCATCCATCTGCTCTTCGGAGAACATGTAATGGCACTCTTGGGGCTATTCATAAAGGTAATTCTTCTGCATCGAGACTCTATGTTCTGGGCTTTCAGTGAGAGAAAAGAAAGCCCAGAAAGCATGTCAGAGAGAGCATATATTCCCCCCCACCCCCACCACCTTTTCTGCCCTTGAGGGAAGACGTACTAAAGCTAACAATGAAACCAGTTTCATTCAGACAACCTATGCTGGAAAACATGTCCTTTAACAACAGAAACACATTTTACACGTTATCTACCCACTAATTCATTTTTTACTAATGCAGCTGACTGCAGGAAAATGAAAAGTGCTTTGTCATCTTGCTGTAACTTTACCTGAAATATCCCAGCGGCACCAGAGACAGCAGGTGTGATGTCACTGCTGAGCCTCCTCCCACTGCTGCTCCTATAGAGATGGTCTCCATAGCAACCAAATGAGGCTGAGCAAAAGATTCACCCAGATACAGTGAAAATGCTGACTTTGGACATTTTCTGTGCTTTTCGGCGCTTTCAAAGAGTCTGATCATCTTTACCTTGAGGGACAAGATTAATATTTTAGGGAAAAGTCAGATGTGTTTGGTGATGAGGTAATGTGATCCTGGAAACTGTGCAGCCCTGGCTCATCCCTCAGGTCTCCTGTAAGAGAGAGAGAGAGAGAGAGAGCAAGCGTCAGCTGGGTCCAGCAGACTGCAGACCAGACTGCTGCATGAAGCTGAGGGAAATATTTTGGTTCCTCAAGTCACTGGCAAACAAAAAGCCGAGGATTGCATCATCACAGTGACACAGTAGCTGTTACTGTAAATATCATAATGTGCATCTGTGCTGCAGCAAACAAACACTGCAGCCTATTCTACCACCAACGTAGTAAAGCAGACCTGAATATGCTTAGCGCTCGTCCTTTTAATTCCAAATTATTTTTTAAACTTTCTAAAACATGAAAAGGGAGCAAAATCCAGGATTTGCTAAACTATTCAGTGGTGGAGCAATGTGCTGCAATAAGTCACTACAGCATGCAATGCATAAGGTCAAAGCTTATTGTCAGACACAATCAGCTTCATTTTTCTTCTCTCACCCTCATATCAAAGATATCATATTTCCAGTATGACCTTGGTGTAATTTAACCTAAGTGTTCCTGAAGCAAGCACTTACCATGGCTTGAATTTCTCACTTATACAGACACATTGTGTAGCAAAGCATAAGGGTATCCCTGCAACATTGACACTGACTCACTCACTCACTCACTGACTGACTGACTGTCAGTACAAATGAAGAAGCCGTATAGTAAAGTGTGGGTCTGTTTCAGCCAAATGTTGCATGCTGTAACTTTTGACTTGCAGACCAGCAGCATGTGTACACAGATACTGTTATAGTGTGGAAAATGTCCACAGGTAGCGACTGGTATTCTGCAAACCTATGAGTTTAGATAGTAAGCTGGTGCAGCGGGTGTGTGCGGACTTGTGAGGTTATCTGGGTAAGTGAGATGCAGCTTGGCAGTATACCGCAGCAGCAGTGTCCTTGTGTCTCTCCTGGTATCTGGCTCCTTTCCAGTGTCTGCTCTCATCCTGCTGGTCCTCAATCTGATGAGCACGACTCGCTCCCTTTTTTCTTCTCGTCCCTCTCTTTGCACAATGCTCTATCTTCCCTATCCCTCCTTGTATTTATCTCCATCCCTTCCTGTCTCTGCCTCAGATGTACTGTTAGCTCCAGGGACACAGAGAAGGACACAGGGAGCTGCATTGCTATACATCTGTGTACTTGAGCCACTCTTTTTCATCTCTTGCCTCCCCTTTCCGAGCCCGGTCCTGTCAGCTGTATGTCCTGTATAACCGGCCTCTTTTGCAGGGCACCACAGTTTCTCTCTCCTGAGCAGTGATACTGCAATGACTCATCTCCTAGAGGGTCAAAACAATTGAGTTTCAGTGGCGATGCATTGGGGGGAAATAAGTGTTTAGCACTAAGGTTGTGGGATTGCCAGATACACTGATGATTGGAAAAAAAACATGGTGGGAAATACAAATTTGTCAGAATATATAGGATGAGATAATTTTAGCATAACATTCTCATTGAATATGTTGATGACTTTGCATTAGAGAATTATCTAATGAGGAAATATACACAGGTGAAAGTTGCCTCATCATATTTAGAAGCAGAAAATCTGTTTTAATGCAGCAGCAAATCAAAGAGTAGATATGGAGAGCTTATCTATTCCGTCTTATTGCATTATATTGGCCAGTGAGTTCACTGGTAACAGGGAGTGTGTGTGTGTGTGTGTGTGTGTGTGTGTGTGTGTGTGTGTGTGTGTGTGTGTGTGTGTGTGTGTGTGTGTGTGTGTGTGTGTGTGTGTGTGTGTGTGTGTGTGTGTGTGTGTGTGTGTGTGTGTGTGTGTGGAAAACCTGTGGCTGCTGCAATGCAGTATCAAAGAGCAAGGAGACATACAGTGTTTTTAAAAAGAGCACTGCCCTCCAGGGACCGAGCTGAACAGTACTGACACTTGTCCTTGATAAACCTGGGGACTTTGGATACAGATAATTTTGCAGTGATTTTCTAGTATTTTTCTAGCAACCAACTTAAAAAAAACTGATAAGGAATACCATAGAAGGGAGTGTGACTGATTGCTGAACCTCAATTTTTGTACAAAAAGGAGACTGTTCTTCAGGCACTCTTGGGAAGAGCATAGTCTGCCATATTGGTTTAAAACGCTGACCGTTTTCAACCTTAAAGTTACTTATTCTTTAATCAAATAGTTTTTACCCGGCTGTCTGTGTTTAGATATTGAACATTAGAGAATGTTGCCTTCTTTTGTATAATAAAAAAGGGTTTTATAGAAAATATCATATTTGTCAAAGAAAGTATCAAAAAGTATACTTTTAAGGTATAGTTTTGGTAATGTACCAAAGCTCAGCTCCAATATAGGTACTAGTCATGGCCGGATGAACCTGTTAAGGGGGCTTTACTGTTGGGCTTCTACTGATCCCTGTCCTGCCGCCCTCTGTGCAATGTGCAAAATGTACCCTGGCGACACCTCCAGTCCTCCCATGATGGAAAAGTACTTCATTTGTGTTTATGGTAATTTGATTAAACACATCTTGATTTTAAACACAGTGTCTCACTACAAGACAGCATTGGTTGATATTGTCCTCTCATGATGCAAATACCATGAAAGATTTGCAATCAATCCAATGACAGTTGTCATGTAGTGAAACTGGGGCCTTTAGGTTTCTCTAAGGATCCGGGACCCTCGGGTAGTTTCCTGCTTTACCCAGTTGGCAATGCAGCCTTGGTACTAGTATCAAAATATTTCAAATGAAAGCTTGCATCAACTTTCTGGTCAGATTCATAGTTTACTTACTCTTTGAACTGATACCGTAGTTCTTGGTCGAGATCAAAATTTAGCAAATTTGAGGCATCCTTATGGCCCTGTGGTTAAGATGCAGCATTTTACTGCAATGTTCCTGCATGGTTCCGGCTGGAGATTTTTAATTATGTACCTTTCCCTCTCATCACATTTCCTGTCTCTACTACTAGAAGGGATTCTATAAAAAAAAGGCCAGAATGCCAAAAAGTATGAAAAGTTTTACCAATTTGAGACTATTTTTGGTGGGAATGTTGTTACACAGCTGCTTGTGCTTAGTCAACATTCAACATTTGAGAAGGTAAGCTTATTTTTATTAAAATTAAAAAAAGTTTAGCTTTTTGGTGGAAAAACATGTTTATGTGTCTTAAAGGAAGGCATTGTAAAAAGTAAACTCGGGTATCATATCGCTACTAGTAATGAAAAAAACTTGAATGTAAACTGCCGTGCTTTTCATGAATGTTTCTGCAATCGTTTTTGTTGTCATTTAACTTGTGGCTCAGTGATAATGACCCTTCAGTTTCTCAGTCCTCAAGTTCATTTTCTCTGCTTTCTGTTCCTGTGCCAAAACATCAGATTGAAACAAGTCCTGAAATCGATACCTCTTGGAGACAAATTTATCGTTGTCACCCTCATCTACACAATCACTCATTTTCACATCCCCATGTGATTAGAACATGTACAGCATTTAGAGTACTTTTTTAATTAAAGTAAGCCAGCTAATGCAAAAAGAACTGAGCTTTAGAGTCTGCATTAACAGTCTTTGTAATAGGCCCCCGTCTCATAAATAATGGCTGTGCTGTCATGAGGAACCTGGGAAAGCCATTGAGAGATAGTGAGAGGCAGAGTTAGGATGATTTCCGGTTTTCATTTAATTTCAGTCTGAAATAAAACTGCTGCCGATTAGTGATGCCACCGCCATACATGGATGTATAAAAATTAGCTTCAATGTAGTAAACTACTTTTGCCATGTTGCCGTAGCTTAGCTTGCTACATTCCTTTGGGGGCTAATGATAGCTTCAGTGTAGTGAAGCTTAATTTAATGTCAGTAACTGGTAACTTTAACTAACTCACTAAACTTTCCAAGTAGCCTGCCCAACACTGGTAGTAAGCAATATGATAGTCTATATCGACGATGTTTCATTTCCGGGATTGTTCCGGTGCTGCCGGAAATTCCGTTGGATGTCCATCCTTTCGGCCGGATGTCCATCCTTTCGGCCGGATGTCCCTCATTTCGGCCGGATGTCCGTCACCTTCCGCTTCTTTGTGTTGGCATTCTTAACTCTGGTGGATTTATGAGGCTATGGTTAACTGCTCCTCAGATCTCTGCAGGGTAAATCCAGACAGCTAGCTAGACTATCTGTCCAATCTGAGTTTTCTGTTGCACGACTAAAACAACTTTTGAACGTACAAATGTTCCACCAAAACAAGTTCCTTCCCGAGGCTATTTTGCAGAGGCACCATTTTCTTCCGTCCGGCGCCAAGACGATTTTGATTGGTTTAAAGAAATTCCAATAAACCAGAGCACGTTTTTCTCCCATCCCGGGAATGTTGTGTGGACTAGCCAGGCCCTAAGTAAACGCGCTTGGTCGGGACTATTTCCGTCCCTTTTGACGCAGTTATGTTAAGGAAAAGGTCGTGGGTGGGCTTACGACACGCGGGAAGTACGGGACGGTTGGGTTTAAGAAAGGGTCGTGGGTGGGCGTATTGTTCCGTTACACGTGGGAGGAAAGAAAAAAGCGACTATAGCAAGTGTGACAAGCGGGACGCGAACCCCGCTCTCTCCTGGGTGAAAGTCCTGTGTTTGTTTGACCCATCCACCACCCCAACCAACCTCCTTACGTGGAAATTCGCCCTTACATACTACTCGCTAAATCCTATCTAACTGCTGCTCTCCCCAGTGCGTTACACAAACACAGTGAAAGACGCCTTTTTCGTCGCATCAGATGCTGACAGCCACTGTCCAAACGTCCTTATTTTACGAGTTTGGAATGAGAACGGGTTGTAATATTATATTTATAAAACAAACTAACAGAGCCGCTGACAGTGTCTACAGGCTATACATAAAGTCATGTTACTGCCGAGCCCAGTAGCGAAGGAGATCATATTTCAATAGCGGTAAGTTCATGTGTTTTTGAGGCCGACGAGACAATATCTGGCTGAGTTAGTCTAAAAGAAAACTAATGCTGCAACAGCGATATGTAAACATTTTGGATTTGAAGCCGACAAAAGAGGTGAGGTGAGCTGAAAAAGACGAGGCAAAGTGTAAACACAACAGGAAAAAAGTCATGGCATAGAGATACATTACCGCTACCAAGTGGACTGGAGGCGTTATGGGCTCTCTCAGTCTGATTGTAGGTACATCTCAGTTCTCTTAAATTGCATCCCCGGACCCTTCTCTTCCCTCCCTTCCTCGCGTCTTATTCCATCCCACCAAGAGACGCGAGGAAATCATGGGAGGAGAGAGGAATCGAGCAAATGTGTTTGAGAGGGATGAGACGTCCTTTCCTGTCAGGCATCACATGAATTAGTCAGCTGTTTGGGCGGAGTTAGAAACCCTTTCAGCTGTACAGCTTTCGGGAAGGCTGCTCTGGTGTATCCTCGATCATAGCTCATCGGAGAGCCCTCCTCCTTCGGCGCGAGGAACTATCAAATAAGTGTTGCACCTAGTGTCCCTGTCGGGAGTGGCTGCTGACTTAAGTGAAACACCTAGTGGTAAAATTTGGTGGTCCGGTCCAGTGTTGGGCTTAATATCACACCGGTTTGAAATAAGCCTAGTGAGAGGTATCTAAGTGGGTGGCAGCAGAGACAGGCAGACAGACAGAAGGTGACGAGGCTGGGAGCCGTGGTGGTCTCATGTCTGGCAGAAGTAACCTTGGCAAAGCAGAGTCTCACACAAATCATTCCACTCACCTCGCCCCACCCCCGTTTCTCCTTGTTCACCTCCTCCCTTTCACAGCCAAGGGATTCCCGCTGACCTTTGGCTTCTCTGGAGGTCCTTTCCGGCCACGGTGCATTCATTCCCAGCTCCAGTATTTATAGCAGGGAGGGGATTTACTATCGATCAGTTTGTTTTTCTTTCTGAATATAGCAGAGCACAATGATGGAGGTTTTGCTCTATTTCTGTCGCCCTCCTATCTATTATTGATGAAACTTTGTTGCCAGGAAAGGTTACAAACATAACTGCTGTAACAAGAGTTACAGAAAGTAAACTCATGTAATTGCCTTAAAAAATTCAACAATAAAGCTTGGGAAAGACACCTGAATGAGAAAGACGTCCCCACAGACATGCATTGTTCGTGGGACAATGCTATTGAATAATCAGCTACAGCTACAGTCAAGTAAGTTACTGTACTTGTCTGTTATTGTGTTGGTTACACAACCTTGTCTCATCTTGCTAACTACAATAAATGCTTATCTGCCGATACTTGGCATAGCAGTTTGAGAAAAAAAATGAAACCATCTGACCAACAGCGGTGCTGCTGAACAATGCTGGAGATGTGTTGCCCTTTAAATTGCCCACCCTGCAGATAAGGTAAGGAGTGGTAGGCTTCAGTGCGGATGGAGAGCGCGTTTTTTCGCCCTTGCCTTCTCCATCACCAGCACGTCTATTGGTATGCACAGCAGTGCCTGAATGCAGGTTTGACAAAGCTTTATACACGAGCGGCCACTGCTGACTACAGAAATCTTTCACACCTACCTTCACACATATTTCACCTACAAAACTTCACCTCCTGCCGAGGTGAGACCATGCAGAACCAATAAAATCCACTTTATATCCATGTGTGTGTTTGTGCGCGGGGCTCTGGCTCAGTGTGGGCTAATTGCCTAATCTTATAGCCCACTACATAGGGCGAATCTTGAATGCATGTCGTCTCAAGTCAGTGTCTGAAGACGCTGCTCTGCTCATCATGTAGGCTATGAGGAGACTCCCAGAACTGTCTGTGCACTAAACGTTGGGACGCACTTGACTCCGCAGGAGTGGCGGGCGCATACTTAGATGAGAAATATTTATTTCTTATCTATTTATTTCTTATCTAGTATGTATGTAAATTGGCTTGAGTGACGCCAGATTTATTCACACACTGACATGAAAAGAGGACTTATTATTGATGCATATGTCCCAGAACGCGTCTAATTATTAAATCTAGCTAATAAGATGTATCTATTTTTTTTTTTAAGCCCTCTCCCTCCTCCTCGCCTTTTCCCTCCCTTTGCAGATGTTGCCTCTCGATCTGAGCACCTTATCAGGATCATTTACCTTTGCGGCTGTCTGCAGCCACAGCTCGCCACACAGTCACGCTGGCGTGGAGGGGAACAGCGGAGGCAGATCATTCTGCTGATCCCAGCACCTTTGCTTATTAAGGGAAGCACCAGCACCTCCTTGATCGGTTCCCTCCGCCCTTTTTTTTTTGCCGATCGCCATCCCACGACAGCCTAACCGTAGGAAAGGAGCCGGGGAGGGGAAAGCGAGGACACACCCGCACATACTACTGTAGGCTACCCGGTGTACGCGGCGAGGATGCTGCTGCAGACAACATGAGGTGAATATCATCGACTGCCCCAAATTGGATTTTTTTTACCCGCTCTGAAGACAGAAGACCTGATTGTCGTAGCTGGTTATTCACCTTCCTACCAGTGTTCAGCAAGAGCATCAACTCACATCACATGAAAAAGATGTCTGCAGGTATGAAGATCAAGATAAAGCAGCTTACCTATCATCTCTGATTTTGATTATATGTGTTTAAAAGTCTTGGTATTGCACTGATTTGCACCTCACTGGAAAACGTGATAATAGGCAATAAGCCTGCAGTTATAGATTTGGTGTATGTTTCATAAGGATTTTATTTAGTAAAACTGTGCTCCCACTCTGTGAGTGGAGATGATGTAGACGAGATACAGTTTTTCTCTTGGAACCTATTTCCTTCTATGGATCAATTATTTATAGATGTTTTTGAATATTTCAGAGACAGGCACCATTTCAAGACTAAAATGCTCCAACAAAACTAAACTGAAGTCAGTTAATATGAGGCATGTGCATGTGGGCTTGTTTGGTACAGCAGTAAATCTTAAAAGTGTCTTGTACATTAGTGTTTAGACTGCAGTGGTTTTCTATGATATTCAGGATGCTGTCTGTATAAATTTGGTGCCTGCTGCATTGCCATATTCATGCATGGCCTCACTGCAAAAAGGTAGTCTCATTCATCTCAGTGTGTTTTGTCCATTGCAGCAGATCAGTGTCCTAATTTATGACCGTCTGTATGTTTTATATGCCAGTTAGCCACTGAGTTTACCTGCATTCAAGTCATATGCATTGCGGATGGCTTAAATGCATATTAATTTGCCCGAGTCAAGAGCAGGAGTGTCATCTCAAGTTTTCATGAGCTGATTCATTATTGCATCGATTACCTTCTCACGACAGTATAACTTTACATAACTCGTATCAAATCTACTGACATTGTTGAGATTTAATCTCTTTTCAGTTGTTTAAAGCAAATTCCTGACATCTCTATGTCTATATGTATCTAAATGGTAGAAGTATTGAGTGCTGAATCATGTCTCCGGTTTACCTGACCTTGTTGTCTGTCTTTGCTTCATCTTTCCTGCATGCAGTCAGATCCTAGGTGACATCCTGTGGCCGTCAGGTCTTTACGGCGTTGAGCCCCCACCCTCTCCTGGCCCCTGCCTGCAGTTCTCCAGGCTGCAGGACCCAGACTCACTGAAAAGTGCAGGCCTCCTCCCCCTGCAGAATGACTGTTGCCACAGGCGACCCCTCTGACGAGGCGGCTACACACCCGGGGCAGGACTACGACCCGGAGGCCGACCATGAGTGTTGTGAGAGGGTGGTCATCAACATTTCAGGGCTGCGCTTTGAGACTCAACTCAAAACTCTCTCCCAGTTCCCAGAGACTCTGCTGGGGGACCCAAAAAAGAGGATGCGGTACTTTGACCCACTGAGGAACGAGTACTTTTTCGACAGGAACAGACCCAGCTTTGATGCCATATTGTATTATTACCAGTCAGGGGGCCGGCTAAGAAGGCCGGTCAACGTCACCCTTGATATTTTCTCAGAGGAGATTCGCTTCTACGAGCTGGGCGACGAGGCCATCGAGATATTCAGAGAAGATGAGGGTTTCATCAAGGAGGAGGAGCGGCCTCTTCCTGATAATGAGTTTCAGAGACAGGTGTGGCTGCTGTTCGAGTACCCAGAGAGCTCAGGTCCTGCTAGGATTATTGCCATAATCTCTGTCATGGTCATCCTGATATCTATTGTCAGTTTCTGCTTGGAGACCCTCCCAATGTTCCGCAATGATGATGACGATATGCACAAGTCTCACTCGAAAGTCTATTCACCTGAGACCAATACCACAACCATCAGCTATACATCCACCTACTTCACTGACCCCTTCTTCATCCTGGAGACTCTCTGCATTATATGGTTCTCCTTTGAGTTTCTAGTGCGCTTCTTTGCCTGCCCCAGCAAAGCAGGCTTTTTCGGTAACATAATGAACATCATTGATATTGTTGCTATCATCCCTTACTTCATCACTCTTGGCACAGAGCTCGCAGAAAAGCCTGATGATGGTCAAGCGGGTCAGCAAGCCATGTCTTTAGCCATTCTCAGGGTCATCCGCTTAGTACGAGTGTTTAGAATTTTCAAGCTCTCACGTCACTCCAAGGGGCTTCAGATTTTGGGTCAGACCCTAAAAGCCAGCATGCGAGAGCTCGGTTTGCTTATTTTCTTCCTCTTCATAGGGGTCATCCTTTTCTCAAGCGCTGTCTACTTTGCTGAAGCAGATGAGCCCGAGTCACAGTTCGAGAGCATCCCAGATGCGTTTTGGTGGGCGGTGGTGTCCATGACAACAGTCGGCTATGGTGATATGGTCCCAACTACGATCGGTGGCAAGATCGTGGGCTCCCTCTGTGCCATCGCAGGTGTGCTGACCATTGCCTTGCCCGTGCCTGTCATTGTGTCCAACTTCAACTACTTCTATCACCGCGAGACTGAGGGTGAAGAACAGGCGCAGTACCTACAGGTCAACGTGCCCAAAGCCGATTCAGCTGAGGAGCTGAAGAAGAGCCGTAGCGGCTCTACCATCAGTAAATCGGACTATATGGAGATCCAGGAGGCTGTGAACAACAGCCGCGAGGACTTTCAGGAGGAGAACCTTAAGACGGCCAACTGTACGCTGGCAAACACAAACTATGTAAACATCACTAAAATGCTCACAGATGTGTAGTCATCTGCTATTTTCCTTCCGACACAGCCAGGAAATGTGGAGCAACTGGACGGGACATGTGTACAGCCTCCCACCTTACGTGTGCTGGAAATATCAAGGCAATAGAATTCAGGATGTTGATGACGATAGACAGTGAAGAAAAAAAATATTACAGAGACCATCCGCTTGCTCCTCGCTCATCCTGTCTTCACTTCTCACAACTTGCCCTTAAAACTCCTGAAAACTGTCAAACTTTCAAAATTTGCATTTCTGCATGGAGTTGGCTTTTTGTGTGTCTGTGTGTGGCTGTCTAAAATGTCCTGCTCACAACAGTAGCCAACAGTAGTGCACAAAAAATTGAGAAACACAGCAAGTAAAAAAAATAAAAAAAAATGAAAAAAAGATATATTGCTTTCAAAAAGAAAAAAAGCAACACAACACAAGCCCTGCTTTAGTCCCCCGTCCCTCGGTCCCTCATTTCCCAAGGCACACTGCTCTGCCATGCGCTTTCTGAAGAGAATCCTACTCGCTCGCTACACATGCTGCTTCCTGGAGCCAATGTAACAAAACTGGCATACGCTCACACCATTTAGAAATAAGAGGATGTGTGAGCATAAAGCAAGCTCACACCATCGCTGAAATGGCCTGTGGGTGACTTGTGACTAAGTTGGTGGTTTAGTACACCACGTTATTTCAAGGATGAATGACAGCCGTCGGCGCTTAGCTTATGGTTCGACACCTTTTTTTCCCAGCAGACATCAGTATCTGATGAATGACTGAGAATGGCCTTGACTTTTCACTGCTTCGGTCTTACATGTACTGTATGTATTGCAATGCAAGCTTTGCCCATTCCATTCACCCAAAACTGGTCTTACTGCAGAGCTTTGAAGACAACTTGAATGTTTCTTCTCGTTTTGTTTTGTTGTTTGACACTGACAGACCCACCCACACACACACACACACCCACACACACACACACACACACACACACACACACACACACACACACACACACACACACACACACACACACACACACACACACACACACACACACACACACAAGCACGCAGTACCAATTCCAATAGATAGGTAGGTTAACTGTGACTTAACTGATAGCCGGTAGGTGCTGTTAGTAGTAAACATAGACAGTAGATAAATGCATGACATTTTTATCTGAATGAGAATTTCCACTCGTTTCTCAACTGCCACTTGCTTCATCACAACACTGTATATTTGTCTGTACACTGCCTTCTATACAAATCCACACTTTAAAAAGGATGCCTGCAGGTAGCTGTTAAAAGAACCTAAAGCTGTATGTTAGAGGATTTCTTAAGGAATAATCACAAGGCCAAATCCTACACTTATCAGGATGCGGTGTCCTCATCGATATTAACATTCCATGTAGAAGTCATTGCGTTAAACTTTTGCCAGGTTGCTGTAAACAGCTGAGCTGTGATTTCAGGCGTAAACTCACACTCTAGTTTTGGACATAAATCCCAGTCGCAGATGTGATAGACTTGCATTGCTGTCTGTTTCACAGTTTGTCACACGATCACGTCCTCATGATCAAAATAGCAACTTTTAAGGACTCGTGTAGGCTATAGAATAATGCTTCCCCCACCAAAGCCTTTTTCCTCTGGATTTATGCTAGTGTTGCATGACCTCAAAAACATTCCTAGAAGCATGCATTTAAGGTCAAAGAAGAAGCCAGACAAAAATAGTACAATTATTACAATAGATATATGTATTTCTTTTATATATATATATATATATATATATATATATATATATATATATATATATATATATATATATATATATATGTATGTATACAGGCAGGACACATATACGGTACACATATACCTTTATTGGAGAAAAAAAACTTTAAATAGCAATGTTTAAGAGAAAGCAAGAGCCTTTCCACAATGTGCAAATCATTGCCATGTTTTTATAATAATAATAATTCCAATAATAATTGTTCTGAGCACAGTTTCTATTTTCTCCTGTTTTAAAAGCCTGTTGAGAGTGCCAAAGAACACACTCTTACTCGCCATTTCAAAAGCATATTCTTTGCTAGAGAGTTTTCCAGCAAACCTGACACGTTTAAATACAAGAAGTTTGCTTCACTTAGTATAAAAATGCCTTCGGTGAACTAAGTGTTGAAAGGCAGGGCAAAACAGTATCATCCCTAACCAGCTGTATATCAGAACGATTTATATTGGCGTTCAAATTATCAGAATTGAAATGGAGTCTGGCTGTCCTCTAAGAAGTCTTTGATGCCAGAGCCACAATCTGTCTTTAAAAGTTGGCATCAGATGTGAATTAGGTTCTGATTTCAGGATTGTATCCAGCTGAGATTAATCCGCATTCGCTCAACACTGCCAAGGAACATTCAAAGGCAGTAACGTCAATATGGGAAGTGTTAATTAGCAGCAGTGTAGCAGATATTGGCTAACCTAGGGGTCCTCTGACTTCACTCCTTTCTTTCACAGATGTCTTAGGTAATTAGAAAGGTGATGGATGATCTGTAGCAAGAATTGTTTAAAAGAATTCTGTCATGCCAGGATGTACATCTTTATTCTTAGGGTTTCATTCTGCTCACTACAGTCTTTAACCTGCAGTAGCAAAATGTTTTTTAAGCCATCGCTGCCAATATATGCTCAGGATGCCTCGTCCGACTGCCTGACATGAGGCTTCTGATGTCTCTCTGTCCAGATCTGTGTCTGCTTTCATGTATCTTAAAAGGATTTTTAGAGAATCTTAGTTAATAAACTGGAGCAGTTATATATGTTGCTTTCCCAAAAGTAGCATTAAGGCGGATTGAGATGTTAAAATGGTCTGTAACTCAAGATAGGACCAGATTAAATTGTTGTTTAGCAATATTCCCATAATCCTTTGGTGGAGGGGTCTATGTGGAGAACATAGATGTTTGTTTAAGAATGAACCTTAATGGACCTCCACAGTCCAACATAGATCTTATTGATCATCATTTGAGTATTGATGTGGGTGTGTTGATGCACAGCTATGTAGGAGGTGTGTGTGTGTGTGTGTGTGTGTGTGTGTGTGTGTGTGTGTGTGTGTGTGTGTGTGTGTGTGTGTGTGTGTGTGTGTGTGTGAGAAAGAGAACCACTGAATGTCATGGTCTTGGTTGTACAGTTGCATTTATGCAAGAACCATTTGCATATATCTGTATATGTGAAAAAAACATATTTGTCTATGCATGCAAATGCAATGTATCTTATTGTCTTCATTCCATTTTTTGCACATATGTTTATGATAAATGTTACAGACACATGCAACATTTATCTGTTATGTTTGAAATTGGGCACGTCACTGTACCTCAGCCACATTCACTGTAGCAACTCATAGACTGGAGTTCACAATGTTGTAGTTAAATATCGCAGCTATTTCTGCTTAAAGCACAAAGACGAGTAGAATCATCCTCATCTGTATACCTGCAGATTTAATCTGTGAAATGTTTTTATTCAGTGGAAACAAAGTCAATTAAAATGATGTTGTTTTGCTTTATAGGGAGCACCACTGCCTCTAAAAACAAATGTCATCTCTCATGCTGAGGGACCCACCAGCAAATCCCCTCCCTGAGAAGGGTGCCCAACAGTGAATACACTGAGAAATCTATGCAGAGAATGATTATTAGCTGGTAGTTGAGAAGGTTTAAGTACACATATTTTATGTTTTATTCCAGCACCAATTACATGTTGATCCTGAGAGCTGACAGCGCATTTGAAACAAACCTTTCAAGCAGAAGAGACACACTTTGCAATATTCTGCTGCTGTACGTCAAACACTCACACGTTGGCTGAATGTGAATATGAGCTTTCTGAACTTTTGTTTGTTTGAGCTGCGATGTCAGCTCTTTGAGACAAGGCTCCTACATAAAAAAACTCATACATAGGGAAAATACATTAAGATGATCAATATGCAATCTGTATGCATGTGTGTGTTTGAGGATGAACGTTTTCTTTTCGTTTGACCCCAGAGTCTGACAGTGTGGCTCCACTAAAACAATATGTACAGTTGTTCACTCCCCCATCCTCCCCCATATCATAGAGGCCTGAAAACATCCATCAATGTTGATACAGTGGATAATGGATTTTCTTTCTATGAAATGAAATATGAGAGAATAATGTACATAATAACCAATGGATGATGGAGCGAAAACCATGTACTATATACTGTATGTGAAGTCTGGATTTAAAACTTAGTATTATCTGCACTTTACAAGACAAAAAGGACAATCTATGGACAAGAAAACGTCAAATTAAAAATGCATATAATCCTTCCTAATGATCATAACCCTGACAAAGTAATATCAATAATGAAGCCAATAATAATTCAACTGAAATGTTGTGGTCAGTGTGTTTATTGTGTGTCACTTTTTTCCCAAAAAATAATGTGATTTTTAGTATGAAGAGTTGTTTTTCCAAAGGTTTCTCCAGCCTTCCCATCACGTTGTTCACAAGATATTTAGTCAGCAAATGATTTGAGGAGATAATTTTAGCCGAAGAGCATCTGCACTGATACAAAATGTCGTGAATCGATCAGAGGCCTCTTTGTTGTTATTCTTAGGACATCCAGCGTCTTTGTAGCCACGGGCAGTGGAGGACATTTTCAAACGCCTCCTGGTATCTTCAGCTTCTTCTTCCCTTTAAGTGCACAGTATATGCTCCCTGCAGTGAAAAGAGAGAGCAGGATGTTCTATTAATAGCCTTTTTGTTGGAGAAAGAGATGGGAGCAGGAGGAGGAGGAGGAGGAGGATGAACGTGAGCAGAGGAGGAGACAGAAAGAAGGGTGGAAAATTCTTTCAAAAATCCTTTTACAATGAACTTTTCATGGCAGCACAATTACATTTTTTTGCTTTCTTTCTTATAGGTGCTTTTTTTGGGAATTTTTATTTTGTTTCTTTCAGATCCTTAAATTCTGCTACTGCAATTTGAGATAGTACAAGCATATGTAATATAGTCTACTGTATACTGCTTTGTCCTTGGGATATATTATTCTTCATCTGTCACATCTAACACCTGCACACTCTTTTGAGGTAGCTGCCGTCTTGTCTTGCGCTATCTGCTATCTTTAGTCCACTTGTGGTTTAACTACAGCTCTGCATTGGGAGCGGGAACACTTGGGGCCTTGGTGCTGTAGCTACATCTCTGCTGTATTCATTAGTCTTGCTTTGATCCAGCGATGCAGTGCAGTACTCTGTGGCTCGCTCTGCTGAAACCAGGGCAAACGGGGAGAAGCAGGTGGGATGGTGCAGCCCAACCAAGGGCACAGGCAGCTGGAACACAGGCCTGCTGCAGGTGGCCACTGCTGCCTCTTGTTGTTGTTGTTATTACGGAGGAGTGGGTGTGTGTGTGTGTGTGTGTGTTGTTTGTCATGGATGGTAGCATGCCCACAGGAGCACGGTTGAGCAGTCATACAGGCTTGCACTGTGCTTACCATCTTGTAATTAGCAGGCAAGCACTGTGGGACTTGCTGCTAATCCAACAGGGCTGCCCTGGCACCGGGCCACACCCCCTTATTAGGAGGTGTTCGGCTTTTTACACTCATTAACTTCTGCCCTGATATCAGCCACCAGTCATCACCCGACAAGTTCTGCAGCGAGCCTGTTGAGTTTACATGGTTGCTTCTTTAGCATGCTTTAGCAGTGACTGGGTTCTAGTTGTTTGGTTTGAAGTGAAGGTTAAAATAATGGAGGTAGGTGTTCAGGTTTATTTGGAACCTTGTTTGTTCAGTGATGAGGAAAAATGAAGAAGAAAGCATTAGTGCCCTCTAAGGGTGTTTTTGCAGAAGTGACACAATTTGTGTCTCAAGGCAAGGCAACTTTATTTCTATAGCACATGTCAGCAACAAGGCAATTCAAAACTAAAATAGATTAAGGCAGGTAAAAAATACAAGAATAGAAGTTACAGTGCAGTGTGATAAATGAACAATGACTTGATTTAATAAAAGGCAGCGTCAAACAGAAAAGTCTTCAGCCTTGATTTAAAACAACAGAGTTGTAGCGGACTTCCAGTTTTCTGGGAGTTTGTTCCCAATATGTGGTGCATAAAAAGTGGTTCTCAGTTTCTCTGTCACCAGTCAATGCGTCAGACAATGTGTTTGTTAAGAGTATACTCAAAATCAGTGGTGGAAGAAGTAGTCCGAATCTTTACTTAGGTAGAAGTACCAATATGATAATCCAAAACTACTCCACTACAACTAAAAGTCCTGCACTCAAACTCTTGCTTAAAACCTTTTGATATTATTGAACGTCTGTATCATTCAAGTCATTGCCAAATTAGGTTGCTACAAAGCTCCACACAACTCTCTCTGTATTTCTCAGTATGACTATGTTCAGAAGATTGTGTCGTCCGGTGACTTTCCCGCGCAGAAGCTCGAGTGAAGATAATTACCTCTTCTGAAGAGTCCATGTTTTTTCAATCCTCCGTGTCGTCTTTGGCTACTAGCAACTGCGTGGAGGAAACTACGCACTATAGCTTTAAGTAAAAGTATACAACTATTATCAAGAAAATCCAAGATAATAATAATAATAATAATAATAATAATAGCCCCTGTGAGTAATATGTATTAGATTGTTAGTATTTTACTGTGCTACCTGCTCTTGGTAGAGCAAGTTTTAACTACTTCATACACACTTGGTAGTTTAAGGGTCAAGCAAAAGCACCACAAGATAAATCTGATGGGTTGTGAGATAATTAATTGGAGAGGAAAGAAGTTCTGCTGCACAAATCTATATTCATTTCTTTTTGCTACTTTTGTGAAATATTCAATATGTTTACCTATTTAGGCCTCAAACTATTATTTAAATGAAACAGAAGCTTAAAGAGAAAACAACTCATGAAATCAAAAATAAAATGTTACAAGGGGCCATCCACTAGACACTACTTTTTTGTAAGGGGCCACAAGAGAAAAGGTTGGGAACCACTAGTTTAATCAGGCTTTTTGACACCTTATACTGTATGATTTTATGTAAAAGTCGTAATCTGAAAAGTAACTAGTAGCTGCAGATGTCAAATAAATGTATTGGAGTAAAAAGTCCCAAATTTCATTCTGAACTGTTGTGGAGTTCAACTATAAAGTAACATCCAATAAAAATACTCAGTATTAAAGTAAAAGTACCTCTATATTGTACTTAAGTAGGCCATAGTACGTGAGTTACCTTCGGCCGCTGCTTCACCTAAAAACAATCAGGATATATTCTGCATAAATATGCAGGTTTTCATTGGTCTAATCCAGGGGTTCCCAAACTTTTTTAGCTCAAGACCCAAAAGAGAAATTTGGTGTCTGCCCTGGATCCAAACTTACAAAAATACATCATGAATTGTCATGACATCTGAATTTATAAACTACTGACAAAGAACACAAAAAAAAACATGAATTGTATGAAATGTATTGCATTGCACCTCTCCACATAAACGCATCAAGGCCTCTCCAATGCATTTTAAATATTCACAAAAAGAACACTCTTCTTCTATTTTAATTAGCTAAATTAATTCACATATCATAGCATTGTTATGCATTTTACCCTGCTGATAGACTGACAGTAGTGTTGGTTTTCCAGACACAATGGGACACATGTCCACGCCTACTCCCTCCAGAGTCATGTGGAGGATCAATACACTCATATACAGTGGCGCAAAAAGTGGGTATGCGCTATATGCGGCGCATAGGGGCGCAGCACCATGGGGGGCGCCAAAGCGATGGTTAATAATTATTTTTTTGGTATTTTCTATATGCTGTTGTGCTTTTCTAAATCATTTCTGCATTTCCTCAATGTTATAATATAACATTTTAGAGGACTAACAGGCTAGAGTAGGCGCCCTGTCTCATAAGATTCATCATAGAATGTTGACATAGAAGAGGGAGGGGGGCGGGGTGGAGCGCCGTACGGTACGAGCAGGTACGAGCGTACGAGTAGTGAGTTGTTGGGGGCTAAAAATAGAAAAAGAAAGAGGGAAAAGGAGATGGCATAGCCAGGGATGCGACAGCAGTTAAATAAGTGGATGGTGAGAGGCAACAGGTAGGATTTAAAGTGTGACGTCTGTGCTTGGAGGCTTGCAAATAGTCATGTTAACAGACTAGCTAGCGTTTGCTAACACTGGGAATGTAGCAGCCAAATGGGGGTTTATGGCTAGCTTAGAATATGCAAAACCGAGGTTGCTGAGCTGAAAACTGATAAATACAAGGTAGCATGTACAATAAATGACAAGAATCTGGAAAACTAATGCAATAACTCTGGTTTACCATGGAATCATGCATAGATTTGCTACCAAACTTGGAGGCTTGCAAATATCCATGTTAACAGACTGGCTGTTAACTTAATGCAAACCATGTTGCTGATAGCTACATTTAGATTTTGGTTAAATCCTAAATTACCAATCCCATGCATGACACATCTCAATTTTATTAAGGTCAAATAACAACTGGTAAATATAAGGTAGCATGCACAATAAATGACAAGAAGAAAAATAAATAAATATGAAGAAAATAAATATATATATTTAAAATACAAAATGTGAATGTAATTTCAACAGCAGTACAACCTTACTGCATAATAGTTGTCTTATCTGATGCCATCACTAGGCTGATTTAAGAATTGAATTTAGGCTGCTATATTTAACAGTGAGTTCATTTCATTCAGGTGTGAGGATGGTGGATCAGGAAAGTCAGGGGAAGGCAACAGGTAGGTCTAACATTAGGTGGAAGTGTAGGGGGAGCCACTTGATACCAACAGATTCATTTCTTAATATTATTAATATGGAAAAACTAATGAAAAATCTATTACATGGTCGGCGATGGCATCAGGTAGAGATGAGACCAGTGATGACATCAGGTAGGAGTTCTATTAGACCACACAAAACTAAATGTCCAGTATGGTTTGAAGTTCTGTTGACCAACCTACTCACTCGTTCCTTTTTGGGGAGAAAATAATGCAGACAGAGATGGAAAGCCACTCACCACTCAAATCACATCAACCAGAGGTTGCTGATTTTTTTTTTGCCAATTGTCACAGTTATGTTGCCAAGGCCAACCGGGCGACCGTTAACGTCACTGATATACTTTGAAAGATAAACCTTTATTATTTAAAGCCCATACATGTTTTGTTTTTTTGGGGGGGAGGGGAGAGCCAAGATTGTTGCTGCATACTCCTCTGACACTGGGTAGTTGCGCCCCTGCTCACACAGCGCGTGTGAGAACAAATGCACACGTAGATGCAGAAGCACACACACACACACACACCCTCCTCCTCCCCTCTGGTGGTGACAAATGGGTTAAGGTCAGCCAACCATGCGTCCCATCTCACAGGCGATGGCGAATCTGTGAGAGCACACACTGGACAGATGCTCCAGAGCTCATAAGCGCACACAAAACCAGGAGACATGAAATAATATGAAAGACCAGACCAGCGTGGAAATGAGAAAATCCTCTTTTACATAATGACAAGGTGGGCTGAATAAACAAAGTGGGGAGAGGTCACAGGGAAACTTATCAGGCTGCAGGACTCGATTGCACAGTACACGACAGCCCTCTGACCTGAGGAGTGGAGGGATGGATCAACACTGAGAACCATCCTCGTGGTAGTAGTGAGTTTAATCTGAGTAATGGAAGCGGGTTTAGGCAATCCTGTGTCATCTGAGGCGAAGACATATGGAGTACAAATGAAGCGAGTTCATGTTTAGGAGCACCGAGCCTTTGTGCAGCAAGGTTAGAGGGTTAGTGTGGAGAGATTTATTAATGAAACGACAACACAATAGAGCAACAACAACGCTGTTGAGCTAAAGATGCTGTTAATGTAGAGCAGGCTATTGTTAAAAACTATTGCTAATAAATCACCGTTTGTAAAGAATTTATAGGTAGTAAGTAATGGCTTTGTTCATGTTTAATGAGGGTTGTGAAAAATTCCTCTGGCTGCTGTTTATCCTCCTCCAGCATTACTCCTGACTTATCATTTCTGATAGTTCTTTACTTAGCAATAGGTGGATGTTGAAGAGTGTCTGGACCAAAAATCAATTTTTTAACAACTTATTAAAGGAATAGTTAGACGGTCTTTTGGGAAATATTCTTATTTGCTTTCTTGCTGAGAGTATAGGTTGAGAAGATCAATATCACTCTCATATCTGTATGTTCAGTATGAAGCTACAGCCAGGAGACGTTAACTTAGCTTTGCATAAAGACTGGAAATAGGGAAACGACTACCTAGCTGCTGGTTGTTAACAAGAAATAGTCTGGCACATAACCCCCCACAGTAAAACCACAACTTTACACTTTGGATTTTGGTATCTGTAGATGGATTTAGTTACATTTAGACAGTGCCTGGCTAACTGTTTCCCATTTTTTCCAGTATTATGCTAAGCTAAGCGAACAGCTTCAAATTGAATGGATAGACATGAGAGTGGTATCTATAATCTTCTCATCTAACTCTCAGAAAGAAAACAATTGAGTGTATTTCCCCAAAATAGGTTTATGACATTCATCACTGCATTATTACCAAGATTTCTCACAACCTGCAACCCAGAAGTAGCTCATATCGATGGCAGTATATTTTCGGCAGTAGCAGAACCTTCATCAGCTCCCGTGGCTGATGATAGTGGTGGTGGTGTCGGTGTCGGCGGCAGTGACATGCACAGAGAGGAGGAGACTCAAGAGGAGAGGGACAGAGATGAGGGAGTGAGGGTAGAACCTGTGGTAAGCAGAACTCCCCTTAAAACACTTTGCCCCTTGATAAAACTGAGCCAAAAACAAGTGGTGGACAAACTGTTGATGATAACACTACAACAATAAAATAAGAAGGCATGCTATACTGTATGATTGCGTTAGTTTGGTTAAGTGCATGGGTATCTGAGTCTTGACTGATGATGCTCTCACCGTTTTATTATTATTAGGCTATATTAGCCTACCTTTCATTCAACAAAGTAGCCTACATCTTAATAATAAGCAAAACACCACCTTAAGGTTCATCAAACCTTAAGCTTGTGCTTGTGCATTTGTGTCCTTAAAGTAGCCTAGATAAACATTGCACATCATGCAAACTTTCTTAACGAGAATTGTAGCTTTTCCTTCTGCATTGGCAGACAAAAACTCATGATATACCTCTTCAAATTAAAGCACAGGGCCTCTGCAGTCGTGAAATGACAACAACAAAAAAACTATATATATATATATATATATAGCTTGTTTTATGATTCATGAGGAGTATACCGTTTTATTGTATTAATAAATAGCACTTTTTTGAAATATTTAATGTGTCAACTCTCACTGACTCTTGCTTACTCATTACATGGCGTTAGTAGTTTTAAGGAGTAGGAGTTGGTATACATATTCAGCGGAGCGCAAGGGCAGATGGTATTTGTGATCTTATGTGGTGGGCCGGTCTGGGCCAAAATGCCAGGGCCGATTTTTGGTCCCAGTCCGTCCCTGCATGCAGCTATGATAGAGTTCAACTTTAAACAAAAACAAAAAACAAAGCAAATATTGAACTTGCTGTTACCCTAATGTGTGTTAAGTCATGACTTAACACACATTAGGGTTATTTTTGATCAAAATGTGGAAACTGCATCCTCGCTGCTGGCTACATCTGGTGGAGGCCATTTCCAAAAAGCAGACCAGGGAAAAAATGTCACAGGCTTTAAATATCCTCTGTAAGTTAATATTTTATCAACATCTGTCCCAGGGCCTCTCCCAGTTTGTACATTCCACTTCCAAGTCTGAGATTGTGCACAGAGCAGGAACGGGAAATCTGTAATGCTTCCACTGCATTTTGTTTGACTTCCCTCCACCTTCTCCTACCTCATGTATGCTGGTTCTGTTGCGAATAATTTTGCTTATTGCTTATCAGTTATGTAATGCATGCTCTCTTTATAGAGAACGTTATCACAGCTGATATGAAACACTGTCTGATCAGAACGATTAGAAGAGAGAGGGGAAAATTAAATCTTGATAAAACGAGGACATTCAAATGTGCTGTGTGTGTGTGTGTGTGTGTGTGTGTGTGTGTGTGTGTGTGTGTGTGTGTGTGTGTGTGAGCGCGTGCATGCATGCGTGTGTGCGTGTGAGGGGGGTGTTATGGTGAATGTGTCCCACTGCGTTCACGAAGCCTTTTCATTATGTATGCAATGATCTCTTGATGAAGAGAGGGCCTCTTGCCTCAAACAAAGTGTCGTCATCACAGTGTGGATGACGCTGTGTGAGTTGCAACTTTATAATAGCCATCCAAATAATATATTATATATTATAGATTATTTACAAAACAATTTTTAACCATTGACAAAGTATTAACTATCTAAATTTACAAACAAATTATTTTATGTTACACTAAACTAATAACATTTATTTATCATTAGTTTAGTGTAACTAAACTAAAATTATAACATTATTAATTAATAGTACAAATACTGTATTTATATATATATATATATATATAGAATTTTAGATAAAAGTAAATTTACTCTTAATAAAATAAAAAATATAATTTCATTGTAAAACAAATTACAGTAAAATAACTTAAGTTTAATTCACTCTTTATTTTCCATTTATTAATGATGGTTATTGTGAAATGTTACCAAATAAAACACAAAAAGTGAAGGTCTGTGTCATGATATAAGAAACTGACATAATGGGGTTCCTGGGTGGAGCGTTCATGTCAGGTGCAAGCAACGGGGAGGAGAGATAGTGAAGGAGGTTTAGCAGCTTGCCTTTATTTATTATTCATGGTTGATCAAAGACAGTGATGCAGTAGAACACTCTTGGAGGTATACAAAGCCTTAAAATAATGGACGGAATTATGTGGCAGTACATCATGTATGTTAATGCTACTTCTACAACGGTTAAGTATCATTTCAAATACAGCAAAAAAGATGCACGTTGTTCAGTGATGTATACTGGAACATAGTGATCTTATCAATGAGCTACCATTAACCCATTTCTTTTTTTTGTTTGTTAGACCCATACTAAAAAGTATGTGAAACCCATTGCCATCACTTCTGCGATCTTAAAGATTTAGCTGCTCTTTTCTCCCAAAGCAGCCACAGCGCGGCAACAATGGCTGACAATGTTTCCCTGGATAAGAAGATACTCAGTGTTCAGAGCTGAATACCTGTCCGTCTGTCCCCAGTTACATGGCAGCAACCAGGGCTTTTTCAGCACCTTTGAGACGCATGCCGGAGTATCTATTTCCTGCACATACCAATACAACATGGAGGCTACACAAGGCAACCAGAGACCTCACGAGGATTCAGCACAAGTGTTTGGTACAGAAATATTTTATAAGCCAAGAAATGTTGTTTCAGGAGAGTATAGGCTACTAGCAACAAAGATTTGCATGATGGGTATTGTGTGGTTTTTAGAGCTGCGCTCTGCTAATAAGGCATATATTGGCCTCACATTACAAGGGAACGCATTATGTGGAAGGTAGATGCTGAATGTAATGTTAATTATCTTTGAGGAATAAAATAAGTATTTACAATTACAATATTTACAATACAATTATTAGTTTACTATGTTCATTGTTGGATGAATATTGTATATTGGCCTGTCAGTGTCATCAAACAGGACCAGTTACTTTAGGTAACAGTAGTGAAATTGTTTGCAGATTTAGTTTTAATCGTTTGGTTGCCCTGTAACGTTTTTGTTTGTTAATTCTTCATTTATAGGAGGGGGTGTGTCTTAGAGCAATACTAACTACCTTACAAATAATGCAGCCATAAGAGTGCAATAGGCTCATTCAGTTTCCACTTACAGTACCAACAAGACTCTACAACAAGAGTCTACAGCCATGCTGAAACGCAACACATCCTGGACTAGCCTACCTGACCATTGCACATGTTATATGATATGCACATATGTATTATATATTCTGAACTTTTGCACATTCCCTCATCAACATTTTTGCACATCCTGCAAAAAACCTTACAGCCTTCTTTTCTTATTCTAAAACATTGTACATAGTATATGTTATAGTGACTTTTACATATTTGTATTATAATATTCCTATTCTATATTTATGCTCTTGTCTGTTGCAATACTTTGCTTTATTGTTTATTTCCTTTTAATATGTTTCAGAGATAGGGACTTGAGTCTGAGACTCGGACTCAAGACACACACAGTGAATTCAGACTTGAGTTGAGACTCGTGCTCAATAGACTTCAGCCTTGACTCGGACTCGAGATGCGGGACTCGTGAACAATCTTTATTTTTTAAGAAACGTCTGATGAGCTGAATGTTCTTCCCCTCCCTGCATAACCTATAACCTATCTACATAACACGTGTCGTATCTGCTGCACGCAGCCACACGTGAGAGAAGACAACAAATATGTTGACAGCACCGGCATCCACTGTGCCATTCATCAGAAGCTGAACTTCCTTCATACAACAAGGCCCACACAAAAGAAGTTCTGAATGCAAAATATGTGGTATCAAGATAAAGGATTCACATCTCATTTTATCAGGCACCTGAAAACGCACCTTGAAAGGTTAGCAAACATGTTTAGCTCAGCATTGGCCATCTAACGTTAGCTTGCTTCTTGCTTTAGCCACGACATCTGGGAGGTTAACTCAGACTGTCGGTAGATGTTATGAAAAGATAGATGAGCGTTTTGCTGTTTGTCCAACTTGTGGTTGTAGATTTACACAATCATTTATGACCCGCTGACTGCCACCAAGTTAATTATTAATGTTGGCTGTACTTGGGTGCAACAATGTTTTGAGTTTAGCAGGTAATGTTTACTATGTTCACTCTCTTAGTTTTAAGTGTTAGCATGCTGGTATTTGCTTGTTTATAAAAAGTTGACCGGATGGTGGCGCTACATGGAAAGTCAGATGATCACCAACGTTGTTACAATTCATCCTGAGGGGAACATGAATGTGTGTACCAAAATTGTGTGCCAGTCAATCAACTTTGACCTGCTGCTGGCAGAAATTAATTGTAAACTACGTAATATTTGTTGAGCTCAATCCGGAGCAAAGTTTTAAAATTTGAAATGTAATTCAGTCTGCAATCGAAGCATTGGACCACCAAATCAGATAAAAGTCACGATGAAGTAGTACAATAAGGGGAAGCTGCGTCTTTGTGATGGCTCAACCCAAAAAATATGTCAATCTCATTGTTGCTTTTTTCCATTTAAATGTCCTTTCCTGTCAATTCCTGTCAACCCCCTCTGACTTTCAACAAAGTAAACTAAATAGACAAGAGGAAGGGTAGAGAGGTGAACACACACACACACACACACACACACACACACACAGAAATATGATAGAGAGCCAAGCCAGAGCACCTGGCAGGCAGATGGACAGTTGAGGACTTTACTAGCGATGAGAAAAATGAGCCCTGTGCTGCACAAACAGAAGTTCACTTCAGTTATGGCTCGTTACACTAATGGATTGGATGGACATGTAAGGGGAACAGAGTTTCTATTCAGAGATGGCAAAGAACTTAGAGGTTTCAAGTGACATACCTTATGTGAAGGTTGTGCGGATTGTGTTGCTGTTGATGCATTATTACAGTATTGCAGAATATTTATAACAAAAATGGGGATCACTGGACAAAAGCTACATTAACACAATGTGAACAGGGAGCTGTGTGAAGATTTGTTTAGTTGCATGTTACTCAGACTGACCAAATCGATTGAAACCATGTTGTTGTTCAAAACATCTGTCTTGTTTATGGAGTATTTAAATATATCTGCCCTGCCTTCTGTCAAAACCTCTCACTTTAGAGAGATTTACAACTGCTCCTTAAGACTCTGCCATTGCCTGTTTGGATATTTAATCTAAGAGGGTGCGTGAGTGAGTTTAGACAAGCTTCTTTCACCACTGGATAACAAGGTAAATTCAATTTGATGCTTTTATACAGTATTCATATTAAAATAAGCCAAGTAAAATGAAAAATTCATGGAGAAATTTATACACCTGGATTTTTAAATAGAAGCTGTTAAATGTAAGCAGTGAAACTTATAAATGAAATGCTGCTATGATGATTTGTATAGTCACAGTGGTAGTGGTTAAAATATTATTGTTTTTATTAGTAGTCATTGTATTACCCATACCTTCCTAATCTCAATGCTGAAATCCTGGATTACATTTCATTCTTAAACTTATTCATTTTTTGTCTGATCATCATAGTTGAATGTTAAAAACATGCAACTAGGTTTACATCTGACGCTCTCACTGATAATTCCTCACTTTCATAATGTTTTGTACTCTACAACAGGCCATATGGGAAACATAAGGAGGAGGCTCTGTAACTCGGGAGGCTTTGGATGAGCTCGGAGAGCCTGCAGCCATGGAAGCTCCCTGTCCAACGGTGAGCAATGTTGACATCAAAATAGTGGGTGGTGCATGGCAATCATCCTCCCTGTTTGACTGCTGGATGGAGAATTATTCTTCTCACTACTTGTGATAGTGCTTTGAAGGAATTGGTTTGTGTTACAGCATCTATCGGATGTTTTTGTGCTCTAACAGCAGAAAAACAAAGAAAACAGAAAGTGGAATTTAATGTTTGTTTAAACAACTGAGGATTGCAGCGTTAAATGTTGTGGTTGCTCGCCTCCTCCCCTACCGTGTTGGGTCCAAAGAGTCATCCAAGATTAGCACTTGCTTTTGATTAGTGAGGCTGGAAACAATCCAGACATTTCAATTAAGTCCGTAGTATTTAGTCCACACTGTTCATCTATGAGGGTGATTCTCCGGGCTGATCTCCTGTTTTGCATAATCTCCTTAGTGGAGTAACAGTCCTCAGATTCAGCTACAGGCCAAATCCTCCGTCCAAACAATGAAGGTAAGCGTGCACTCACGGTGGACAGAAAAACTATCTTTTATTAATCAAAAATGTACTGACTGACATTTAAAGTCCCACTCAAAAATATGTTTTGCTTATTATTGCTTCACTTGGATGTTTGCCCTTCACTGTGCAGAATGATGTGAGTGCAGTTTGAAGTTAGTTTTCACAATTATCTGCTTAAGAAGGAACGTTTCTCTGTGATCACCTTAAATCTCAGTAGTTTAAGGCGTGTTTTTTTATGTACAGTATTCTACTCAAGCTGCCTGGAACCTCAGATCTAAACTGCAAAATGTGGTCTCTTTTTGTGAATTTAAATTGCAGAAATGTACTAATGCAGAAATTGGTTGCTATCTCTTCAGGCTGCCGATGTTTTGGTGTATATTAGAATCTTGATTTTTCTGATTAAGTGATTTTTTGGATTGCTGTTATTTTCATGGTTTTAGAACGCTGTTTGGTTGTCTTAAGTTACTGGTTGTTTTTAGGATGAAATATTTTACATTATTGTGTTAGAAATGTTTTTACAAATTGCATTTCTGTTTAATTCATTCAGATTTTGAGGCATATTTTGTGTTAGCCATCTCATGTTGTTTGTTATTGTTGTTGCTGCCTACCTTGGCTAGGACAAGGATTTTTAATCTCAATGAGGCTTAGAAAAAAACTGACTCAAAGTGGGGACATGCAATCACATGGTCAGCCTCCTCAACATGGATGGATTACTGAACAGGCCTACTAGGCACAGGCCCAGGGGCCCCACTGGCCTTCACCTGCAAAATGTCACTCGAAGAGACACATACCGACCATGAAGACATGCAAAATGACTACAGAGAAACATAAAACAACTACAAAGACACACAAAGCAACTGCAAAGAGACACAAACTGACCACAAACAGATGCAAAACCACGGAGAGATGTGTGACGACTACAAACAACAAAAAAGAGGCAAAAGCATCACAAAGTCTGTGAAGATGATTGTTCTTATTGTTTTTTTTATTGTATTACATTTTCAAGACCATTGCTCCAAAAAAATTAAATAGAAATAATAATATATTTTAAAGAAAATTTTTATTTTGATAAAACATTTATCAAAAGAATACCTTACATTAGTATTTAAAGCCTCCCCAGTCTTATGTGACACCATCTAGTTATCAAGTGAACCCACAAGGGATCCCAACCTGTGATTGAGAAACGCTGATCACTTTGCCTGTAAGTGTTGCTGAATCCATCCGAACTTGTGGCACTCTGAGGTTCTGGATGAACATGTGTCTGTGTTTTGAGCTGTATGGGGTTTTCTATACTGTAGCTGTTATACCATTGTATGCTCCTGACCTGTCCTTGTATGTTATTTGCACTGAGGGGAACCTCTGCTACAATATATAGGATTACTAGACTAGAATAACCAGCTGCCTTTACAACTGCTATAAGATTACCTGGCTAGAATATCTAATCCGTGCTACCTGACATGCACTTTGAAATCCTGTCACCCTTAATGAGCATATGGGTTTTTGCGATAGAATTACTTAGATCATGTGCACAAGATGAGTTGCCCACAGATTTTGTTACTTTGTCATTTCCAAAGACAAACAGAGAGAGTTTAGGGGACGCACATCCTGAAAACTTCTTTAGGTGCTGAATCAGAAAGGCAAAAATCACACAAAAGATCTGCACAATGTACTGACAGCTACCAGCCAATGTAATTTAACAAGAGCAATGTTTCGATCTAAGCGAGTACTCGTCAGGCCATTACCAATCACTTTAACTAATAACCATCACAAAGCAATATGTGGACACAAACACTTATACACTTATAATAATAAGTTTATTTGATATAGCACATTTTACAGACAAAGTCACAAAGTGCTGCACATGAAACAGAAAATAAACAAGGAAAAAATAATTGAAAGACCAATGAAAATCATTTAAAAGATTAAAACCTAAAACCCAAAGTTACAAACATGAGTCAAAAGCGAATTTAAACAAGTGCATCTTCAGCTGCTTTTTAAAAGCTTCAACAGAGATTGCAGAACGTAAGACAATAGGAAGGGTGTTCCACAGGTTTGGAGCCACCACTTCAAAGGAACGGTCACCTTTAGTTTTTAAGCGAGTGCGTGGGACCACCAGTAGTCCCTGGTTAGAAGACCTGAGGGACCTGTTAGTAGTGTATGGATGGAACAGGTCAGCGATATAAACAGGTGCCTGACCATGCAAAGCTTTATAAGTCAGAACAAGAACTTTAACTTGGATCCTGAACTTGATCGGAAGCCAATGTGATGAGTATAAAATTGGAGTGATGTGCGACATCCTGCTGGACCTTGTCAACAGCCTTGCAGCAGAGTTCTGGACCAGTTGTAGACGGTCCTGGGACGACTTGCTGAGACAGGTGAAAACGGAGTTGCAGTAATCAAGCCGGGATGATATAAAACCATGAATGATGATCTCAAGCTCAGAATGCGAAACAACAGCTCTAAGTTTGGCAATGTTTCTTAATTGAAAGAAAGAAGTGCGGGTCAGTGATTTGATATGTTGATCAAAATACATGTTATGATCAAATATAACACCAAGATTTCTCAGTTTGGACTGTACTGCTGAAGAAAGGGACCCCAAAAGCTGAATAACCTTGGAAGAACTTATCATAGAAACTACCAGAATATATAGCAAAGTACATAGAAAATGTAGAAAATCATAATAATATAATACATTATTTTCCCAAAAAGGGTTTAGAGTGGTAGACAGACACAGTTAGCGTTTACCTGGTGAACATAGTGGAGATTTAGCAGCTTATGAAACAGGTATTTCCTTAAATGGAGATTAAAAACTGAGCTAAAGGACAGTGACTATTGGACTTACATTTGCCATGTGGTCAGAAACACGACTCCAAATGAACCAATGTTTCTCAGTAACTGCTGGATATGTATATAAGCAACTGTTTGCAAACAATTTTTCCATATCAACTGTGTTCACGGCTTGTTTCTGCTGCCCTGAAGTGGCCAAAACAATCAGTTAATGCAGGTTTGAGTGTTTCCATTTCATGCCTCTTTGTACTACTACTCTACTACATTTCGGGGAAAAGCATTACTTTATACTCAACTACATTTATTTGACAGCTTTAGATACTAGTTGCTTTACACATTAAAAGTTTACATACAAATTATGTCCTGGTTCCTTAAGACGCTGACCACGTCCCATGTTTAAGCATGGTCTGGGACCTTTGTTGCATTTCATCCCTAACCCTAACCCAGAACTGGCCAAAAGGCAATTTTTCATCTGTAGTCCAAACTTTGGTAGTCCCTGACTTTACAAAGTCAAGCTAAAAAAGATTATAAAAAATACAAGATTCAATTTTAATATTTTATAAGCATGCAGAGTAATAATAATGTTAGTAACATAACAAGAAACATCATACAGGACACCATGAATTAAACTGAATAAAAAGATTTTAGTTGCAAGACCTATAATGAAGTATATTTACAGTGTGTTACTGTAATGCTTCTTTTACTGAGCAATCTGGATACTTCCTTCACTTAAATTCAGTCACTTCTGTGTTGAAGTCTTTTTTTATTTCTGTCCGTGGCTCAAAGTCAAGGGGGTAAGCGAACCTCCACAAAGCGTCCCTCCTATGGAGCCATTTTTATGTTATCAAGCCATCACCTGCCGTTAGCATTCCATTGACTGCCATTCATTTTGGCGTCACTTTGACAGCGAATAACTTTTTTTCGAAAAAGTGTTCAAAGACTATTTGTCCATTGTTTATTTCTAAAGAAACACGACAATCTCACGTTATGGCTCCATAGCAGATGTTTATGTAAAAATAGGCTAACGATTGCGTCATAACCACGCGACTTTCTGTCGCATAGTAGAGGAATTACTGTATAGGCAGGAGAAGCTCGCAGGCAGTTTCGACTTACATTGGCTGTTCAAGTTTAATTACTAATGTTACCTAGCATTTTAGTTAGCAATAATTAGCCTGTGCCTATGTTATCTCCTTACATATACCTACGCTCTTCGTCTCTGCAAGATTGGGAATGATTGAGATTTCTCTTGGCACAGCTACCAGAAGACTTACAACTTTCAGACAGGTTGCTCACGTCACATCTGCGTCGTCAAGCTCAGTTGGAGTCTGCGCAGTAACGCTCAGCCATCACCGGAAAAGTCGCTTTGTCCATTTCTTGTCTATGCTCAAAGTCAATCCCTGTAACAGTGTGTAGGAAGGAGGTGTTTATACCTATGCAGCGTCAGTATAGTTCACGCACAAGCATGCTGATGGAGAAAATGCTTTGTCAACACAGTCTGTTAATAGGTAAGGTGCCTGTGTCATGGTTGCAGGGGAGGGAGGGAGGGATGATGGATCGAGGGCTGCGTAGAAGGACAGAAGTCAGGACGTTATCCCTCTGTCACGCTGTCAGGAGCCCTGAGATGGGTGACACTGCAGTAGCTGCAGTCCACCTCATCCTGTAGCTCATATCCCACCCATTTACCTCTTCTACTGACACGAAATCATTTAGAATGGATCGATTATTTACCCTCTTAGTCCGACTCGCGTAGTCTATGATTGCCCCCCTCACTGTCCGTCTTCCTGTCTCTCTTCGCCTGTAACAAATTCTATTATGAAGTGTTTAAGTGGCAGGTTATGCCTCAGCTGACTGCATTCTCAATGACATCTCTAGGACATTGCAGGATGATCCAAGAAAAAGATCCCTATATACTGCATATATCAAGCATGTTGAGGGATGTTTGTTTGTGCACATGCGCCTCCCTGCATCCCTGTACTCCTGTGCGCATGGGGCAAACCTCCATGTATATCTGCATATACAAACGTGAAGTTTATATTCATTGATGCACATGTGCACAATGTTCCTGTGAGGACAGATAACGAGATGCTTAGAGGTAATGGTGTGTGATGATGTACAGCAAAGCGTAGACTGTGAAGTCCTAAAAAAGTTTTCCGTAACCTTGAAGCCATGTGCCCGTTCCTGCAGTGGTGCTGCTCATGCCGCAATGTTACCGAGGACCAGCAGACAGCCAACTGCAGGCTGCAGCAGGAGGAGAGGGAGATGAGGGAATGATTTCTGATTTTGGGCTACTGGTTCACTATCAGGTAACACTATATTCAACCTATGTTGCCAAATTGGCTGACCTTCTGAAAAAGTGCAAGATTAACTTTTGATTAAAGTTTGCGCTCCTCGAGAGAATTCAGCAGGACTAAGAAAAGGAAGTGCAGCCTTTCTGTAATTTAAATTAACCTTTTAATTAGGCTTGTCTTGTTTTTTTCAAAGCCACAGAGCTTCTGTATTAATCTGACAAACCTTCAATAGCTGGCAGGCACACAGTTGCTGGAGTTGGCAGGGACAGCAGAAATGAAAAACACATCTGCAGGATTTTCTTGGAAAAGGACTGTTTTTACTCTCAACACTATGACCCCTCTAACAAATCTATACTCAACACCTCTCAGGGAAATGTGTGCCCAGAATAAATGACCTCAGTGAAAACGTACACGTATTTATCAATAAAATTGATTCGTGTGTGCTGTATAATTCTTGTTTTTGCAAAGAGGGACTGGCAAATGCTTTTTTATTGATTTGAGCACAGGCATACAGGGCTGTTTTTTTTTTAGTAGAGACAAGACGTTTGAGATTTCAGGGAAGACTTGGAAAACATTTGTGACAGTCAAAAAATGTCATAGAATATTGATGTCAGATGAAATAAGACTTCACGTCAGCATGTATCACTAAGGATGTAAACAAGAGAAAGCTGAATCCACTGGGCAGATGTGCGCTGCTGCAGGTATTGAGAGCTACGACAAGTGCTGTAACGGGGGAAGAATGCAGTATAATCCCCAAGGTGAGGGTGGATAGGATGATCCTGCGTGTTGATGCTTACTCTGCAGGAAAGAGGGGAAAACGTGGGTCCCACTCTCCCTTCGCCATATCAAACAGTGATTGGCTCCTGCAGCGTAAATCTCCTATCAGAGAGCTGCCTATAACAGCCTCAGTTATCCCACTGACGGAGGAGGGACCAGGGAGAACAAAGCCAGGTGACCCCCACCCCTCCAATTCAAAATACTGTGAGTTTCCTGTGTTCCGTGTTTGTCTCGGTTTGTGTGTGCGTGCGCATGTGTATGTTTGCGAGTGTGTGTGGGTACCTCTGGCATCTCTGGTTTCGCATAGGGTGTTAAATTACCCAATGGGAGCTTTAATAGAGCTAGAGACACTCTTGATTGTGAGTCTGGATGAGGGAGAGATTGAAGGGAGGAAGGGGGAGCAGAGCGGAGCTGCCAGGCAGGATTGAGAAGGCAACACAACTTCTGCAGAGCCGGGGACGCCGGTGAGTGGTGCGGACCATCTGCACAAAGCTGGATTTAAACTTTTAAACAATTGATTAAATATATATTTGCATGTGTTTGTGGGTGGTTTGATAAGGGTAGTGATGTGATCTCTGTGGCTCTGTTGCCTTTGATGCTGTGTGAGACAAGGCAAGTTTGTTTGGTGGGAAGATTATAGTAGCAATTTAGCAGCAAGAAGTTGCTTTTAGAATTTTTTTTAGTGTAGCTTTAACAGCACTTTTCTGTTTTCAACATCTTCAAATGTCCTTCCCCTTGGTCTGAGTAACCCCTGTTTGCTGACATGGCACAATCAATACATTTATTTTTTGCACGTACAAGCCGTATCATGATGTCCTTTGAAAAGAAGATACAATCCCAGACTGTTACGTTATCTGCTACAATGCAAGTGGAAATAGAGGCAGCTGAGTCTCTCCGAGTGCGCAGGGCCCTTGGTGTCAAGTGGACACAGAGGTTGCATCTTTCGAAGCATGAGTCGGGATTTGGTTACCTCTCTGAACCAGACAAATGGAATGATAAACAGCTACTTGAGATAAAGTAAACGTAACGCTGATAGACTACCCCACCACAGGGTTGAGATGGATTAACCCAAACAGTAGTTAGAGACAAACATTCAAAGAAAAGGAATAAATGTGTTTCAGTTTTGATGAGTTTCTGCTTCCAGTCATAAGTGAAAGCTCAGACGTTTTTCCATTAGAAATTTAAACATATTCAGTTTTGTAGCCCATGATCAACGCTAATACTACCCATACCTTGTGTAAGCACTTTCACAGCCGAACTTGCAGAGCTTGTGTTTTCGTTTATTCCATGGCAGAGAATTGGGACTGGAACTGTACAAGCATAGTATCAGATGGCAAGTTCTTTGCTGATGCAGACACGAGCTAACAGAAAAGTCTCTTCACCAACAAAACTGTATTTGCACTATTTAACAAAAATATAACTTTTTTTTCACTCCTCTTCTACAGATTACACAGAGGACTGAATCCAAACACAGTGTACGACTGCCTGAATGAGAACCAGAAGGAGGCAGGCCCTGCTAGGATCTACAGCGTGGCACTGGTTGTGGTATCCCCTCTGTCTCCTGCACTCGAACCAGGTGATAGACGGAGCTGTGGCCTGTGACAAGACAGGCGATGGAGGTGCCACTGGTTAATTTTGAGAACATGGATGATGTTGGCATCAACCTGGGGGACCCGAGTGACTCTGGGTACCCGACTTCACCCCCCTCTGAGGCCCCT
Source organism: Sander vitreus (assembly GCF_031162955.1). Taxonomy (NCBI): domain Eukaryota; kingdom Metazoa; phylum Chordata; class Actinopteri; order Perciformes; family Percidae; genus Sander; species Sander vitreus. The sequence continues at coordinate 22,830,927 of NC_135858.1, forward strand.
GATCACAATCTTTTAACCCACCGCCTTAGTTCTCCTCACCAATCGCCACACAGAGGACGACATCGGCATCAGTCTGGTCAAGAAGGGTTGTCACCATCCAGTCCTCCGTCGTCTCTGACCACTAAAGCAAAGTCCAGCAGTGGCAGTTTGATCTCTAACGTGAAGCTCCTGATCAACAGTGAGTCTCCCACTGACAGCGTCTTCAGCAAGATGGCAAAGGATTGCTACGAGAATGAAGATGTGTTTGAAAAGCACAGCATTGAAGAAAAAGATGAGAAAGTTGTCATCAATATTTCAGGCCTGATGTTTGAGACCCAGCTCAGCACCCTGAATAACTTTCCAGAGACGCTGCTTGGTGACCCCATGAAGAGGATAAGATACTTCGACCCAATGAAAAACGAGTACTTCTTTGACAGAAACCGCCCGTCTTTTGATGGTGTTCTGTACTTCTATCAGTCAGGGGGGAGAATCCGTAGACCGGCCAATGTTCCCTTAGATGTTTTTGCGAATGAAATGGTTTTCTATGAGTTGGGTCATGAAGCGATGGAGCAGTTCCGCGAAGATGAAGGGTTTATCAAAGAGCCAGAGGTCCTTCTGCCCACCAACGAACTCAAACGACAATTCTGGCTACTGTTTGAATACCCAGAAAGCTCCAGTGCAGCCAAATCTGTCGCTCTGGTTTCTGTGTTTGTCATCGTCATTTCCATTGTCATCTTCTGCCTAGAGACTCTGCCAGAGTTCAGGGAAGACACTGACTTTCCCCCAATTTTAACCCAACTCATCAACGGGACCCAAGGCGGTTCTGCCCCTCATCCCGCCACTAAAGACGTGTTCGCGTATTTAACAGACCCCTTTTTCATTGTGGAGACTATTTGCATCATTTGGTTCTGCTTTGAAGTTGGTGTCCGTTTTGTGGTGTGCCCCAGCAAAAGAGATTTCTTCAATAACATCATGAACACCATTGACATAGTCTCTATAATTCCCTACTTTGTAACCCTTGGAACAGAGCTGGCTACGACCCCTGATGATGATATGAACTCCAGTCAGAACATGTCCCTGGCAATCCTAAGAATTATCCGTCTAGTGAGAGTTTTCAGAATTTTTAAGCTCTCCCGACACTCAAAAGGGCTTCAGATCTTGGGGCAGACCTTGAAAGCCAGCATGAGGGAACTCGGGCTGCTTATCTTCTTCCTTTTTATAGGAGTCATCTTATTCTCAAGTGCCATCTACTTTGCAGAAGTGGATGAGCCCCAGACGCAGTTTGTCAGCATACCTGACGGCTTCTGGTGGGCTGTGGTTACAATGACCACTGTGGGATACGGAGACATGTGCCCCATCACAATCGGAGGCAAAATGGTCGGCACCCTCTGTGCCATTGCTGGTGTCCTGACCATCGCCCTGCCCGTCCCTGTCATCGTCTCCAACTTTAACTATTTTTACCACCGTGAGACTGAGCAGGAGGAGAAACAGGTGATGGATGCAGCGGCAGAGGCTGCTCAGAAAACATCAGCTGCAAACAAGTATGGAAGCACACCCTCGCTAAACAAAAGTAACGGCAACTGGCAAAATGAGAAAAATGGCACACAATGTTAGAGAAAGTATTTCTATACATCAACGGCATGAAAAACACATGGACAAATCAAACATATCCAGTAGTGAGATGCACTGCGGTGATATTAGTTTGTTTCTCACTATTTTGTACTCCAAACATGTGAACATGTTTGCATATTATGACAGTATTATTAGGCCCTGTGTGGTGAGGCAGCCTTTATACAAGTTGTCTGTCTGCTTGTGGATGTGTCAAAGTGCAATTAACACAACTCAGCAACTACTCTGTCCGTTCAACTTCAATGAGAAGAACTGAAAGGTATAATTATCATCTTTCATCCAGTGCAATTTGAAGAAAAATGTTATGGCTCATTTGTACTATAGACATTTCTTCAACTTGAAAATGTAGACTGTTGGGATAAACAAGTGCAAATAAGTTGTAAGTTTCACCAAAATGTCCTTGAGGGTCTAAATAACAGTAAGTTTATCCCACAAAAGAAAAAACAAACTGTTGTGATAACAGAGAATTTAAACTGGAAGTATACTCAGAGTTCATATTACATCAGTTAGTCTACACTTTGTCATAATCAGCAAAACCAAAATAGAACTTGTCACGATTTTCAAGGGCAGGCAAATAGTGTAAGGCAAGAGGACAGAAGCGCACATATTGTCTTATCAGCAAATCTATAGATGTGAATGCTCAGCCAGCAGCACTTCTCCATATGACACAGCATAACAATATCTGTGTGATAAGCCACTTTTCCACGGCAGGAACATTCTCCAGGGTCTACAGTAGGAACGTTTTGAGGAACTCTTTGCGTTTTGACCGCAGGGACCAGGGTCTAAATTAAGTTCTGGGGCCTTTTTACCCCCTAAAATGTTCCTGAATAAATTAAATAGTTGGCATGTCTGCTATTAGTCTTGTAGATAGGCAAAATATAAATCTGCAGTATAGTACATGCAGTAGTTGCATGCAGATTTTAAAATAAAAAGTAATTTTTAACTACATGGTTTCATTTTTACTATTTGGCGTTTTGCACCAGATCTAATATTGTTATTATAATGTGAATTTATGCTTTAAAAACCATATCAATTTGTAGCACTGAAAGTTTATTCCCACTTATCTCTTGAGCACTTTTGGAGCTTTACACCATCAGCTGTTGGCAGGGAAAACACATTTCTTAGAGTGTCTAATGTAAATGTGAGATGAGGTATATACTTGTGATCAGACTGAGAGAATCGAGGAAAGGGCATAGACAAAAAACAATAACTTTGCACTCTTGTATTTGAAAATGCCTCTATTTACCATTGGTCTCTCATTTGTATTGCATGGCATAGTGTGCCGAAATGAGTTTTAACTCTTATTATCAGTAACTGAAAGTTTGACATATTTATTGTACCTAAATATATTAGTCTTTCAATCATATAGTGATTATCTTTATATTCAATGTGATAGGGAGAGCCAATACTAAAACTGGATTTGTGAAATGATGACAACAAATGATGAACTTTGTGTCTCATCGGGAAATTGGTACTATATATGCATGCCACGTTTCAATCTTGAAAATGTACTGTATGTGAGTTTAGTATACATATAAATACAGCTTGTATAGAAATGGCAGTGGATGTAGTTGTAACACAATCAATGCCTTTCTAATAATCCCACAATTTGCAATAATGACGACATGTGGGTGGCAAAAACAAATATGTTGTGTTTTTCACCCAATGGAAAGAGCAATACTTTAATTCAAATGAAATGCAATAAGGTGACATCAGTTAGTCACGTCAGCACTTTACTATGTTATGAAGCACTTAATACTTGAGGACTGTTACTGTACAGTATGTGTCAACATTGTACAGTATACAGTGTCGTAATGTTTTATTTACCCTGTAAAGAGTGCCTTTCATTAAACATGTATCCTAACTGTGTATAGTTTCCCTCTGATGATTTCATTTCAGGGATAAATTGGACTTGTGACATCAAGCAAATTTAAACTTTTTTTTAAACTTTTTCTCTGTTCGACAATAGTGATGAATGTAAGTGTAAGTGTCAGTGCATGGCTGCAGGTCAATACTCATTCCCACCTCATATTAGCTGTTATTAATGCCTTCACACTGCTGGTTCTCTGCACTGATATCATGATGGCATCTCTGTCCCTGCCTCTTCATCTCTTTCTATTCAAAAATTCTCCCCAGTGAGTCCGTGTCACACCACAAGAGGGAAAAAAAGCCGGGTAAGTGTTTTTTTTTTTTTATATATATATTTCTGGTGTCGTGGTGTAGGTGGCAGATTGGAGGAGCAGACGTTTTCTTGCTGTGTGTTTTGTAACAAGGAGATAGAAAGATCAAACAGGATTATCAAATCATGGAAAAATGCAACAGATGGAAAGCTGACATATTGAGGAGTTTTTGTTGTTGTCTGGGATACCGATCAAATTTTCGTTTTCTTTCTATTGGCACAACTCTTCACTAGATGGAGAAATTCTAGTGCTGTGAGCTTGACAATGCTTTTGACTGTGATAGCTTCAAAAGCAAAAGCACTAAATTAAATATGCAGACCAAATGAATTATTTATAAGATTATCTATCTTGGCCACCAATGCTAGGAGCTTGCTGCTTCATTTGATGCTTAATTGTCCCAAACATTCACATCACAGACATATCATTGGGAAATATGTTAAAACAGTATCAATTCTGGTCAGTGCACACTTTGTGATTTTCGGAGCCAATTCCTTGCTCAGTAAGACAAAGCTGTTAAAGTCATTTCCTGCTAAAATATACTGGCTGTGTTTTTGCAGTGTGTTCAGAGGCCTGCTCCTGTTGTCATTTAGTTAACGCTCAGGTCAACGGGCCGCCCTTCTGCCCTGCTGATCACTGATCCTACAGTGATACAACGGAGACGAGGCCTGATAGCATTTTAGCATTTAACAGACAGGTGGTTCTGGCAAGGTCAAAGCTAATGTGAGGCTGTCATTTATAATTCATCGGGTGTTCCACGAAGAGATCACATCCATCCTGCCTTTGATAAAGATTCACCCCAAGAAATCCATTCTTGGAGTGTCCAATCACTGTGACACAGCAGACTGTACCGCAACTCTTAATGGATCTAAAAATATTCCCCTTGCATGACTCTGTTCTTCGTGACAAGAAGAACGGTCCCACTCCTTAAAGGGGAAACAATGGATGAGTCTCACACGAAAGCTCAGACTGTGAAACTCATATCTGTAGATTGGGTTACTCTTTTGTCAGCAGACACATTATAAGCCAATTTCAGACCTGCACAGACAGCATGCTGGAGTTCACTCCCTCCAGAGGGCAAAGTCAAAGTTGGACATGGGCAGCTTGTATTTAATCCGTCCAAAGTATCCTGTTTCTTCCAGTGACGGTAACTGGCATCAAGCTGGCTCACCGCTGCCATGACCTTGCCATTATATGTTTGATCAAAGTGCGAACGCAGTGCTCAATATTGAGCGGCAAAGCAATCCTCATGGGTTTAATATTGATCAAAGTTCAGCAGTGCTCACCTACAGTATTCCTCGAGCCATTGATTCTGTGCCCTGATTTTGCTAATCAACAACATTCAGATATTGGTTTTGCATTACTTTTATAGCTTCTTTATTCAATACAGGGCTAATATGATTAAATGGAAAAGCAAAATGATCTTCACCAAAAGGTAAAGGATGCATTATGACAAATGAGCCGCATATTTTTGGCATTAGATAAGTGAAGCTTGTGAGGCGCTCCATCTGCTCTCTCAGCCCTGGAGAGGATGAAAGAAAGACAGGTGGAGGACACACCCTGCTTCTTAATGGGGGTGATGGGAGATCAGGCATCCTGACACAGTGTCATAAAACACTAATGTTCAGGAAGTCACTCTGTTTCTCATTTTTAGTTTAATTGCTTCACCCATGCTGGAATTCCCTGATATCGTTGAGGCATCCTGCACGTCCTCCCATTTATTGCTGACTCCGATTTTAAGATAATGCATAAATCAACTTGAATCTATCTTATATTATAATATTTTATATATATATATATATATATATATATATATATATATATATATATATATATATATATATATATATATATATATATATATCGCCCCATCCATCCTTGGCAGTCCTTTCCTCTTCCTTCAAGCTCGGGTCGTCGGGATCTCAGAAGTTGTTCCTGGAATTTGCTGGACCCTAACCCTAACCCACTGTCCCAGTTTGGGGGTTACAGCCCGAGTGCATATATAGAATTCACATTAACAGATTTTCTCTTATCCTTTCCTTTTTAGTGATGTGATAAGAAACTCCTGTGATCCTGATTGAGTGTTCGTGGCAGAAGAACTTTGTTCCTAAAAACATCAATTATTCCATTTACATTTTGGCCTACTTCAATAATTCAGAGTGGATTAAAGGGACATGTGTGACGACCATTTAATTAATATCATAGGAAATCAATAAAGTGAGTCTATAGTAATTTTGGATGTATAGATTAATGGAATCGTTGTATCCTCCAGTATCTGTCTGAAAATGCTTTGTTAGCTCAGTTTGGCTCTATACTAACATTGGAGAGTGGAGTCCCACAACATAGGGTGAGTAATGATTCAAGGAGATAAAGATTTATGACAGGTAACTGCACCGTGACTGCTCCGCTGCAGTGCGTCAGCCCTGGAGGTCAATGGCCAGACTTTGTGGGACGAAACTCGAGTCTCACTTTGTCCTGCTTAACACCAATGAAAAATGAAGAAGGTGACCTCAAGTATCATCCGGGTTCAGACAGTAGGCGACGTGTTGCCTTCAGATGACCACAGGCCGCTCAAGTAAAATGTACTTAGTTACAATCCACCACTGCATACAGGGAACACAAGTGAGACGTTTGATAGCCTAACTCATGGGGACAGGATTGGATTTGTGAGGCCATAGAGACAACGCTGTTTCACAGCGTTTAGCATGACACCTTATGGCCTTAATGTGGTACTACATACAAAGCAAACTGATGGAAGGTTTTCACTAATTTGTTTGTTTTTGTAAAAATACATGTGTTGGCATACATACATATGAAATAGGAAAGAATGAGTTTTAATTTTCTATAGGGCAATTAGTAAATCCATTTAAAAAACAAATGAGGGGTTTGTCCAACTAAAGTTCACAAAAAGCTGATTAAATTACAATTTATTTCCTGTCTAAATTTTGGAATAAATGTGGAAACCCAGTCATTTGTATGGGATGCATGGGAATCTCTCTTCAAAGCACAACATAATTAGTTGTAAGTAAAGACATTTTAAAATCTTAGTTTCCCTAATAACATTAAAAGAATCAGCAATATGATGAAGATATATTTAGGCCAATTGGGGTCATGAAGTCAAAAAGACACGTCTGCTATAGTCTCTAGACAATGCAGCACAAACAGAATGAAGGTGCTTGTTAACTCCAACCAGTTGGACCAGAAACTGGGCAACTAACCAGTTACAGAAAACGTCTCTTGTTTCGTGTAAAGAGATTACTCATCAGCTACAGTGGTCATGAAGAAAATTGTTGATCGATAGGGAAATAAGCAAGAGGTAAAGCGCTTTTTCCATTACCTATGAAAATAGTTTTAGTCTGATAGCAGTCATTTTCAGAAGAAATCTCTGACAGCATTTCATACTGCAGTAAATCCCAGAAAAAGCAGTGATTGCAAGTCTTTGGGAAACCGTCTGAGGTGAAGTCATAATAGTTTGTTCAGTTCATTGGCGTGCTGCCCGTGGTAAATGATTAACACAATTAAACGTGGAAATGCTGATGAATTTATTGGTTATCACCATTAAAATAGCCTGGAGACAATGCCATATACATGCAATATAACCATGGAAACCAATATTTAAAGCCTTTCCTTTAAAAGAAACTACTGATAGAAGGAAATATGGGTAATAATGGGCTACAAATGGGGCAAAATCAATTTCTGCTATTGTTATTGTTATTATTATTGTTAATGTTTTTGCTGGGCTTTTTGCAAAATTTTAGACAATTTTATATTAAACAATGAATCGATTCATCGTAAAAAAAAATTGACATTGATATGATCAATATTGTAATATTGTTACATATTTGTACGGTATATAACACATTTGCCTGTATACTGTATATATCTGACTATACTTACAGGTAAAGGTATTAAATTGTGTGATGTTTTGAACATTTTGTCTACCCTCATTGATATAATTAGGGTGGACAAAATAATAGAAACACACTAGCATAACCAACACTATTCAACAGCACTTCAAACTAAAGCCTCCAAAATGATCAGCAAAACTAAATAATTGTGCAGTGTGTATTCAATACATCAATACAATATCTAATTTGTTTAATGATTTTTGTTTTTTTCTTCTGGATCTACAAAAACACACCAATCCAAGGGATAATATGTATAAGTGCGTGAAGTAAAACTCTGTTCAACACTAGAAAAAAACGATGTCCATCATGGTCCCAAGATGTTGAAAGACAGACATAAAACATGCAACATAAAATCAATACAGCTAAAACAAAAGATTAAAAAAAAGCTCAAGTAAAATGTAATAAATAATCTGTCACCTTACTGTACTGCAGGCCTATACATAAACCCTAACCTCTGGAAGTCCCCCTTGTTTTAGTCAACTCCATATTTGGCTCCATTATTTACTGAAGGCTTCATAAACACTGACCATTGTGTGTCTTGTCTGCAATGTGCAGACTCTGTGTATGCTTTTATTGTGTAGGCTATGCTAAATGTTGTACCAACACACTGCAAACCAATTCCCCTCTGGGAAGATAAAGTAATAAATAAATGAATGAATGATGGGTATGGACCATTGTTATATGTGAACACAGATATTCAGGAGTATATGCCCATTGGTGATATCATAGCCTTCATATGATGCAGCTTGTGTTGTTCTGGCAAACTCGTAATTCATATTCAATTCCTTAATGTATTTAGGCTATTCAAACACAACACATGTTCAAAGCCAGTCTCTTAAAGGAAATTAATGAACTCTGCAGCTTTTACTTTCTGTAAAACGTGGCAAAACCACCGGGGAGGGGGAAATTTACAGCAGAACCGAGAGCTACGGCGAAACCGTAAACAAGTTACATTCTGACGTCTGCGATTACATGCAAAGCAGGAAAACTTTTTTTGTTTTCCCCGTCGTCCCCGCCTACTTTTACATATTCGGCCTAAATATGACCAAACCGTAGGCGGCTGCAGGTAAGGAAGGCGGGCAGGGAAATAGTCAGCAGGTAACGTTAGTCCCTTCATGACAGAGACATCTTTAGTCGCATTCAGTAACTACTCAGGGACGGTTTTAGCCTACTGTTGCTGAAGGAGACCAGGTGAGTCCATAGATACACTAGCGCTATCCTGTAACATTGAATGACTGCTATGACTCCTATTCTTCTGACTTCAGAGCAGTGTTTGAAAACGGTTCTACATTTTCTGCAGCTGTGATCCACAGACTAGCACTGTAATAGAAGGGTTTAGTTCATGCTTTCTGGTCCACATAATAAACATTTTAAACAAGTACTTTTTTTTTAGTAAACAAGTTTGTCTCTATATATGTGGTTTAATCGACGAGATGAACTGTTTTAATAATTGATTATTTTTTTGTTATTTTTCTAGCTTCCTTTCTCTCTTGTGATAATGAAGTGAATACCTTTGGGACTTTGTTGTTCAGACAAACAAGCTATCTGAATAGGTCCACTATTTTTAGGAGACCAAATAATTAATCGATTGAACAACAAGACAATAATTGGCAGGTTAATTGATTATGAAGATAGTTCTTAATGGCAGCCTCAATAAAGTTTAGGGCTGCAGCTAATGATTACTTTCATTATTAATTAATCTGCTAACTTAATTTCTTGATTAATTATTAATTAATCTTTTGGTCTATAAAATAGTAAAAAGAAAAATGTCCAAATTGACATCTTAAAATAGTTTGTTTTGTCTGGCCAACACTCCAAAACCCAAAATATATTTACTTAATGATCACATACTGTAAAACAAAAGTAAAAGCAGCAAATCATCATAATTGAGAACCTGCTGGGAAAATGCATTGTTTGGCATTGTTGCTTGAAAAATGACTCACGCTATTTTTCTGTTTGACTTAAATCTGTATTGACTAATTGTTTCAGCTCTTAAGGCTTCTTCCAAAATGCGGCTTAGAGCATGAGTGATGTCTGACTGAAACGATGCAAAACAATCTTGTAACCTACTGTATGTGTGGTGTTTTCTTTTTCTTGTAGTCGTCCCACCATGGAAACACAGACAGAAACACAAAGGCCCAATAACGGCCAGTTGATTTTTGTGCCTCACAAGGATACAATCCGTCTGCTGGAGGTGTACGTCAAGCGCAGCCTCAGCGTAAATGACGGGACACTGGGGGTTAAGAGGGCAGGGAGGAAAGAAAAATGGGTGACGATGCCAAGAAAGCTAAGACGACATTCCAGTGACCCTTCCCTTCACTTGGCCGATGGATTAAACAACAAAATTGGTACATTTTCTGCGGTCGAACTTCCCGCAGCGCCGCCTGAGAAACGTCCTGAGGAAGCAGAGAAACTCCCCAAAAAGTCAAAGAAGAACAAGAAGCCCTCACTGTGGAAAAGTTTCCTTGATTTTTTCTCTCGGAAGACTAACGAGGAGATCAATGAAGAGCAGGACGGTCCATTAGAGATGGCCGAGGCCACCTCAGCAGAAGACACTGTGACAACCTGCCTGCCCATATCTCCAGACCTTTCACCAAAAAGAAAGGCCACGAGGAAAAAATCCATAAAAAGAAGGTTCTCCAAAAGGCACTTATCTCTTACAAAACAAAATAAACCTGGTAAAGATCTCCACCCTGCTGACATCACTCGAGTTGAGGGTAAGTTTGATGACTGAACTCAACTTAATAAATTAACCTCATTTGTGTGATATTAGAAGTGACAAATAATATGTTAAAAATGTTTTCTTAATGTAACCAGACTTATTGGAAATAGGTTGTAAAATGCTCTAACCACATGCTGTTTATCCTAAAGGACATTTACAAATAATTGATTGTTTCTTTGCAGCCGTTGTCAGCGTGGAACCGACAGAATATTACTACGAGAAGGTGTCAGAGGAACTGGAAAAAATTGTTCACGAGGTCCAAGGAAAAGAGGAAGTTCAACCTCTCTCTGATGGTAAAAAACTGTTTCTCTTTGCATTCATTGAGTCTTGCCAAGTGCATGGCAGTATTCAAATGCTTTCAAAGCATTTTAGTTGGTGAATAAACAACCACCAGACAATAAACAGTTTCTCTGATAAATGTAGTTTGTAATGGGTTTAATAGTGAAAGTTGGGTTGACTTGAAGTTAAAAAAAAAAGTACCATCCTATCATTTCTCTTGGCTGTGTCTTAGCTCTGCATTATTATAATAACTCAAAGATGAAATGAATTCCTATAACTGCATTAGTTGTTCAGCATATTGATTACATTTCCCCTTGCTTTGTGTTTTCTCTCAGAGGATGTTATCGACAGGATCATTAATTTAACAAAGGAGGAGGGTGATGCCATAGAAATCAAGGTTGGTATTAATTGCTGTTTTAAGTAAAACAAACAAGTTGATAAGACTGCGTAACGATTAATAATTTTGCTGAAAATGCTTCAGACAGTGTGTTATTTATACGATTATGCAATTAGTTAATTATTAGAATTAATTACGGTAACATACATATAAAGTGTTGTTGTGCTTGAGCAGTTTCAACAGAAAGCAAAAACACATTAATAAACCATAAACAGCTGTTATAAAGTCAAGACAATTAAAAAGTACAAACTCCACGAACATCATGTTTGATTGGCCAGTCACCTGCTAGAATAATAAAACAGTATTTTAGCAGTGGTTAGGCTGTTTTTATGGTGTCCTTTTTTTTTTTTACCATGCTTGTTTCTTAGCAGTAAAATCCAATATAGGTCAAAGTGTACTGTATTTACTGACAGCCTGGCTCTCCTTATCACCTGCAGCTGAAAGACAACCCCACCCTGAACAGCTTCTTTCAAGGGATGTCATACTCTTCATTCCAGAAGTTGGCTGATGCGTATCTGGAGACGGAAGCATTGCCGACCCACAATCCTCCCACTGTCCTCCCGACAGCACCTGAGCTGGTCAAGTTGGCCTTTACGCTGGACTTTACTGCCAGGATAGCCGGGCTCTCCAAACAGAATATAGGTCACATCACTGGCCTGGGGCACCGTTATCTGCAGGACCGATTTAAATACCAACAGGTAAGAATCACACCTGTTAAAAACTTAACATTAGACATAGACAGCTTTGGTGCTCTTTTTCTGTGTGAAATTGAAACCACATAACGATTCAGCTTGAATTTAAGTATGTGCAGTGTATCAGTTAATGTGTAGTGCAGCATACAGTATGAACAGTCACACACCAAGAGGTTATAACTCTTTTGTTGTCTTTTACAGGCATGTACAAGTCATCCAGGGTCCAACAGTGATGTCTGACAGGCAGCCATTCAAAAACAAAACCGTTGCTGCAAGTGAAGCGTTCAACTTTTCTCAGGATGTGTTGCAAGCATGAATTTCCCCTTTTGAGATCACAGTGGGGTACCTCACACAACAAGTTTTAAGCTTGTAAACGACAAAATTGTTGCCATTAACATTTGAGTGTGTACTTCTCAAAATGTTGACTGGTGTCCTTCACATGTAAGATCACAGTCCTAAAACATGACGCAATATTTTAGACTCACAAATAGCTGATTCTACAATGACACTAATAATGTCATGCTTTTTTCTTTGTTACAAATCCACCATTGAATTCTATACTTCCTGTATATTGATTTGTAATTATACAAAGGAGCAATGCAATAACTTGTGATGTGTATAAGCTATAAGACACTACTGTGCAATATATATATATATATATATATATATATATATATTAATATTTCTAGGATTTTAAAATAAGTCAAGCTTTATTTAATAGAAGCTAAGTGAAATGTGACATGAATGCTGGCGTTCATATTACATATTTGAAAGATGATTTAATGCTCAAATTTGTGTTTTTTTTTTTGTATTTATGACACCATACAGTTCGGTCAGGCTTTACTCTTTGGTAATTGAACTTGTCTCTTGTACTGTGCAACTCTTTGCAATAAATAGAGCAACGAAAAATCAAGGCTTGCTAAAACAGGCCCCACTAATGGCACTCTTGGCCTGACTCCATCTGTAAAATAATCATTGAGTACAAATATTTTTATTCCAAGAAATTCACTCCTTCTTCACTATAAGAGAGGGTGAAATCTAATAGAATGAGTAATGTCCAACAGGTGGAGGCTAATACTGCAGTTTCTTTTTGATGGGAGTGTCCCTTTTCTGTGGCCAGTGTTGGGTCCAGAGCTCTTGGGCAGTGTTTCCCAACCTGGGGTAAGGACACCGACAAGGGGTCGCGAGATACATTTTAAGGCTTACAAGACAATTAAAAAGACAGATGTCTGGGAAAAGACACATAATTATGTTTGATTTTTCAGGCAATATATATAGATTTGCCTTTTTGCTCCTGGATAATTTTGACCATTTTCTAAAATTTCTCAAAAAATAACTCTTTGATGAAACAGTTACCACTGGTATAAATGTGCAACCAATGACAAGCTGACAAATGCTTTAATTTAAGGGGTCACAAGTCAAAAAAGTTTGAAAGTACTTTATAAAGCAAGCTAGTTGTGCAAAGGTGGAGGAATGAACAACACCTAACTGCTGCAACCTTATGCAGAGTGTGGGTTGATCATGCAGCTAAACATCAATAAAAGATGTGTTCATGTGTATACTTCTGTAAAGATTGTTGATGGCATCTATATTAGATTCCCAGCCGTCAGGTAATTATGAGATGTGACAGTCAGTCCGTCAGTTATGGCTCTCACCTGTGGTTCAGGTTCCCCTGCAGCCAGGAGGCCTTTTTCTACAAAATGAAGGACCGCCTTTATATCGTGCCAGAACTAATGTGCTCACAAGGGATTCTCATGCATCGAGCAGCACAGTGCTATGCAACACATGTACTCAGATGCATCAGGGAAAAGAGGGTGGCAGAAGCAAATGGAGAAAAAGATGAAGAGACCGCTCAATGAAAACAGTAGTCCTGGTGTCCTCAATCACTGCCATGTGAAATTTAATTGGTGTTAAATGTGAATTGTAAATCTAAATATTTTCATACATAATACATTCATGTTTCTAACTACTTCACATTTAGATGAGTTTTGTTTATTTTCCCAACATGGAAGGTGACGCCTGAAACTTACTTTGTTGACACATGTTCAGGTGACTCAGGTCAGGTAAGAAGAAAAAAAAAATGAAATAACAAAGGAGGAATTGTGATGCAACATCTCATTTATACACCACATAGTCCCAGCCCTTAGATGAACACAAATTTCCCAGCACTGTTGGCTCGTCACAGCACGGAGAGCAAAGGTGTAATTAATAACATTAATGACAGCTCTGCAGCACTGAGGTCCCTGCAGGCACTATAGGCCCCTGCTTCTGGACTGCAGCCATTATTAATGGTATTAGTTAAAAAACTATAATTTTACCATGAGAAACAAGTCGAAGCTTACATAAGTCATTGATGAGCGAAGAACGTTACCATCTACTAGACTTCTTTTCTTAATTTGTGACAGTACCTGTCTACTATTGCACATTAGTTTAAATAAAAGGCCCGTTTTACTGCTGTTCAAAAACAACACCAATGTAAAAATAAAAATAATGTTAATCATTGACATTGGTTGTTTAATACACGAGATGACAAATAAAAGTGTCGGCAGGTTTTAATGCTGTTTTGAGTTGTGGTGGTGGGGCCATCTCCGCGTTATAGTTGGATCAAGGATTGTCCCTTTAAGCCGGAGCCATTATGTGGTTATCTGGCCAACAGCAGGACAGACTGACCTCATGCAGGGTCTGGATTGCCTAATGATGACAGGTTGCCCAGTCTAGACTATTTTTAGCTGACAACAAAAAAACTTTCAACATCAAGCTTTGAAAGCCAGACAATTATTATTAGTGGTAATGTCTTTGGGAATAATTACTTTTGCACAGGCAAAGGACAAAGGACAAAAAGACAATGTGATGAGTGTAAACCTTTTACATTTTTATTGCTTTTTAAACACAGAGAATGCAGATTAATCAAAGAGTCCAAAGCCCATATCTTCGTCTGACTCTTCTGATTCCTCTTTTTTCTCTTCCTTTTTCTCTTCCGCTGGAAACGAGATGGAGAAAGACAACAGTTAACACTACAGACGTTATTAAGAATGTTTAGCAGCACTTGTTTCCAATAAAGACTGCTAAATGCAGTATTTGCATTGCTATCGAAATGCAATAATATATGACAATGCCATTTAGTACTTAAAGGAATCCTAGAGAAACTGAAAAAATCAATTTATCAACTTAAGGTAAGAATGAGGGGTATACACATACCAGCAGCAGGCGCAGCCCCAGCTCCAGCGGTCCCAGCAGCAGCAGCAGCTGGGGCCGCTACAGCACCACCTGCTGGTACGGAGGCTAACTTAGAGAGGCCTGTGGACAAAGGAAAGAAATACATTTTTTAGCCCTCTTCCATGTAAGACATCTTGAAATCTTCAAAGCATGTTAACTAAGAGGCCTTTACCTGAGTTCATGACGGCATTGATGTCTTTCCCATTCAGCTCGCTAATGACCTGCAGAGAAATATAAAGTTTAGTTAAACACAGCATCTAGTGTGGGAAAACATTTTTTTTTTATTTTTTTTTTTAAATTGCATAATCTACCATTGGTAAATGGCATACCTTGTTTAAGCGTTCGTCATCGGCCTCGATTCCTACGCTGCCCAAGATGGCCTTGATGTCTTTTGCAGAGGGGCTGGTGTTTCCACCGAGCACAGCCAGGAGGTAAGCGGCCACGTAACGCATTCTGTATTGACAAAAGAGACACACAAAATGACAGGTGAACAATATGTGTGCTGCTCTGCAAGTTATGCAACTCTGACGTCAAGTCTGGGAGAGAAAAATGATAGAAAGCTGCCCGCGTACCTGCTGGAACTTAGTCATCCAACCTAAAGTTAGTTAAAATACAAACACACACTTGGCTTTGCTGATTTTACCTAGGCCGTAAAATAATTTAGAGGTAAGATTATTAGTATATCGTCATAAAGTCGACCTAGTAACTTTTATGATAATTTTTTTTTTTTAAATAATTAAGCCTATGAAGATTTGCTGCTTCACCCTGTCTCTTATTATCTTTGGGTTTTGGAGTGTTGGTTGGACAAAACGAGCAGTGTGAATATGTCAACATGGACACCAGTAAATTGTGATGGAAATTTATCAACATATTTAAAATATTTTTAATTGTTAAATTAATTATTATTTTTGCAACTAATAATTATTTTCGTTGATTATTTTCTCAATGGATGCTAGAATATAAAATGCACAATTGTTATTGTGGTATAATGTACGACAGCGGCCATAATCATGGACAGAATGATTCTTGAAATAGTAATGTTAGGAATGGCTTTCCTTTCTAAAATGGACCCCAATGTATTAATACCATAATATTCAGAACTAACGTACTCCTGCATCTCACTTCAGTGCTTATAATCACCATTAGGAGGCTGAACATGTCATGCTTTCCACATTTGGCAGGTTTATTTTTACCTAGCTATATCACGTTGTGACATCGTGGTGTACTTACATGAAGTAAACACTATTAAACATACACCCAGGCATAAAATAACAGTTAATTCAGAATACCATGGTCTGAATACTGTAACGTTATTTCTCTCTCTAATGAGTAGCTACGTTAAGTGAATATTATTGGGAGAAGCCCAGTTTGCCGTTAGCTTTAACGTTAGCTGTCCGTATATTGAAACGATGCTCAGACTTAGAATCTCACTCGGACAAGAACAAGAATCAAAGGTCGGTGTTAGGAGTTTGTATTTCACTGTGCTTCACTTAAGATGTAGCCTAACGTTACTTTCTACTTCTCCGGCAGTGTCGCACAGTACAACTGTGACCCATGGTATTTAGAGCGAACAGAGACAGCATGGCGGCCAGTGCTTTTCCTATAACGCTCACGGTCCTCCATTTGTGACAACGGCTTCTGTTCCAGCAACGCCACATTTTTCCGTAATTAAAAGCAAACGTCGAGTAGCTTTCGTATTAAAAACACAGTTAGCCATGACCTAATCGACACACAGTTTAAATTCAACTTACTTTTAAGTCTAAACAGACACGAAACGTCGGTCACGCTAGAAAATCCGGAAGAGAAAGGAGGAGGTAGGGGGAGGTACCGGGAATGTTAGAGGAGTGTAATGCATCGATTTCATTGGTGCATTTGGAAGACAGACGTGTACGTCAGCATTTCGATAAACCAATGAATTACATGAATCAAAGAAATCTGTCACATGTATCCATCATGGTATCGGGGTAAGCTATCTTAATACATCCATGGGTAAGCTTCGCTTCAGAGCTCGAATCTCCTATGGCGCCATTTTGATGCTACAAAGCGATCACCCGACGTTAGCATTCCATTGACTGCCATTCATTTTGACGTCACTTTGACAGCGAATAACTTTACATCTGAAGCGTTTAAATACTTTATTTGTCCATTGTTTATTTCTAAAGAAACACGACAATGTATAAAAGGCTCCATTACCTTGTACCTCACGTTATGGCTCCGTAGTATACGTTTTTGTAAAAATAGGCTAACGATTGTGTCATAACCAAGCGACTTACTGTCGCATAGTAGAGGAATTACCGTATAGTACAGGAGAAGCTGGCAGGCAGTTTGGACTTACATTAGCTGTTTAAGTTTAATTACTAATGTTAACTAGCATTTTAGTTAGCAATAATTAGCCTGTGCCTATGTTATCTCCTTACATAAAAAAATAAGTAAAGTACTACTACCTCAGAACTGTTTAGCACTTGAGTAAATTAGTAGAGGAGACTGATCTTATCAAACCCCATTTAACCCCTTGAAACCTGGTATTTCCCTTAAATGGTCTCTTAAGTGGCTTTAAATTTGGAATATACTATATACCAATGCCATCTTTAAAGCAATGCCATTTTAATGACAATATAACAACAGTCTAAAGGTGGAGATACTACAAATCATGTGTGCAGTATTGTAAGACAAACAATGATTCGGTAAATTGCAAACATTATTTATTTCCATTCACCAAAAATAGAGTTCAAAAATCTATAATACATTGCTGTAACTCTAGTTAAGATGGAGCTATGAGTGGATTCTTTACTGTGAATTTGTAATACCACATGTGCCTAAAAATTGTAGAAAACACAAACAAAGTGATAATAGAATCAAGTGGTCACCCTGTAATATCAAAGCTACAATTCAAATAACTCCTCCTGTCTCTCCTGGGTGAAGAGCCAGTCAAACAGAAAGACCACCAAATCTGATGCAAACTCTGCAATCTTCTTTATGTTTGTCACATACCATAGTTTATAGCCAGATTCTCCCAGTACCATGAGGAGAAACATGACCAAGACCCCAAGGAAGATGCGGTCCACATAAAAGTTTGCCTTTTCTCTGAATGTCCACTGCTCCCAAGGTAGCTCATGCCGGGCTTCGTAGTATTTACCAAAGTGTAACAAGGCTTCATGTTCGTCGTTCATCTCTTCCACCGGAGCCTCCAGGTCTTGGCCACCCTCTGCTGCAGCCATTTTATTGCGGTGTTGGTGCTGATAATGAAAGTTCTTTAGTTGTCTGAGAATATTAAAATGACAAAAGTATTAGCATTGCTTTCTGAAACTTAAATACTTATATTGTCTCTCATGACGCTGCTCAAATCTTTGCTTTGCAGCTGTTTTAGGACGAATGTGAAGGGACTTACCTCAAAGAAAATTAGTTAAGGATGAAGATAAGATGCACACACAAAATTGAGACTCTTGGCTTTTCTGTCTCCACACCTACACCATGCTTGTGTGCCCCTTCAGCATTCGGAAGGCCACCTGCGACTGCCACAGTAGTGTGTGGTGCGAAGGCAGTAAAAGCCAGGTTGGTTATACAGAACCTCAGCCACTAAGACGAGGGCTGGGGATTAGACAACACTCAGCAGTTTCAAATCCCTCATCAAGGAAGGAGGTGACAGATGGTAAAATACGTATTGATATGTTTGTGAGGAAGGGACAGACAGCGATAGAGTGAAAGTTTCAGACGACAGCATGTTCATATGAAACTATTCATCTTTATAAGGGGCACAGCAGGTGAATGTACGTAAATATGAGAAAAATAAACATCTCACCGCAATAGTCAAAACCCACATATAAAATGACAAACGACATTTAAACTTGCAGAGTCTGAACCAGATTAGACCTTTTGTTCTTATGTATAGGTTCTCTGAGTGGAAGTATTGTGACATGGACTGAAACCAGGCATAGGTCAAACTGATGACAAAGCAGAACTGATGCAGATTTACAAGAAGCTTTAGAGTTGGGATAAATCACTTCAGCATAATGCTCTCTGGGCAATTTACTCAAATGCTTCAGAGTCTTTTCAACACCCTGCCACAGCTAATGATTGAAATATGGCTAAAACGAGCTGAATTAGCTGAAAGGATGCCTGCATCCTGTGATAAAGACTAATGGCTGGATTGCTTGAATGAGTTTTATTCCATTTGGTTTAGTGCTTTTTTCTGTTCTCTGTATATTGAGTGAACACACTGTACTCTCTCTCTCTCTCTATTGATCTTACCCAATACGTCTCCCCATTCAAGTGACTACACAAACATCAATAGTAAGCATTTGCAAATTATTGTTTTGTACTAAATCTAATCAAAATTTTAGCCAGCTAGCAGCATTCTACAGGTTCTACACTGCAATGTTGTATGGGGTGCCGAATGTAAAAGTTCGGTTACAATTTTTTAGCTGATACATTTTCAACATTTAGCTCACTTTCCTCACATTTAGCGCATTTTCCTCACATTTGAGACAGAAATTATATATATATATATATATACGTTAAATGTTAAATCTAAATGTTATATCTAAATCAAAATGTTAAATCTAAATCTAAATGTTATATCTAAATCTAAATGTTAAATTTATATCTAAATGTTAAATCTAAATGTTAAATATATATCTAAATGTTAAAAGTTAAATCTAAATGTTAAATCTAAATCTAAATGTTAAATATATATCTAAATGTTAAAAGTTAAATCTAAATGTTATATCTAAATCTAAATGTTAAATTTATATCTAAATGTTAAATGTAAATATTATATATAAATCTAAATCTTAAATATATATCTAAATATTATATCTAAATCTTAAATATATATCTAAATGTTAAATGTTAAATCTAAATGTTATATCTAAATGTGTCACCAAGTGTAAAGCTAAATATTTAGAAAATATTCAAATCCCCAAGGAAACCACGCCCACTGCAGTGATTTCAAATCACGCTGCACCCAGTGATTCCCCAGCAAGGGGTATCTCTGCTGTAGCCAGTGGGTACTTGGAAAGATTGTGGAGCAGCTGAACTAATCAAAATAATAATTGAATTATGATTGATTTAAAACAATATATCAGTTTAAACAGCTCAACACATATGTTAAAACATATAGCGAAGTAATCAATGGTAGAAAAACATAGCTAAAAGTGGCCTAATGACTTAGCTAACAGTTGAAATGATTAGCTAAAAGTAATGGATGACTTTTGAAACATTAACCACACTTCAAGTAAAAGGTCTAGTTAGTAGAATTTCTGACCAAACCAACCTAAATGTTTACAGTTCAATTGCATGAAAATGTAAGAATAATACTTTAATATGATAAATAGTGTGAACACATTAGGAATTGATAGGGCGGGGTATATGAGTTTATATGACAGGGCTGTGGGGGAACCTCAGACCAGAAGGGTTGGAAAGCACTGATCTACAGTATTTTATATTATTGACCGACCAGTATATTACTGACATGCCTTAATAGTTGTGTTAATCACAATACCGTTGTTTGAATTACATATCTCCGTGTGTGACTAACGTCATCCTTCCCAAGCAATCTAACATTAGCCCAGCATGGAAAAAGTCCAGCTATGCAGCCAACATATTCATCCGAACACAACTAAAATGTCACAATCCAGCCACTTGTAAGAAGTTTGTAATACTGGTTACATAGCTAGTTATCGTGTTTTATTAACCTTAATTCTGTTTGCCAAGGCTATATTTTATTGGCTTGCAAAGTAGCTATCCGTTGCTAACGCTAATGTTAGCTAACTAATTTATGTCAAAAAGCAGTAGCTAACTAATGTTACTGCCAAGATATGGTTTCATTGTAAGACAGTGTAAACACATGACAACACTTGACGAGTCTTACAACACCTCTCTGGTCTCTAGTGAAATCATATCTTGGCAGTAGTTAGCTAACGTTTCTGCTTTTTTGAGATAAATTAGCGTTAGCAACGGATAGCTCCTTCGCAAGCTAATATAGCAACATAATTCAGGTTAATAAAATACGGTAATGTAACCAAAGTATTGAAAACTACTTACATGTGGCTATAGTGTGACAGGCCTACTGCTGTTCAGTCTCGCATTGCGAGACCTAGCTAACTTAGCTAGTTACAGTGCTGCGAGGCCTGTTCAGATGACATGTCGGCTGCAGTGTGTGAGCTAGATTGCTTGTGAAGGATGAGTCAAACTAACGTTAAACACACAAGGAGATATGAGTCAAACAAAACAACGGCATTATAGTACACACAAATATTAAGACATTTCTGTGATATAAGTCAATAATACAAAATACTGACTGAAATGTGTTTTAATCCAGTAACATTAGTCGAACAGCTCCACTGTAGTCAGTATTTACTGTACCAACAGGTGTTGACTGAAAATTGCGGTGCAGTGCAATTTGAAGCCACTGCAGTGGGCGTGGTTTCCTTGGGGATTTGAATATTTTCTAAATATTTAGCTTTACACTTGGCGACACATTTAGATATAACATTTAACATTTAGATATATATTTAAGATTTAGAAATAATATTTAGATATATATTTAAGATTTAGATTTAGATATAACATTTAGATATATATTTAACATTTAGATTTAGATATAACATTTAGATATAAATTTAACATTTAGATATATATTTAACATTTAGATTTAGATTTAACATTTAGATTTAGATATAACATTTAGATATAAATTTAACATTTAGATTTAGATATATATTTAACATTTAGATTTAGATATAACATTTAGATGTAGATTTAACATTTAGATTTAGATATAACATTTAGATTTAACATTTAGATTTAGATATATATTTAACATTTAGATTTAGATATAACATTTAGATTTAGATTTAACATTTAGATTTAGATATAACATTTAGATTTAACATTTAGATAGATATAGATATATATATCTATATATATATATATATAGATATATATATAATTTCTGTCTCAAATGTGAGGAAAATGCACTAAATGTGAGGAAAGTGAGCTAAATGTTGAAAATTTATCAGCTAAAAAATTGTAACCGAACTTTTACATTCGGCACCCCATAATGTTGATCCGTCTGTCGGTCATTCTGTCCACCACTTTGGTGCCGATTAAAATATCTCAACTACTGTGTGACATATTGCCATGACATTTTGTACAGACATTCATGGTGCCCAGAGGATGAATCCTAATGACTATGGTGATCCTCTGACCTTGTGTCTAGCACCAACAAGCAGGTCAAAGGATCTTCTCCAGGATAGGTTGCCATTCAATTTAATACAGATCTTCGAGTTCCCCTTTACGATTAACTTTTACTTTGAACTATTTTTTGACATTTCATTATTTTCATACTTTGGTTTATGACCAAATACTTATGTTGTTTAGTGCTTATTATTTAATGTTAGCATACTAACACGCTAAACTAAGATTGTGAACATGGTAACATAGCTGCTCAACATCAGTATGTTAGCATTGTCATCGTGAGCATGTTAGCATTTAGCCTAAAGCACTGCTGAGCCTAAATACAGCCTCACAGAGCCACGGGCACGGCTGGAGACTCTTCGTCTTGTCTTAAATGTAGCCTATTTAAATTGTTGTAAATCTGAAATAAGAACTGTAACAGCATATTTGAAGAAACAATCAAAGTTTATTCTGGTGAATTTACCCACAACCTATTTGAACATGAAATGGTTGTTGCATAACTTATTATGTTGACATATATATTATAATTCAATATGAATCAATTTATGAAGCATCAATTGAAAACAAAATAATGCATGTTGATGGAAATATATAATAGTTCTGTTGATTGCAGGCTGATTTTCTTTGAAATCTAAATGCCAAATAAATATGAATGGGTCAGAGATGAACTTGTCCCATGACCCAATGAAGTGCTTTGCGTTTGTGTTCGTTAATCGGTTGATATTCCAAATATCACATACATGTAATTCAATGAGTGCCATCGGTGTACCATCTCACTGTAAACCATGTGCACGAGAGTACTGCAGTTCTTTGTTACATTTTTACATCCACTTTCTCCGGTATGGCTAGTGTGCTGGTGGGGCACGCGGTGGGCTCTGTGGGTTTACACAACATGCAGCGGCTAGTGATCTGGATCAGCGTGACACGGAACCCATTTATCCTGTATGCATAAACCATTGGGTTGAGTGCTGAGTTCACATGGGACATGAAAATGCCTACATACATGGCAAATTTAGGTATGGAACACTTTGGGCAGAAAAAGCTAATGCAGTTCATGATGTGTATTGGCAGCCAACACACAGCAAAGAGGAACACAACCAAGGCCAGTGATTTGGCCAGCTTCAGCTCCTTCCGATAGTACCTGTCTCCATCGCACGTGGCTTCAGCACGCCGGTTAAGTTGTCTCCGGATCACCCTAAAGATCTCCCCATACAAAGCGATCATTACGGACAGGGGAACCACCACCCAGCCGAAGAAATTGAAGTACACCATGTAGTCCATTCTCATGACAGTGGTGAATTCACAGACAATGTTGCTGGAGCTGCTGAGGTTTCCTTGAGCGTTGCGGTTATTCCATCCAGTCATTGGAACCAATCCAGTGAGGAAGGAGAGGATCCAACACAGAAAAACTGCCACATATGCCCTCCTCTGGGTCACTATGGTGTTGTACCTGAGCAGTTATTGGAAAAAAAAATGAAGACAAGTTTTTAATCACTGAAATGGACACTTGCATCCTGTACTACTGGATGAGTATGTTTTTGAACAAACGCCAGTACATAGATTATTGTTGAGAAGCATTTTTCTCAAGTGCCAGCTTTTGACATAAGGATCCAACTGACAAATAAAAAGGAGTATGTGCAGTAGGAGCAGGAGCAGTGACATTTTCATTTGCTTAAAAGCTTTTGATGTCAAGCCCATTGATTTGCATTAAACCAGACAACAATATGTGGTGCCATGTCAGACATCAACCATCTGCTCTTGTTTCATTCTCTGAGGCTAAAAGCAATACAAAAAGACTTACTACTACTATATTTAATTTTTCTCCTAAAAATGTTTTTGGGGCAACTTTAGAGAGTAGGATTATCAGAAAGTTAAGGGGTTTTGCTGTTTAAGAAAGGAGTTCAATTCAACTGTTACAGTCACTCACAATATGTTCTGAGAGCAATCTAAGACAATTTGTAAATTTGGGTAATATATAAATAAAAGTTACTTTGAATTGACTTATATTGAGTTCTAGTGAAATCAGGCTTGTGAATAAAGAGCACTTATGCCAATAACATATTTCAGAGTCTATTTTTATCAAGAAAGCTGCAACGAACTGGAACAGGCAATCACAACCACTCATAGATTATGCTGGGATCCGCTTCCTATTGTTATGAATATTCTATTGCTCTTCTTGATTTGCCATCACAACATTCATCATCCAACACAATCTCAACCAAACTAATCTGTACTTTCTTTTAATCTTTCTAAATCCTGAGAAAACAAAATTACACTTTTCAGATGTAAGTATAGCCACTTGGTTTTAAAACAGTGCCTCACCTGGTGGGAATCTTGACACGCAGATAACGGTCAATGGCAATGGCCAGGAGGGAAAGGATGGAGCTCTGGGTGATGATCAGCAGCAGGCAGGAGAGGAAGAGGCAGGTGTAAAACTGAGTGTTAAATCCCAGACTAATGATAATAGCCAGAGGGATGACCAAAACCCCCACAGCGATATCAGCCACGGCCAGAGACACAATGAAGCAGAAGGTGGTGTTGCGGAGAGCTCGGTTCACACACACAGCCAGCACCACCAGCAGATTCCCCACCACAGAGGCCAGGGCAATAGCGGTTTCAATGGAGATGTACATCATGTCCACATGTTCCCGACGCTTGATACCAGGAGAAGAAGACATTTTTGCTATTCGCAGATCTTGCTTACCTTTAGATAGTAAAAGAAAATCAAAATTGGTTGTTGAAACTTCTTACCTCCACTTTAGGTTTTGCTTCCATTACTAGCTGAAAAGATTTCTACTTTTCTTTGCCACATTGACACATTAATGAGTGGTGCTTTTGTTCTCCTGAAGGGATGTTGGACGATTAATCCTTAGCATGTTGTTCAAGCTTTGTTCAGGACTGGATGCCAGTGCATCACTATACTCTTCTACATCCCTCTATCCCCTTGCTCTCTCTCTTAGTCACTCTGTCACGAGTCTGTAAAAACTGTGCTGGTCAGAAAATCGAGGGGAGGGACTTTGCCTTCTACAGCACCCTGCAGCAATAGTTTTGCTCACATTAAGTGTTTTTTGTGTGTGTGTGTGTGTGTGTGTGTGTGTGTGTGTGTGTGTGTGTGTGTGTGAGAATGTGTATGGTTTTTGAGAGGAGGTGTGGTCTACATGATAACTGGCAAGATGCATTTTGATTACAAGGGTGTTCAAGCTCTTAGCTGAAGATTGATGTGCATTAGAGCTGATTAAAATCTGATTGCACTCACAAGTTTAATTTTCAACTGTGAAATGTCCTGCTCATTAAAATTCGTTATTAACTATACTTAAGGGATCCTTGTCAAAATTGTTTTCAACTCTATAAGAATCCAGTGTCCAGTATCCTGAAAACCCCAGCATCAGTCAATCTCACAGTGACAACAAGGCTCCAGGAAGTGACTGGAAAAAATAATCTGGCACATAAACACTCGTAAAAACCACAAATTGTCATTTTTAAACTTCTGTTTTTGTACCTGAGTAAAGAGTATTTTTCCAAAATTATCTTTAGTATGACATAAGTCCCTTCCTGTCTAAACTACAGTACGTGTACATGTTCCTCTCTAATTGTGCAACATCAACAAGAGAGGTGGTTGTCTGCTGCATTTAAGTGGTGTTTTAGTGTCACTGTCACAGTCTTGCATTTAAATCTGCAGGAGGTAGAATTTAAAAAAACGTGTGAGAAAGCCTCCTGCAGCTCTCCCTCCCTCTCTCCCTCCCTCTCCCCTCTCTGTCTAGCCCCTCCCATCAGGCGAGCACAGGCGAGCACAGCACAGCCGCAGTGGCTTCATACAGTAACATTTACGAGTACTAATCATTCATTTCATCCCGATACCGTTATATAGCGGCAGTTCCATGAGTATGACCATCCCGTTTTCTTTGTAAAGCCCTTTGATTACTGTGAATGACATACTGTGAATCGAGGCTCTAGTTAGCTACATAAACATCAACTTGAATTAGCTGCAGCTGTGAGCTACAGTTAGAAAAGGGCTAACCAGCTGGTCTGCTGCGTTTCCTCTCACACACACAGCAGTAGGCGGCGCTGTGGCTTCAGCCTCTGGTCCTCGTAGCAGGCTGCTGCCATCTGAATCAAGGACACGCCGGAGACAGAAAAGTAAATGTGCTACACAAGCCAGTGTTCGTGCTAGGCTAGGGTGACCAGACGTCCTGGTTTGACCGGATTCTGTTGCTGTGTTTTCTGTTGGCTGCTGTCTCTGTGCTGTCATGGATTCTGTTTTTTCGTTTGTTCCTGCCTGGCTACCTTCCTGAGGACACTTATTTTGTAAGACTGTATTTTGTTTAATAAATTACCTCTAAACTGCATTTGGGTCCAAGCCTTTCCTGACAAACCGTGACACGATTCTGAGTTGCGTATCCCGAGTCCCGACAAAAGCCTGTCGGGACGCTAAAATGTCTAGGTTTACACCAACCGCTATGAAATTGTCCCGGGTGTCAGCGATTACATAGCCGACGTGGTCTTATTATAGCCCGATCATTAACTGAACCCATGTAGAAAGAAGCGTCCAGCGTATGATTTTAAAAATGTGTGTGTGTGTGTGTGTGTGTGTGTGTGTGTGTGTGTGTGTGTGTCACACTGCGTCTGCATAATCTGTGCAGCCAACGTTACAATGTATATTTGTAAACATTGTTGCAATGCCTCTCGTTTTAACCAGTCCCTCCAGGTCCGCTGGAAAGTCAGCGGACGAGGGCTGGGTAGAAATGTTCGCGCATCAAATCATCTCTCGATCAAAATCAGAGGTGGGCCGTCAGGGCCAGCAAGGCCTTCTCTGCTGGCCAAGAGATTGTCAGAATCAGACAATTATATCAAAGAATTTCTAATAAGGGAAGAAGTTACACTCTCTCGATACTTCTGAATTGTTTGCAGTTCCACTCTGGTTCCACTATAGGGCGCTCACGGGCGAGTGCAGAATGAATGGGACTCTATGGAGCTATACCCCTCTCAGGATATAATTTTTTGTCTAGTAATTTGAATGTTGCATTCGAAAGGGGAGGCAAAGAAAATACACACTGCTGCGATTTTTTTTTTAAAGTCACTTTTTTGTTCTAAAAAGCATTTTAAAATGTCAATGATGTCATACACATCGTACGGCCCAATACACGTGCTAGAAAGAGGTTTGCTATTGTTTTAAAGACCACGCCGAAATATTCACTCTGACATTCTGGTTCCGCTTCAGACGCCGTCAAGCGGGATCTCTGGTCGTAATCAGTCTTCACTGACCAATCAGCATTCATTAGCAGAATGCTAGCGTGTTATGGGCAACAACGACTCAACCTGTAAGAAATCGAAAGGACACAAGTACTCGTTCATTCAACTTTTGACCTATAATCCATGTTGAACTTGCAAAAACTACAATCAAATCTGAGATTTCTCAACGGCAATCAGGTGAAAGAGACAAATTTAGCCGTCTAGCTCCATAGGGTCCCATTCATTTTGCACTCGCCTGCGATTACCCCCAGTGGAACTGTGGTGGAACTGCAACCAAATTCTGTACAATTGGGCTAAATAGGGAGTGAAAAGGCTTACCGTAGACGGGCTTTGATTATATTTTTATTATAAAAATATAATTTTCTGATTCTAAAATTAATTTCTAAAATATATACAGTATATTTATTAATTTCATATGTATTCTACAAAGTCCGTCCCCACGGACCTATTACCGTAATTTCATTGCTACTCTCTCCCTCAGTTGTGCAGCTTCCAGTGCATTTCATAAATTAGAGCTTTTATCCAATCAGATTTCACCCTATGCTGTCTCCGGGTGAAAAATCTACTCTGAGGCCTTCAGAATTTCTGCTGTTTACGCAAATAGAGCGTAAACAGCAGTTTACGCAGTCCCGCCCCTCCTCCAAGAGACCTTGGGTTCCAAAAGTAAATTTCCTATTCATTTCTCCCATTGACGTCTGGAAAAATCTGTATATAAAGAGTTTTAGACCATGCCTTAGGCTAACCAGACGGTACGTGACTCATAAGCTTACAACATATCATTTCGAGTGAAAAAATGAACAGAAAATCCAAAAAAGTCAAAGGTACAAGACTTTGGACGAAGGAACTACTCATCCCATAAACCAATAATAATAACTTTAAACGACCCTCAAAATAAAACCTGAAAATAACCGTTAAAATATATACCAGCTGTTACGTCAGCTTTAGTTTGAGTTAACGTTATTTTAGACTGAATCAAGCTGTCAGCTAGCGGTTAGCCGAATTAGCTGTTAGCTAAACTAACTTTAGCTTCCCGGTGGAGGCTAACGGCAGAAGCGCGGAACTGATTGTGATTCGCATCACATAACCGTAACAGCAACGTTAGTGCAAGTTCGTTTCGAGTTTTAGATGTAAAGTTAATGAAAAAAAGGTGGATGTACTTTTTCTTTAAATGACGAGCAGCTTTTGGTAAGTTTAATGGATTTTTCTGCATTTTAGTAAAATGATTTAACTAGCTGTTACTGCTTGCTTTAGAATTGCTACTGGTGTTAAATGTTTGAGCAGCGTCAGTGGCCGCTGTGCCCTTGTGTGTGCTGGTGGCATGTGTGTTGTTGAGCCCCAGCAGCTTGGCTGGAATTTGTGGGGAGGCCTGTTGATCGCTGATTGTATTATTTGTGTTTTTGATTGCTTTGTGGTCGTCGTATGAGTAAATGTGAATGAATGTTATTACATTAATTTTGACTATATGTGATGCAGCACCCTGCCACTGCGTAAAAGTGATGGCTTCAGTTACTGTGTAGTGTTGACGAACTGACCGAAGAGCCGGTTAATTAACCCGACTCGTGTCACTGAACCGGGCGAATCGAGTGCCATACGTCAATGAACCGACTCACTCCTGTTTTTTTGTTTTTTTTTACCTCATCCGTGCTGTTGTGTGTAGCTGGTATTCTTCTGCTACTGTGTGTGTAGTAATCTAGCTCATTAGCGCCTCCACTGGAGTGATGGTCGTATATTCAATCAGGAAATGAGCTACCTAGACCGCGCACCAGGCTACTGAACGAGACCGAATGTAACTGTGCAACCGGCCAGCCCGCTCGAGTCATGTAATCAAGCGGTGTCTTGGTTCTCGGCAAGTTTGTGTTATTAACCAAGCCTTGTTTCTGGTGCATCTTAAATGATTGTGTTCATGGCAATTCACACATTATCGATGTATATCACAATAAGTACATCACATACAAATACACGTCATGTTATCTTGGTAGTTATGTTAAGTTAAATGTTAGAGAAGTGAATGTTGCTACATGGTAAGTAGGCTGTCACGACTCACGAGGAGACCACGCACCAGGCTACTGAACGAGACCGTAAGGACCGTAACCGAGGGTACTGCATGAGTCTATGTAATCAAACGGGTGTCTAGGTTCTCGGCAAGTTTGAGTTATCAACCGATCCCAGAAGCCTTTATTTCTCGTGCATCTTAGATGATTGTGTACATACAAATTCATAGGCTACATTATCGATGGATATCACATACAAATACACGTCATGTTATCTTATGTTAAGTTAAATGTTTGTTACATGGTAGGTAGGTTGTCACCAGGAGACCGCGCACCAGGCTACTGAACGAGACCGTAACCGTGCCTAGTGCATGAGTCTATGTAATCAAACGGGTGTCTAGGTTCTCGGCAAGTTTGAGTTATCAACCAATAGCAGAAGTCTTTATGTCTCGTGCATAGGCTACATTACCAAGGGGAAAGTATGATATCACATACAAATACACGTAATGTTATCTTGGTAGTTATGTTAAGTTAAATGTTAGAAGTGAATGTTGCTACATGGTAGTTAGACTGTCACGAGAAGACCGCACACCAGGCTACCGAATGTAACCGTGGCCAATGCGTGAGTCTAATGTCGGTCAGTATGAGTGTGTAAATAGTATGTCGAGACCGAATGGAACCACAACCGCTTGAGTCTTCCGCGATGTCTTGGTTCCTGGCCGGGGAAGTAAACACACGAACGAAAGTCTCTTATCTAATAAACTTAGCACAAAAAGTAAGGACATTTGTGTTTGGTAGATTATTTCTCTGTGGTAACAATGCTTTTTGGCAATACATCTTATACCGTTGGAAAGCCTGTTTAGTTCCCTTTCAAATGGTGCCCCATTTGTAAGGAACATGCATTTGTGGGATGAGCAGCAGCTCTGAGTATGTGGGTTGCGACTATGAAAAATTTGCCAAATCTTCTCTGCCATTGCCAAACATATGCAACACGTGCACTGGAACCTGAACATGTGGAGGAACGTTATGTTCAGTGATGAGTCCAGATTCTGCCTATGGCAGTTGGATCGTAGGGTCAAAGTGTGGAGAAGACGCGGAGAATGCTATGCTGATTGCTGCACTGATAGAGTAACATTTGCAGTGTGATGGTGTGGGGCGGCATCTCCCTCACTGGAAAAACGAGGCTTGTCATCACTGGAGGCAATCTCAATGCAGAGAGATATAGAGATGAGATTCTGCAACCAGTGGCAATCCCATATCTCCACAGTCTGGGACTGAACTCTATCCTCCAAGATGACAACGCTCGCCCCCACAGGGCGGGGTTTATCAGAGACTACCTCCAGAATGTGGGAGTGGAGAGGATGGAACGGCCTGCCAGCAGTCCTGACCTCAACCCCATTGAACACTTGTGGGATCAGCTTGGGCGTGCTGTTCGTGCCAGAGTGACCAACACAACCACGTTGGCTGACTTGCAACAAATGTTGGTTGAAGAATGGGATGCCATCCCACAGCAGTGTGTGACCAGGCTGGTGACCAGCATGAGGAGGAGGTGCCAGGCTGTTGTGGCTGTGTATGGTTCTTCCACATGCTACTGAGGCTCCTGTTTGTTAAATGAATAAATTGTTAAATTGCCAATATGTCTTGTTTCTTCAAACGTCAATCATCCAATCCACCAAACACCAAACGAGTCAATGGCAGAATAAGCTATTTGGCATTGGCAGAGAAGATTTGGCAAATTTTTCATGGGCGCAACCCACATACTCAGCGCTACTACTCATCCCACAAATGCATGTTCCTTAAAAATGGGGCACCATTTGAAAGGGAACTAAACAGGCTTTCCAACGGTATAAGATCTATTGCCAAAAAGCATTGTTACCACAGACAAATAATCTACCAAACACAAATATCCTTACTTTTTGTGCTAAGTTTAGTTTAGCCATAAGTTGACTGCAGCCCTGAGCCTTTGGCTACAGTAAACAGCACTTTCACTGAAAGAACGCGCATCTATGGCAGTACAGCAATAGGAACTCTCTCTCTGCAATGACCTGTGATTGGCAGAAGTCTCCTGTCAAGGCTAGATTAACCAAAGCCTGAATACAGAGCCAAGTAAGATATGCAGATGTCTAGTTTTCTCTCAGACCACTTGAATTATTAAATGCTGAAAGAACATAATAAAATGCCTACCACAGCTTTAATGGCACCTTTTTTTCCTCCAACCTTTTATAACTTGGACTCTGCAGGGTAAACTGCAGGTAGGAATTAGATCCAAAAGTTAAATTACTAAAACATAATCTAATTGTCTTTTAGAGAATGAAAAGACTTTGGCAGTATCACTGAGCAAGCAATCAATGAGATGGTCTTCAGTTATTTCCTTAAGGAAGCATTTTCAATGTCTGCCAGTAAATATATTCTGTCCGATGACTCAAGATGTTGTGGCAGGACATTGCTTAGGATCTCAGGCTCTGGTCTAAGCATTAGAGTGTTCATGAGCTGACACTGAATCAGTTTTATTAGGCCTCTGTCAATCTACATGCCTTCATTGGCTCAAGTGGGAGTCTACATGCACTATCACTTCTGCAATAACTGTAAATGTAAAAAAAAAAAAAAACACTGCAGTATTCATCTAACACATTAGTTCAGCACTTAAGAACACTATTGTACTGTATCTGGTGCACTTTTATTGTTTACCCATTTCGTCGTTGCAGTTTGTTTCTTTTTCCCCCCCTCTTGGATCGATCCAGAAATGAAAAAATTCTCCTTTGTAGTGGTGTGGTTTATATATAATGTATAAACCACAACCTTCATGAAGGAGAAATTGCATTATTTTGTTCCACCAATTATTGATGATCAATTATGGGAAATTGAAATTGCTACAGATTGAAACATGTGGTAGATTAATGGTTTCAGCAAACCCCGCAAAAGAGTAATTTTATTCCTATATCAGGCCTCTATGTAAACAAAAAAAGACATTAGACATATGCCATCATTGATTACCATATACATACATGATAATTTCTTCCACTGATATTCCTCTACAGAAGACTTCCTTTGGTTGCATTACACCACACATCATTATCTATAAACAGAAGGAATGGATTTGATTATGGCCGTGCAGGGATCCGCTTGCGCATGTGCCACAGGGACTACATGACAGTAAAGCTTCTATTACCGGTTCCAATTAACAAAAGTATTCTCAACATCCTCACAGAGCATCCCAGTGTAATGCCGGAATTTATTTCACTCTGACATAATGACTACGACTGCTATACTGTCTCTGTTTGTGTCTATATTAATCGGTCAACCACAGCAGTTTTCTAAATGGATATGAGTGTTCAAATGAATAAGCTGAATGGCGCCAATTAAAAATAGATCAGGGAGCGGCTTTGAATATGAACTGTACAGACCAACTCAATTTCCATAGTCATGCCGACGACGTAACTCGATTAAAAAATTGTCTCCAAGACATTAAAAACTGGTTGGCTCATAATTTCCTTCAGCTAAACTCTTTGGCCCCCCAACACCATACCACTGTTGTTGCCAAGAATCTGAATCACCTTTCTGCCTACATGAGACCACATGCCAAGAACCTTGGTGTTATATTTTTTGAAGTTTTAACGGACAGGTAAATTCCGTTGTCAGGTCTAGTTTCTTCATCATCTTAACTCTGAGCCATCTCCAAAATTAAACATTTCCTATGACTCTCTGGTCTAGAAAGAATCATGAATGCAATAAGATCAACCAGGCTGGACTAATGTTAATCTCTCTCGGCATTTCTCAGGCTACCATTCAAAACGCTGGTGCCCCGTTATTAACAAGGTCAAAGAAATGAGACCACATCACCCCTGTCCTTGCCACTGGTTTCAGTTCAAACTTCAAAATCTCTTAATTGTCTACAAATGGTCTTACCCCTACATGTATATCAGAACTTCTCACCCCTTACAGCACCACCAGACCCCATGGTGGCTGTGCCCCACTCGTGAATAAAAAAGCCGGGGCCATTAGACAGGCTGAGTTTGTGGGTGCTTTTAAGATGCACTTTGAGACCCACTTTTATTCTCTGGCTTTAAATTGATTAACCTGTTTTCTGTTTTTTTTTTAATCTGATTTCTTTGGGTTTTTAAATTTGTTTAAACTTGTTTTATTTCTGTAATATCTATGCATTTGTTTTATGTCTGTATAAATATATGTTTGTCTTTGTGAAGTCTTGAGTTGCAACACTTGTTAGCTTTTTAATAAAGTGCTATATAAATGAAATAAACTTAAAACCCTTCCCTCTACATATAGGGCAAATAGTCAGCTTGTGTGCTGGAGGGAAATAAACAACATCTGCAACCAAGAATACAGCTTTTCCTGACGTTAGCATGCAGCTACGTGTAGCAGTGGGATGTAAACACTGCAAATTGCGTGGAACAGATGAACTTATAAAGAAACCTGGCACGAGTTGATGTCAGTTTGAGCCGAGAGTAGAAAAAACTCTTTGGAAGCGGAGTGTTCAGAATGGTAAACATGAGGTTTGTTGCTCTTTAACATAACGTTTACCGCATTAATTTGGCCACATCTAATTTAAACATCCGACATTGAAACATATATATGACAGAAAATAAGGAAAAGCATAATAGGTCCCTTCAAAACAAGAT
Organism: Sander vitreus; assembly: GCF_031162955.1. Classification (NCBI taxonomy): domain Eukaryota; kingdom Metazoa; phylum Chordata; class Actinopteri; order Perciformes; family Percidae; genus Sander; species Sander vitreus. Next base: position 22,865,001 of record NC_135858.1, read on the forward strand.
TGCCATACTGTAGGCGGCTGTTTTATTTTTTATTTGTTCAAATAGATCTGACTGATTAGGTGTTTGAAGCGTCAGCATGAGGTGTGTGGGTATTGGTTGATCTTGTGGTTCCTTCTTTGTTGAGTGTTTGATAAAAGCATTTTCAGCAAGAACCACTGTACTTAGTTCCTAGTGGTAGTGCTGCTATGATCACTTTCATATCCATGTCTGTTTTATTTGTGATAAGGTGCATTTTGAATAGTTATTGTTTGCTTTGCTTGCATATGTTTTTTTTCTATGCCAGCACAGTAATACTTGGGCTCCATTCATTTTAAAAATGGAAGTGGAATTGGTGTTACATTGTTTTTGTGATCATTATGAGCCGAAATTGTGATCAAAATTTGATTACTTGCACAGCCCTAACCACAAACCCCGCACAAAAACAACACAGCATTTTTATTTATAGTCTAGATTAGGATCAGGGTGAGAAGCGGACACTTTTTCTCAGAGACTGTATCCAATGCTTCTAATAAAACAAACTAAATGTCATATTGATACAAATTTGATATGCTATGTCTGGGATTACTGTAACTGAGCAGCATGATAGACAACTGCAGCACATACCAGTCAATGTACCTAAACTAATACCACTTTCGCAGTGTGAATGTGGTTAATTTAGGGTGTTAGTTTCAAAACAAGGCCCTAACACTGTGAAACATTAAACTAAACCACAAAACGTAACATGTCTGTGCAGAATGCAGCTAAGATGACTTAAAGCTGCTTATGTGAGCTGTTAGGAATTAACCTTTTTACAAGAGTTTGCAAGTATTTATCTGTAAACCAGTCACATTTGTTGTCAAGATATGAATAATTTCCTCCTGACAGAAATAACATGAGGGCTCTTATCGTAGACTTTTTTTTGTCATCCACATGATATATTGCAACAGCATACATATATATTTTTTTCAGACATGGCACAGCATTAAAAGTGAAATGCTACTATACAATCACAAGTACAATTACATAAGCATGCAAACATCCACATAGTGTGCAGCGAAAAGTATCTTAGTGTCATCACAACTTAAAAAAGAAGCGAGTGGCCAAAGACTTCCTCAAAGGTTTCGCAAGACCGAGATGAATGATAAATGGCACAGCAAATTTAGGCTCAGACTCATATTCAGACACGCTACACCATTAACCACCAAACATAAGCCAGATTGAAAGCACAATGGCTGTGGAAGAAGTCATCTACACGTTGATTGAGGTGCTTATTGCTGTTAGCTGCTGTCTCGGTAACATGTTGGTTATTTTGGCGCTGTGGACCAGTAAAAGCATTCAACAGCCTACCTTCTGCCTTATTGTCTGTCTGGCTGTGGCTGACTTCATGGTTGGCTGTGTGGCCATACCACTGGCAGTGTTGGTGGACGGACGAGTGGAGACTTCTTTCTACGGCTGTCTCTTCATCAGCTGTGTGGTCATCCTGTTGACCCTAGTCTCAGTTTTTTCTCTTTTGGCTATTGCAGTGGACCGCTTCCTCCGGGTGTTTTTCCCTCTCAGGTAAGACTTTTTCTAGATGGTTTATTGTGCAGAGAAAAGTAAAATAGTGCTGCTAAGCATGTCTTTGAATCAAAATGTTATCCATTTTATCTCAACCTCATTCGGCCCTTTTGCATGACTTGCACTGTAAAAAGGCACTGATTTACTGTACATCCCTACAATGAGCTAATTATGGTTCTATATCATTTGTAATTACTGTGCATTTTAACTACATAATTGGGCATATCAATAATTAGTGTTTTTCTGTTTAGGTACAAAAGGACTGTAACACAGAAACATTCTTGGCTTGTAGTAGCAGCATGTTGGCTTGTTGCAATACCACTGAGCTTTGCTCCCATGCTTGGATGGTGCAACCATGAAACCTGGTCTAAGTCCGTCAACTCTACTATTGTCTGCAAGTTTATAGAAGTGATCCCCATGTCATACCTAGTTTACTTCAACTTCTTTCTTTGCACCCTGCCACCTCTGTCGTTGATGACTGTATTGTACGCCTACATTTTCTGGACAATCCGAGGAAACCTTCGAGAGAAACCAGGCAACGGTGCCCAAAACAAGTCGCAGATCTACCTAAAGAAAGAGAAACAGCTGGCAGGATCTCTGTCTCTGGTCTTGGCTCTGTTTGCGCTGTCCTGGCTCCCTCTCCACATAATGAACTGCATGCTTTACTTTGGTGGGCCAAATTATGTACGAGTAGAAGCTCTCTATACTGGCATTCTGCTTTCTCATGCTAACTCAGCTGTAAACCCAGTTGTGTATGCGTTCAAAATACAAAAGATCAAGACAGCGTACCTGAAGCTCTGGAGACAGTATATTTCATGTGGAGAAGAAAATCAAGGATCTCAGGCAAGCCAGTCGACGGACAACAATCTCAGTAGTGTGGCCAACAATGAGTGAAGGAATATTTTGTTTGTTTGCTTCTTTGTTTTTAAGGAGCAGGATTGATTGACTGTTGAGCATAATTAAACATTGGTCAAACACATTGTGTTAAAAGTAAAGAAAGTCAGTTACAGTATGTGAAGTTTGAAATTATTGAAATCAAAAAGCTACCTTTAAAGGATGATGTTCTGTGTATTGATACAGTGAAGATATCTAGCCAAGTGCACTGAAATATCTCTATGTTCAGGAATCTGTTTGTGTTTGTGTGACCTGTACGTGGGTACACATAGGGGTGATTATTGTACAAACTGTCTTGCCGAAGGAAATGGCAACTTCCACTGTCTTAAAAGCATTAGTTTCATATCACTGTTGTGCTTCGGTTTATATTGAAGTTCCAGTTATTTTCTCAATTTCACAGGAAGCACACACTGTGTTGGAAAGTACCTTCAATATCTTTAAAAAAGAATTGAACTTTTATGACACTAGAAAAATAAATTTAGACATCGTAAGCATTATTGTTGTTGTCATCATTAAGTTGGGAATATTCATTTTATGGCATGTAGCTGTGTACACCTGACTAGAAAAATAGAAACCCATGTACAATGTTCTATAGTCAAACAGCCCTGTAAGAGAACTCTTTAGACCTTCAGACCTTGAGATGTATGGTCATTTATTTGAATGTGTAGTTTTCAATCCATTGTATAGGATTGGATAGCATAAACATCTTATAATATTTCTTCTCCCATTGAAAAGGAAGTAGAAAAAAACTATTTCAAAAGAGTACACTCTGACACAATAACACCACAAAATACAGCCTCAATAATTACCCAAAAGTTTAGTCAGCTAGTCTAAACAACATTCACACCTTACAAGTATCACAAAGGAAGCATTTATTGCAGAACTGTTGTATTGATAGCATAAGGTTGCACAGCTATTTATATTTTTTCTGGTCAATGTGTTGACTACAATATGGGATATCACCAATATGTGGCCAACTACCAGTTGTACTACCACAGCTAACAAAAAAGCATAAACAATATACTGTACAGATGTTTCTTTTTGTACCAGTTCATAATAATTGATGTATTTTTTAACAAACATTCTCAAGAGTAGTCTGGCTCAACAGATGTACATTACTGGGATAAAGCCTGACGGGTGTCCCTCCCCTCTCACTATCTCCGGTATTGGGGCTTGAGCGCCACCCAGGACGGTTGTGATTGGTTTAAAGAAATACAAACAAGCCATAGCGTTTTTTCCCCTATCCCAGAATAGATAGGCGGTGTAGCTACCATACTCCATCGCTGATCAGATTGTTTTTATAACATTGTTAGTGACATCTGTTGGTAATGTGCATTGCATTTTGAATTGTTTTTACTTTATTATTTTCTTATAAAGTACAGTATCAAAATGAGATATTTGCAGCGCACACAGGAGTATAGTGAAAAAGACACACTTGATTTTACAGGTACATCAATTTAATGATGTGTATTTGGATATGTATGCATATGTATGTATGTATGTATGTATGTATGTATGTATGTATGTATGTATGTATATGTATATATAGGTACATGCCGTATGTGTATATGTATTTTTTAGTTTTGTTCGAAATAAAAAAAATAAATGAAATGAAATTCAAAGATTAGTACGTGTTAATGCTTGTCATAAGTTTTTATTTAAGAAATATAGTGGAACTTGATTTCTTATGTTTACAGGCTTGTGGTTAGTTGTGTGACAAGCCCTTTTTTCCATTTCCTCACTTTAAGAATCTATACAGGTCTATTTTCTTTTGTACATACCCTACACCTCTGAAGTTAAAAATAAACGTGTTTCATGTTAATGAATGCAGTCTTTTAATGAGCAGTTTACTTTCTGCTTGCTGTAAACAGTTTATGCATATTTACGAGCCAGCAAAATCTTGACTAAATATATCATAAACTAATATCTTCAGTTCTATTCTATCAGTATCTATTTTTAACAAACATTCTCAAGAGTAGTCTGGCTCAACAGATGTACATTACTGGGATAAAGCCTGACGGGTGTCCCTCCCCTCTCACTATCTCCGGTATTGGGGCTTGAGCGCCACCCAGGACGGTTGTGATTGGTTTAAAGAAATACAAACAAGCCATAGCGTTTTTTCCCCTATCCCAGAATAGATAGGCGGTGTAGCTACCATACTCCATCGCTGATCAGATTGTTTTTATAACATTGTTAGTGACATCTGTTGGTAATGTGCATTGCATTTTGAATTGTTTTTACTTTATTATTTTCTTATAAAGTACAGTATCAAAATGAGATATTTGCAGCGCACACAGGAGTATAGTGAAAAAGACACACTTGATTTTACAGGTACATCAATTTAATGATGTGTATTTGGATATGTATGCATATGTATGTATGTATGTATGTATGTATGTATGTATGTACAGTGGTGTGAAAAAATGTTTGCCCCCTTCCTCATTTCCTGTTCCTTTGCATGTTTGTCACACTTAAGTGTTTCGGAACATCAAACCAATTTAAACAAAAGTCAAGGACAACACAAGTAAACACAAAATGCAATTTGTAAATGAAGGTGTTTATTATTAAAGGAGAAAAAAAATCCAAACCATCATGGCCCTGTGTGAAAAAGTGATTGCCCCCCTTGTTAAAACATACTATAACTGTGGTTGTCCACACCTTAGTTCAATTTCTCTAGCCACACCCAGGCCTGATTATTGCCACACCTGTTCACAATCAAGGCATCACTTAAATAGGAGCTGCTTGACACAGTAAGGTCCACCAGAAGATCCTTAAAAGCTACACATCATGCCGAGACCCAAATTCAGGAACAATTGAGAAAGAAAGTAATTGAGATCTATCAGTCTGGAAAGGGTTATAAAGCCATTTCCAAAGCTTTGGGAATCCAGCGAACCACAGTGAGAGCCATTATCCACAAATGGCGAAGACATGGAACAGTGGTGAACCTTCCCAGGAGTGGCCGGCCGCCCAAAATTACCCCAAGAGCGCAGCGACGACTCATCCAAGAGGTCACAAAAGACCCCACAACAACGTCCCAAAGAACTGCAGGCCTCACTTGCCTCAGTTAAGGTCAGCGCTCATGCCTCCACCATCAGGAAAAGACTGGGCAAAAATGGCCTGCATGGCAGAGTTCCAAGGAGAAAACCACTGCTGAGCAAAAAAGAACATCAAAGCTTGTCTCAATTTCTCCAGAACACATCTTGATGATCCCCAAGACTTTTGGGACAACATTCTGTGGACCGATGAGACAAAAGTGGAACTCTTTGGAAGGTGTGTGTCCAAGTATATCTGGCGAGAAGGAACACTGCATTTCATAAAAAGAACATTATACCAACTGTAAAATATGGTGGTGGTAGTGTGATGGTCTGGGGCTGTTTTGCTGCTTCAGGACCTGGAAGACTTGCCGTGATAAAAGGAACTATGAATTCTGCTGTCTACCAAGAGATCCTGAAGGAGAATGTCCCGACCATCTGTTCGTGTACTCAAGCTGAAACGAACTTGGGTTCTGCAGCAGGACAATGATCCTAAACACACCAGCAAGTCCACCACCGAATGGCTGAAGAAAAACTAAATGAAGACTTTGGAGTGGCCTAGCCAAAGTCCTGACCTGAATCCTATTGAGATGTTGTGGTATGACCTTAAAAAGGCCGTTCATGCTCGAAAACCCTCTAATGTAACTGAATTAGGACAATTCTGCAAAGATGAGTGGGCCAAAATTCCTCCAGGACGCTGTAAAAGCCTCATTGCACGTTATCGCAAACGCTTGGTTGCAGTTGTTGCTGCTAAGGGTGGCCCAACCAGTTATTAGGTTTAGGGGGCAATCACTTTTTCACACAGGGCCATGATGGTTTGGATTTTTTTTCACCTTTAATAATTAACACCTTCATTTACAAATTGCATTTTGTGTTTACTTGTGTTGTCCTTGACTATTGTTTAAATTGGTTTGATGTTCCGAAACACTTAAGTGTGACAAACATGCAAAGGAACAGGAAATGAGGAAGGGGGCAAACACTTTTTCACACCACTGTATGTATGTATATATAGGTACATGCCGTATGTGTATATGTATTTTTAGTTTTGTTCGAAATAAATGAAATTCAAAGATTAGTACGTGTTAATGCTTGTCATAAGTTTTTATTTAAGAAATATAGTGGAACTTGATTTCTTATGTTTACAGGCTTGTGGTTAGTTGTGTGACAAGCCCTTTTTTCCATTTCCTCACTTTAAGAATCTATACAGGTCTATTTTCTTTTGTACATACCCTACACCTCTGAAGTTAAAAATAAACGTGTTTCATGTTAATGAATGCAGTCTTTTAATGAGCAGTTTACTTTCTGCTTGCTGTAAACAGTTTATGCATATTTACGAGCCAGCAAAATCTTGACTAAATATATCATAAACTAATATCTTCAGTCTACACTGGTGCACTTAAAAATCGCTCTCCATGCAGATAAATGTGATATGACAGTTTTATTTTCAAAAGCATATACCACCATGTCTTATTTCCTATTTGTTGCATGTGCAGACTTTAACTGTGGCATGTTTGACAGATCTATCTTTTAGGGGCTCCTGGTTAGCTCACCTGGTAGAGCAGGCACCCATATATAGAGGTTTACTCCTCAACGCAGCGCCAATGGGTTCGACTCTGACCTGCGGCCCTTTGCTGCATGTCATTCCCCCTCTCTCTCCCCTTTCAAGTTTAAGCTGTCCTATACAAATAAAGGTCTAAAATGTTTTATATGTATTAATTATACTTATTTAACTAACTACTAAATAATATTTTATTTTTTAAATCTCAAATAGTTCATTGATTACTTTCTAATCTAACAAATCTATACCTCAGAATCTGCAAATATTTTTGAAACAATATCTATTCTAATACATTTCTCATGTGTTGTTATTTCATATAACATAACAAAGACTATAGCAGTATAAAAAAAAAAGAGCTACGTCAAATTATTTCAAGGGACATACATTAAAGGGGTCCCCGGTATATTCTCTATCTTGTAAAGGGTCCTTGACTGAAAAACAATTGAGAGCTTCTGCAGTATAGTTCCCAAAGCTTAATTTTCCCGAGTGATGATCGTCTTTGGCCACAAGATGGCGTCAGAGTGGCTCCTTAGCCACTCAGTCAGTGTGAGAGAGCTTCATTCCTAGCACTCATTGTAGGCTACCTCTCAAGGAAGGTAATAGACTGTATAGTTATCGCCTGAGTAGGATTTACTCCATCCCACAAACTATACAACCTACTACCTCACCTTGCTAGGCTCAACTTCAGGCACCAATATCCTTAAAAACAAGACTACTCGATATGTATCAACTTCAGTACATGTTGTTAGAATATCCAGTTCCATCATTGTGTCTGGTAAATGTATTTGTTGTGTCTGCACGTTTCTCCTCAGAGGTGAGGGACGGGTTATCTCTTAAATTCCATGAGGCTGAGTTCCTTATCCACGGAGCCTCCCATGTAGGTTTCAGCTTCACAGTAGATCAACCTGTCTCCTTAGGAAAGACAGTAGATTGTATAGTTATCTCAGAGGGAGGACACAAACCCCACAACTATTCAATCTACTACCTCAGCCTCAAGGACAGATATTTTTGTAGGTAGCAGTGAAAAATTGTCGGTTGAACTGCGAGACAAAAATAAAGAGAGAATGAGTGAGTTTTTAGATCCATTTGGGGCCACAAAGGTAAAAAGATATTACAGAATATACAGTCTGTGTAGAGGCCAAGATAGATGTGTTTACATTATGTCATTTCAGACTGTGTTTAGTAGCAGCACTTTACAGAAAACCTAAGTAGACTGCAAATTCTTTCCTGTCACTATCATTTATTGTAATTTCTTTTGTAGTAAGCTCCTGCAATTGCATCCAAAATACTAGTTAAAACATGCACACAACAAACTTAAATAAATAATAGATATAAAAATATTCAAATGACACCCCTCACCATGGAACGAGGTAGTCTGGTAACAGTTTAATCAGGAATTACCTTCGAGGAGCAATTTCATCTCCAGACTCACCACCACTGTAGAGTTGTATAGTCAACACCCGTTTCACCAGATTTGCAACCAGCCTGACAGTGCTACTGTGTTTACTGTATGTGTCATTCAGTGTCTGACCACTTGTACTGGTCTGCACAAATGCATTTGGCCAGTGTTTGAGAAAGACAGGTGTTGGACATGCCGCACATTGGCATACACTGGAAATTTGCAAAATAAATGGTACGTTCTTAATGACCTGCCAGTAAAGACAAAATACACTTCTGTCAACACAAATACCTCACTTTTTAGGGAAATTTGATTATAATAAAGGGCAGCTGTGCCAAGAATTAGTACCGACTTTACACTAAAACCTTTTCAAAAGTCTTTCCATCTTTCTTACAAACAGAAAAAATAGCTCAGTTCAAGCAAATGTCCCCCCATTTTCAGTTCCTTCTGTCTCTATAACCAGAAAGCACTTGGAGAAAAATGGAAAATGGCAGTACGTCGGCCATCTTAGGGAGTCGTTTGGCAACCGTACCAAACATCTGTGGTGCAACCTGTTAACTTCTGCCTCCTCCTTCCAATCCCTTTCCATAAGATAGACTGTTTATTTCCCCCCAAATAATGGTAAAGGGGATGTTGAGATTGGCTTCAGGAATGCTTGTTCATAAATTATTTCAGAGAGTTGATTGTTGCTGTTTCAGAAATGCATGCCAAGAAATCCTGCAAGTGATTTTTGTTTTTGCTTGAGTTTTTTTAATGGAGGAACTGAATGTTTGACTTCAGAATGCACCATTGCCCTTTTTGCTAAGTGTGAAAGCCACTTCAAGTCCATTGAAAAGGGAGTCTGTTTACTGTGCCAGAGTCTGGGACACAAGCTGGGCAGAGCTGTCTGGGACCCGACAGCGCCATACTTTGGCTGAGCTTCCCGAGCCCAGACACTGTTATGGTAGACAACGATGGTCAACTCATGCAAAGGCTAGGACACTTTGCATAAATTAGCATGTGAACCATGGACGCTGAAAAGCAGCTGGGCAGTTCATTACATTCTGAATTCCTCTTTGGCCTAATTAATGCCAACAGTGATGGAAATGTTTTGGCAGGCTGTGCGACTATGGTGCCAGGGCATGCTCATTGAGGCAGAATGAAAAGGTACAAGGGCATCAGAGAGTGGGAGGCCTTAATTGAGATGTTGAATTAATTAGATGCTAAAGACGGTATTAGACGGTATCAAACTCTTCTAACTGGCTGGTCAACGCAGAAGGGATGGAGCGAAAACAGGAGTGGATTCAAATTCAAACAAGAAAAGTTGTGTGGACTACAAACAAAATTTGTTGTGGTGATGGGCCATTACTGTGTGGTTCTCTGATGAAACATTAATTCATCTTCTAAAATAATTTATTTGTTAGGATTGATACCTGCTTATCCATCTAAAGTAATAAAAACTATATTAGAACAGTCAAAACACACACAAATTATGTGTTCACATTGTTTCATTAAATTATCAGCAGTCTGATTCAAACATCAGTTCTTCTGCCTCAATTAATTTAAAGATAGCCAAACTGCAACCTTTACTTTAGACAGAAGTTGTGATTCCCAAGCGGAATACATCTCTCAACCACAGGCCAGTAAGGCCTGCAAACAGGTATACTTTTTTTTCTTCATTCTTACCTTGATTGTTTCCAAATATCCTGTTGCTGATTATGCATTTTAACAAAAGCTGAGCTAGAAGAAAACTCCTATTAGTACCTTCAATACAAGTCCATGTGGGTGAGTGGGTCGGTTTTTAACCAAGAACTACAGCAAATGCTTTCCTTTTTCTTTTTTTTCACACTGAAGTGATGGTTTGACTTTCACAGTCTATCCCCAAGCTGCTGATGATAGGAAAATGGCTGCTCTGTTGCAGAGTATAACGAAGGAATAGTGTTATAAATCCATGACCTTCATCTGAGACTCCCTCAGAACAATCAGCGTGCCAATCAACATATCGCTGACACCGTCATTCACTGTTGCTTCAGATAGAGCAGCTCATCTTAGAGTGGTAAACGTTCAACTTATTAAAGATATCCATGCTGTCAAATGCCCAGGTGCCGAACAAACTGAGAATTTAGTAGACAAAAGCACAAAAAATACCCATTACAAGTCGGCTTTGGTCCATGATGATCGGCGGAATATGGGGGACGACTGTGAGGGAAAAGACTGAGGTTGGTTCTCTTGTGCGGCTCTCCCCAATATTTGGTGCCAAGAAATGGGCATTGTGTCCGTGCCAAGCTGAATCTCAATGAGACAAAAAGGGGGTGATGTCGTGGATGCAGCATGGCAGAACCCACCACTGAGTGGGGGGAGGAGAGTATTGGCAGCCAAGCAATGAGAGGATGCCATGTCAGACAGGGGCTATGATACCACACAATAAGGTATGGTGGCGTAGCTTGCTGCCAGATGCTCAGTGCAATGTGAGCTAGGTGTTCACACATCTAGAGAAAGGTCTATTGTTCTATAAGCAGACTCTGTCCATATGTAGGACAAGTGGTTATGTTTTGAATGAGCCTGAGGTTTCAGTTGAATCTCATCAACTGTGATGCATCCTGTTTGATAAACAAAATTCAACACTTTAATATGATGGGAAGGCCAACCTTGGTCCGTTGTTGTTTGCCCAGAGTCCACAGCATTCAGTGCCTATGTAGGCTTTTTGCGTTTTATTGTCCTGTATCTATGTCCTGCTAAACATGAAGTTGAAGTTGACATCTTTATTTAGAACATAATTTCCAAACTAATTGTATTTTCAATTGAGCATCAAAACAGGAGGATATTTTTGGTGCAGTAACTGACTGTGACAAGTTATCCTCATGGAAATTCAGATGTTTCAACTGTTGAATCAGTTGGTGTTTGTTCACTTTCTTTTTTTTATATATATATATATATATATATATATATATATATATCTCATGTATTAAAGGGAACTTACAATGATACCACACTCACTCACATCTTTATTATTGCGTATCGGAAGCGTTCGGGTTTCCATTTGTATTTATCTGCATTTATATGCAGATGTCAGTTTATACTCCATGCTCACATTTTAAGTTGCTAATCGGACCTGCTATCCGAATATCTGATGGTTACACCAAAACCCCAGAAATATTGGCCGTTGCCCCTAGAAGCTAAATCATTGTCAGAGCTATATGGCTGATGGATTACGAGATTGTGCAACCTGTGACAAGGAGCTGAGTTGTGAGCAGCAGATTGTGTTTGTTTAATTTAGAATAATGTTGACATGCCTGAACAGGGAAAACTATGCAGTAATTCACAAGAAGGAACCAAAGATTAAAGTTCAAAAATAAACATTATTTATTTTCCTACCGCAGTAATCATCTTGTGACCCCTTAGATTAATCTCACAACCCCTTGTGGGGGTCCAGACCCCAGGCCCAGAGCCACTGGACTACACAATTTAATATCTGGTCCTAATTGGGAGGAAATAGCCCCCTACATTATGTCAGGACGTCATTAGATGGATTGGCTTTGGTTTTCGGGCCTCAGGTCAAACCTCTCCTTTGATTTTAGCCTCATGAGATGTCAGAGTTACCATGCCATTTTTTTTTAAGATAACATACTGCTGCCACTTCTACTGAGGCCCAATGCTTGTTGAATAAAGGGAAATGTACAAACATTAAGTACCCCTACACCAAATGTGGTGGGCATTTACTACAATAGAAATATATTTTACGTGTAACGAGTGTCATGCAGGTTGACAAAATAATCCTAAAATGTTTTACAAAAATGTATACTAAAAAAAAACTAAAATGTACTAAATGTTTTGGCACTGCATGTATTATCAGACATAGTAACACAGAAACCATTAAAGAATTAGCTAAAACCCAGGTCTATTGAACATGCTACTTGACTGCATAAATTATCTTCTGTAGGTGTTTATAACCAGTAGTTGTGCTGTGTCTGTCCCATTTTACTTACATTCAGCATCATATCTTAATTGCTACCCATATAATGATTAATTATTATAATTATGTTAATACCTTCAGTGTATTATAATCTAAGTGCAATGTATCCAAAGAGAAATTCCACTATTTTTTTTACTTTTTAGTAAGTGTTAGTGCTTTATTGTGGGTTTGTTTATTGCATGGTGTTTTATTAGAGTGATGATGAGGCTAGAAGACTGTTGTTTGTGGTGTACATTTTGTCACGAGCTATAAGTTTCCTGTCTCTGGGCCTGTATATCATATCCATATTCTGCTGTATTTACCACTCAGTGAAGTACGACAGATGGGTCTTTACCATACACACAATGACATTCTCAAGAGACTAGGGGGAAAAAAGTCTTTGCAAGCACTTTTTGTGGTTTGCTGTAGTCAAAGTTATTTAGTTGGTGTCAATACAATGAGTGGCTGGAAGTTTAGACGATCTCAGGGGATTGTTTGAAAGTTTGGTCAGTGAGCTATTGTCATACGTGGCTCTATCTTGTCAAAGGAAACCTGCCAATCCAATATTCCACACATTAAAACAAATGCTAGGACAGTGGTGGACCTTCCAGATGTTATTCTCAAGCTGGATCTCTTATGGCTTCTTCTCAAAACTAGAAAGAGAGAATCAGTCAAAAGAATCAGATCAAATGCTGTGTATAGCCAATTAATCTGTTTTGCTAGCAAACAGGAAGAGCCAAATCTGTGACCTGATAAAAGCAACCACCAAAAAAAGAGACTTTGATCCTGGTAACCACAGAGTCACTCTGACCAAGGGGAGGAGAGAAACGCAAATAGCGGAGAATATGGCTTTCTAAACAACATGTCATCAAGCAAGTTCATCTGAGGAGAACTGGGGGGAGGAGGAAATACGTTATTTTCTCTCTTGCTGCCCATCTTTCCCTTTTTTTCCACTTCATTCACCCTTTCTGTACAGTACAGTATGCCATAATCTGTTGTTATCACACACTCAAACCCAAACGCTGACTCGACTGTATGCAAACCAAACCACACACAGCTGCACACCAAGTAGCATGTGCGAAAGTGTTTACGCTGTCAGTTCGCAATAAGTCTGGTTCGTATAGCAGTGTAATTTGTAAAGTAAAACATTTTTGTAAATGTTCCATAATTTTAAAAACGTTTTATAGCTTCCCTGCCTCTTGTGGTTAAAAAAAAACCCAAAAAGGCTTACCTAAACCCTCCAATCTTACAATGCAAGCCTCTTCATGTATAGAACAATGCTTGCAACAGAGGGATCTGGTTTATACTGGTTTGTGAACAGGTCTATCAAACTGCAGCGTTTAAGAAAACGTCAGAAAATGATACGATTTGCCTGTTTGCCTGTGTATGACATATACAAACCACATACTGTATTTTTCAAGATGCTTATTCAACCCATGTGGGATACTTTTTTCATTTTATGGTAAAATAAATGGCGAACAGTAGCCACAATACAGCTGAAGGATATTTTGTGTTGCCTCTGGTGCAGATATCTCGCACCCTCATAGCAACCCTGCAACACAGAAACCAAAATGTTTAATTAAAAAGCGCAAAATGCCTTTTATCTAGAATTTCCTGTTTGAAACTTAGAGGTAATTATCACTTTTGATGGGGTGAAATCTGTTTGTTCGAGCCACAGGAGTTGTGGTGTCTTTAGGCTCCGATTTGTAGTAAACTATACTTAAATGTTGTTGTTTGTATTAGTCTTGTATTTTAAGAGGCAGTAACACAACCACTAACATTTGTTTTTACTGAGGGCATGTGTTTTATCGTACATGCTATGTTAACAGACGGCTCATTACAGTAACTATAAACAAATGCTCTGTTCATTATTTCTTAATGCATTTAACCCAAGAAACGACATCATTTATTCAACTAGATCCCGGTGTGTCTCGACAGAAACGTGTTCGTATATAGTCATTGTGTTCGGTGCAAGCAAAGCAGACACGTGTACAGTGTGGAAGGTGACAATAAAAGTAGTTTAAAAGTGCAAAAGAAACGAATAAAGGGAGACCTCAGGACAAAGAGGAATATCAAGGCCAAAAACAGAAGCAGAATCAAAAATGAGAAATACCTTGAGGTGAGTTTTTTGTACTGGTCAGGCTAGTGTTCACACGCAGAAAATTAGGCCATGGTGGCGGCGGAAAAACAAACAAAAAAAGGGCGGGTTAGAAAGGAGACAAGAATGCATTTCCACATCCCTCTCTTTCTCCTGCAAGACGAGGGAAAGGCTGAGTAGTGTACCAGGAAGCAACCCAACTTGAACAGGGGCTGGGGCTTGAGAGCAGTTTCTGGGCCATGCCCTCCTCTCTCCCTGCCCACTTTTGCCGCACTGCCAAGATGGAGAGACAACAAGGCGAAAGGAAGGCAGGAAAAGAAATCATGAAGTCACCAAATTGTCCTATTAAAGATCTGAAATCCGCCCGAAATATGCATACAAGTAAGCTTGAGTTTTGCTTTGAAGTGAAGTCAGAGAGTTAATGGGGTTCACTCACCACATAAAGGGACGCTGTCACATGAACTGTAGATGATGTGTCATCAAATAGACATCTCACTTGACAGTAGGATTAAGGGCTGCGAGGTGGGATAAAGAAATCAGAAGTGAGTACTTACATGCTGTCTTGTAACAAAACCAAAAGGTTTGACACATTTGGCCAAAGAATTCAGCCAGATATTCCTGAAGCATTTCAGAGCATATGAGTTAAAGGCTTCTCTCAGAACCGTGCAGTAAAGTCTTTTGTCAGCAGTTGGCATGATTCCCAGGTAGTACATGCCTCATAGTTTCCATTTTCGGTAGTCACTCCGGACGTCTTTAGTTGTTCTGCACCTGCCTGTGTTTTTGATCAGATTTTTTGCAGAGTCGATAGAAAACAATGGTAACCACTGAGGCTCTGATTTAATTTAATTCTAGTTGTTAATGGACACCAGTGTTTACTGTCAACATAACAGACCAAACGAGTGGTTTGGGATGTTTACCACAATACATCCTCAAGTAACAAACTGTGTCATGGAGCTCTGAAGCGAAAATAAGGGCGAGGAAAGGGTCAATCTCTGGGAACAAGTAAATCCAAAGATAAAGTTTTGCGTGCACCATCACCAAGAAATTCAAGAAAAACACACAAAAAAAAAATCAAATGTGCGAGTCCTGAATAAAGCACAGCGCTTTCATTTTCAAATGTGTCCACACCACTGAGTGCCACAGACACTCATTAGTAATTTTCCTCAGGCAATATCCAAGACAGCTTCCTGTCCAACGTCACTGACTCTTTTTTTTTTTTTTTAAAGCAAATATGTCCAAATATATTTTCAATATAATAAAATTAAACTCAATCCTTTCTATCCTCACGCAGTCTTCTTTCCAAAACATTTCTGTACATGTTCTTGAAGGATTTGTAGTTTAAATGAAATTTAAGAAAAAAAAGCAAGCATGAATCATTGTTCTGACATCTCAGGCAGGTCGGAGATAAGGAGAGGAGAGGAGCTGCAAATAAATGTTAACTCTGTGTCTTTTTCTTTCCTCCTTGCGTACACTGAGCTTGTAAAAGTTTCAGCTGCAAGGGTTTGGGCCAACCTCCATTGGCACCGTTTCAAAAGAGCACTGCCTGTTTCAGAAAACAGAGGGGACAAGTCTGTGAAGAGAGCGCTTGCTCTTTGCACTCTCTCCCGTAACCCTCTCTCTCTCGGGGACTCAGGGCAGTGACCGCTCCCAGGACTTTTGCTCTCTGCTCTCAGGGTAATGCCACCTCGTGCCAGCTCCGTTGTTGAGGCGTCTGTTAGGGATCCACGGCAATGTGGACACTTAGAACATAGGAAATGCAAGCTACTGCACTATTTCCTGGATACTTTGTCCGCCATTTCAGATGTGTGTCAAGCTCTCACGAGGCTCAGCACTGCTTGTGTTACAGTTCACACAAGGTTCTGGCTGCTTTGCCTTTGTTTGTGGCTCAGGGAATCTCATCTAAGCTTCCACGTTGCTTCCTTCTCAACATGTTATAGTGCTCCAAATGTGCATTTTCTTTGCTTTTAAAATGTTTTGTCCTGCAAGATTTACACTGAAAAGAATAATGCACTCAATGATAGAAATGCACTAGTAAGCTTATGCTCTCAAAACCAATAATGTAGCCTTCCCTAGTGTTATTTTCCTATTCAAAGGGTAATCTCTCCCTCTTATAGTGTGCTTGCTTTATTGTAAAGCCTCTCTGTGCAGGTGCCACATATGGAGGACAGTTATCTGAGCACTGTGTCTTGCCAGGGGAAAGCAGGAAGGATATCCGTGTGAAATAACATTTGCCAACACAAATGTTTTTATTACCTCGGTGTGCCCAAAAGTTGTTAATAATAATTACAGTACAAAACCTTTTTTATCAAACATTATCTAGCCTTTCTGAAATGAGAGTGAGACAGACTTTCTTCTCTGTTTCCTGCTGGACTAAAAGCTGTGCAAACTACTGTTGTCTGTACTTAAGGAGCACACTGACCCTTCACACAGCTATCTACGCAGTGGGAAGGGTGTAAAGATCACACATCCTACTGTAAAAAGTAATAGTTATGAGAATCAACTGCTCCTTCTCAAAGGTTATAAAAACACAGTTCTCTTTGGAATGTACAGCAAGCCTCATACTGTACATGCAGGATGCTGACAAAAACGCATGTTCTTCCAGCTGTTCGATACAATAAATTCTGCATTAATTAGTCCATTACGGTCCTCAGATTATCAATGTGCACGTATGCAGCTCATCAGTCACACTTCTTAATATCATGTGTTCATGTGCGTGACAGTGTGCATATGTGCAGTGCATTTACTCAAACATCGTTATGCATCTTTATTAGTGTACTTTCGAGGATAAAGTTAGCCTTAATAGTCTGGCATCAGTGTCTGAGGACTCTGTCTCTCCACTGGGACCATCCAGTTGAGAGCCTTCTTATATATATATATATATATATATATATATATATATATATATATATATATATATATATATATATATATATATATATATATATATATATATAGTGACGGCCCCTGTGTGATCCGGTGGGGCCTCTCTGTAGGAGTGATACCTCTCTGGTCTTACCCATCTTTGTTTTGAGTTGATTGCAGATCTGGTGCACCAGGGAGCTGTGAGCTGATAAAGCTCCACCTGGTCAGACTACAGGCTCTCTCTTCACTGCAATCCAGACATCAACCATGGCCTGATCATCCTGCCTGCCACATCTTGTTTTGAGTTTATTTAAGTTACAGAGACACACTTTCCACATTACAAAAGATATGTTTAGTTTATTCTTTTGTTAAATAAATCACTAAGTAAATAAATAAATAAACCAAAGCACATTTTCCTCCCATCCCCGAATGCTGTGTGGAGTAGCCAGACCCTCCTTCAGCGTGCTGTGGAGGAGGGTCTGGCAAAGCCAGACTACATGTGTACAAATAAAGAGGGACCCTTCACAGGGACTGCACATACTAGGAAGTATATCTGGAGACATTTTTAATTTGAGTGTTCCGTTGCTTAAAGTTTTGATTAGACATTTCACTTTCACCAGCTACACCTCACAGAAAAACTTCCACATGTTTAATAACTCAGTTTATGACAGGGAACCTCTAAAACCTCAGCCTCAGTGTTTTGAGATTAATGCTAACATGCATACAATAGTAAAATAAGCTTTATTTATCTCTGTCTACTGTGCAATGACAAATTCAAGTACAAAACATTTGGTCTCAACTACTGCCAGAAAACGCTTAGTTATGTTGTATCCTTGGTTCTCTGAGTGAGGAGACTCTCTCCACCATACATATGGAATAAATAACAGTGTAACAGTTAGTTATACAGGAGAGAAGCCAGTCATTTGAGTTTATGGCAAAACCATTCAGTCCTCGGTTTTCATTTTGTGACTTTTAAAGGACTATTTTTTCAGTCCTATTTTTTTCATTAAAGTTTTCTGTAAAATAGTGTTAAAATCTTGTCTCGATCTCGTGAACCCAATCTTGTGTCTCGTCTCGTCTCGTCTCACGAGCTGGGTGTCTCGTCACACCCCTAGTAGCGGTACATTTTGGATAACAGAAAAGGGTACCGCTGCACACGCTAACATGCTAACATTGGTATTCCATCATGTTAATGTAAACAAAGAGTTGTTGTACATTAACAGTATCATAGCTGACATAGACAAAGTAATGCAAATGAAAATGTAGCTAAGTCTAACAAGTCAGAGCTGACAAGACAAGATCATTTTGATTTCGATAACCACATTACCTTGCCTCTAGCACCAACCTTAGACCAATACTGTTTTTTCGCACCAGTGTTAAGAATCGAAAAGTAGTAACCTCTTCTCTCCATTTTATCCAGATCTTGTTGAATCAACAGTGTGATATTGTGAGTTTCATTTTATCTACAACCCAGGAGACCATTTTGCAAAAAAATAGCATCTTTCCATTTATAATGAATGGATGACACCTCCTGCCATTGTCTTCTTTTGTACCCCTCCACCTTCCTCAATCCATTCCACAATCCCTCCGTCGGGGATAGACCCATTTCACCCTGACTTTCCTGTTTCATTGTTTGTCCTTCCTGAGATACAGGCCCTCTCTGAGTTGATGATTCACCCGGCTTTACAGTGCCACCGGGTTCATGTCCTCAACAACGTGCCATTTCAGCACTCACCCCGTGGGTGAACTAAAATATCATCATCATACCCCCTCCTCAAACATAGGTCACTGCCACTGGAAGCTCTACCTCTATATATTTAACATAATTCTTCCTGGCTTAGTGTTTGTACAAGTGCTTTGAATGGTCCCCTTTTCACCATAACTTTGATTAATGTGTTTTCATTTCATTCAGGCTTGTTGTTACAATTGTTGGTATAGTAAGAGCTGGTTTTATGGCCTCTCTGGTATACTCCTGCTGCTTCATGTTGCTTCATCAATGTTTACCATCTTGCTCGCAGCAATAAAACACAACTGACACGAAAATGGATTGAAAACAGTGTACGGTGAGAAACACACTGTGGATTCTGTCTCTTTAAGATCTTGATGGCTTCTCCGCTGCTCCCTTGAGGTCGCTGGCCTTCCTTAGGCTGCCTGCCAACTGCCATGTTACTGTCAAGCGTTTGCAGAAATGCCAGCAAAGCCATTAGTCTAGATCCTTTTCAACAGTCAGCAGACTGGACAGCGTGAGCAGCACGGTGATGTGGAGAGACAAAGGCCCTGGCCTTATAAAACTACACAACACATTACTTTTCCTTCTTTATTTCCTATCACATGTGTTATTGTTCACTTCAGCTGTGATTACTCTCCTCCCATCTCCTCTTGTGAGCCCTGATACTGCAACCAGGCAAGACTGAGATAGGGTTGAGGTTGTAGAAAACTGCTTTTACAATGGATAATTATATTTTCTGAACTTGTTTTGAATATTACCATTGAGGTTTAGTCAGTCATTTTTGAAATATGCAAGTAACAGTACCGCCATGGTGCCCCCTGGTGCCTCACAGCTGCTTCTTGCTTGTTTTTTTCTCTCTTGGGGTACAGCAGCATCTGGTGGTTGACTGAGGAAATCACACATTTAATACACTGTATAAACACCTTTTTTTAATCTTTATTGATTTAGGGAAGCTCACATGCCATATTTTTTAATATGATCCTGCTTCACACTCACGCTGAGCTGTTCCATTGGAGCAAATGATATTAAGGCATCGTACCTGTAGCTGTTAAAGTAAAGAGCCTTTCGTTTTCACTTTTCTTCACCCTCTCTAATTTCAAGGCTCTTGACGATTGTGCATTTCTATCCTGTTTTGGTTAAAAGCACCTGAATTAAAAATGCTATCTGTTTTGTTTAAACTAAAGCTGTTTTACTTTCCCCCAGTAAAGCAAATTTACACACAAGCTGTTTCTTGGGGACCTCCACAAAAATGCTCACAGATGGTGAGTAGCTGATTAGAGTAATCCCAGTAGAAGGGTCGGGCATCCTGGTTGTGTGGTAGTCGACGGGGGGAACCAGTTGCTTTGTTCATAAAAATCCTCTTAGAACTCGGGTCATGAGCCTGGTGGGCATTCACAAGCTGGATGGAGACAATCACACTGCTGCCTAGAAAAACCACAACATACTTGGTGAGACATTGTATTAATGCATGTTTTTAAGTTCATACTAATACATACAGGTTTAAATGTAGTGATTTACATTGGATATCCTTTTGTCAGTACACTCTCTATTGTCATGTTTGCTCATTAAGACCAAAATCTGGATAGGCTGTAACCTCTCTACACATCAGCCATGCCTCTCCACCATCACAGCGTGAAAGAGGCCTGGACACAGGACAGGTATGCCAACATTACCACACAACAATACAGAACTTTGCAAATGTGTGTGTAATCCAAGTATTTTTCATATGCGTTCATCTAAGTGTTGGATATGCTCATCGTGTCTTCCATTAGTCCTACTGAGGTCTTTTCTCAATCTTTATTACTGCTTTACCACACACACTTTCCGCTGGTACGGGGCAAGTGGTGCTAAACCAACAGGTGTTAATGGAAAGCTTTACTGGTGGCTGTCAGGCAGGCCTACTTAGGTCCACCTTGTTAATGTAAGAATGACACTTTGTACCACGGAGTTCACTGAGTTATGGGAAGCAGAAGATGAGAAGCTTTTGACACTGTCTTGGCTGGCAAAAAATGGACACTATATATGAATGGATGAATGGATGGATGGGTGGATGGGTGGATGGGTGGATGGGTGGATGGGTGGATGGAGTGTATTGTCTTGTATTTGTATGGCAAGGTTTTTTATTAGAATGCCAAAGATGAATATTGAAAATAACTGTACAGCAAAAATATGTACGTAGGTAGTTATTTGTTTTATCTGGGAACATACTATTTGAGCCTTTTTTAACCTACCCAGGTTCCAGGTTAGAGATGAAACTATTTTTTTTTTTTATCAATTAGTCAACAGAAAATTTATCAGCAACTTTTTATTACAATCAATGTATTGTTTTTAAGCAAATGTGCCCACAATGTACTGGTTCCAGCTTCTCAAATGTAAATATCTGCTGGTTTATTTGTCCTTTATGGCAATAAAATAATATTGGTTTTGGACTGTCTGTCTAACAAAACAAGCAATATGAATATGACAAATTGGGCTTTACTTTTACATTTTATGAACCAAACGATTAATCGATTAATCATGAAAATGGTTACAGCCCTATTCAGATGTGGGATTCAGATCATATACTTTATAGCAAGTTAATGCCTCTCTTTTAGGTAAATTAAGTAAGTAAGTAAGTATTTTGTTGACACCAAAATGAGACAATTGAAAAAAATAATGGAATTACAGCTAAGTTACTAATATCACTACATTTAATTACTAACATGCGTTTTTAATTGTTTTTGCCTCAGGATTCAAGAAGTTAGGGATTCTGCTTCAGCCCCACAGCTGCAAGTTCAGGTATATCTTTTATTTAAATGTAACGTTTACATAATTTACATAAGTTTAAATGTAACCTACATGAGTGCTACAGTAAGTCTGTGGATAGCAGACACACATGATAGACAAGTCTTCTCCCTCCTCCCGAGCCTTTGTTGGTTTCTCCCGTTGACGTGTTTCTACAGATGGCTTTACACATAAATCCTATTAACAACTTTCTGCTGATGGAGACTCAGTGAGTACAGGGCTTTCCCAGTCTTTCATTATCTCCACTGAGAAGTCTGCTTTTTTATTTTCTAACCTTTAAAAAGAAGTGGTAGAAGTGGTAGCGGAAGTCAGAGGCCACGCCATGTCTGCAGAGAAGGTAAAAGGGAGGGTTGTGGTTTTGTGGATTTATTTTATTGACTACCAAATATAATCTTATTACATGTGTGATGATGACATGTAATGATATTTGAAGAGAGACCTAAGGGATACAAGTTACTTTGATGAGAGTCAAATAACACTTTTACTGTTGTCATACAACAATATTTACAGTTGGACTGCTCATGCAGAGTTTAGAGATGGGGAACAATGCATCCATGAGACATTTTTCAATCTTTTTTGCCAGACATTTTGCCTTCTGTTTAGTTAGTAATGTAGAGTTACTTAAATCTAAATAACATACATTTAGAATAATGATTATGTAAACAATAATCTCTGACCCACATGTGAGATAACTGCTCTGTACACCAATGCCAGCATGGGAAGTATTTTATTAGAGTAAGTTCCACCAGAGACAATATTCAGACATGACTTCAAAACTGGAAAGCATCTCTCTAGGCAGCTACAGCCTGGACAGACTTTATATCTGACATTATGTTGCATCTCGATTGATGATTTCCACTCTTCTGCTGAGCAATGCATCTGCAAAAGCATGAATGGGGGATTGAAGACATGTAATCCAGCTACCCAAACCACTTATAGTGCTACTGGGGTGACGTCCAAACCAAATGCAACAGTATTTCCTTTCTAATGCAATTCCCTTTTTTTAATGCCTACTCTGTTTACTTTTAGTATATGTATCAACAATTACTACTACAATTATCTACTTGCAGAAACTAGGTCAAAAATTTCAATTCCTTTTACGCAATATTGTAGGTGATTACTGAATCATCATTTTATAAATGCGTTTATTAAATCCAAATCCTCCCAGTGAATTGCAATAATTATGCAATCTATGGGTCATCCAGACTTTACAAAGCAATGCATAAAGTTCACTATTACAGTTTCAGATACATTATTTAAAAAAGATTAGTTTTGATTACGGTAATAACCAAGCATTTGAAAATACTAAAAGAAAATCTAATGATTTTTGAAAAGTACATCGGACAGAAATTAAAAAATTGTGTGAGGACTGTAATATTAGAAAATATACACAGCAGAACAGTACAAAAGAAAAAATAATAAACACATATGCTCCTTCGGAGAGAGTGTAATATGACATTGGACAACTTTAACACAATTGATTACAATATGACAAATGTCAAATGTGCTGCTGTAACTCTGAGTTGTGGATTGCCTGAGAACACAAATAGATCTCCGTGGATACAGGCTCTACATCTAATAGGATTACCTTTCCTGTCTTCACCGGCCGCAATCACACTGACCTCCTTCTCTGTGACTTGTGTCAGTGACACGTTGTTCCTGTCGCTTTGTACTTTAGTCTCCAGACTCCTCACACAAATACATCTGGGTTCCCTTTTTATTTATTATAATATAGATATATTTGTACTGTTGTATGGTATTCAAACATACTCATATAGACAAATGTATGTAAGAACACATTGAGTGGGGGGGGTCGGAGGACTAAGGGTTAGGGGTTTGTGACCCCTTTGGACTTTTCCATAAGCTTGCATCTAGACGGCCAAGATGAAAGCTTATATTGCAGGTGATGTAGAAAGAAATAGCAAATTGGAAAGAATATTCACGTTTATTTTGGATACAGAACCAACAAGACAACAAGGAAGAATCAATAAATACATTTTCTGTCTCTCTTTATGTTGTCTTTGGTGGTTA
Organism: Sander vitreus; assembly: GCF_031162955.1. Classification (NCBI taxonomy): domain Eukaryota; kingdom Metazoa; phylum Chordata; class Actinopteri; order Perciformes; family Percidae; genus Sander; species Sander vitreus. The sequence continues at coordinate 22,888,855 of NC_135858.1, forward strand.
ACTTTCTGATTGTGTCGTATTTTTAAAATTTTTTTTAGTGTTTATAGGACGAGGCAACCATATCAGCAACTGAACATACAGCTTTACCAGAAGCTTTTACATTATGATTATTACATATATGAGTGTCTTACTGCACTGATGTTAGGGTATTTTTTATAAAATTGCATGTGGACCATTGAACATTAAATTAGTAAGTTACTGTATATTTTATACTAGAACAATAATATTGATAACTGTACAATACAATTCTTCTAAATCTTTTTTTTATTTTTTTATTTCTGGCCCTCGCTTCCCTTCACATCTGACTTTGCAATGGTGAGTTGTTAATATTATATATTTAAATGCTGTTATATTCCAAGATTATTTTTTATGTCTCCCAGTTTTCAGTTTGTCCAGTCCCTTGTCATCTTTTCTCTGCTCTCCTGTCCTTCCACGAGTCTCACCTCTAATCCGTTTTGGATCTTTTAAAGAAAATCCATAGAAGCCAAAAAAGAAGAAAGAAGAGACAAATGGCACAACAGAAGCCAAGCTGAATGCAAAAGAGGCTAAGCCCAAAAAAACAAAGACGAAGAAAAGTGAAGATGTATCCGATGAGGACAGGCTTGCCATCCAAAGTGAGCAACTCTAAAGAGATGTTATTTCTATAATATTTGAAGCATTTCCTACAAAGCCCGCAATAACAAACTGATATTTTGCATGTATCTCTATATCTACTGTGATATATCCCCACTGCTGTTTCCTTATCAACATTATAGATGGAAAGAAGGTAAAGAAAAAGAAACCAGAAAAAGATAAAGAAGAACCAGACAAGGACAAAGAAAAGGAGAAAGAGCCAAAAAAGAAAGCCAAAAGTGCTCCAAAAAAGAAGAAAGGTATGTCATTAGTGACTCTCTGAGTTTTAAAATGAAAACCTTTAAGGCCTAACTCTAATTAAATACCATACAATTAAATTCTTAAATCAAATGTAATCAATAAAAAAAACAAAAGTCTTCCGAATATGTTTTCCGTCTCCGCAGGTTCAGGCTCAGATAATGACGATGATAATGACGATGATGAAGACACCCCCAAAAAGAAGACTAAGAAAAAGACAACAAAGGACAGCTCTGAAACGTCTGCCAAAGAAAAGAAATCTAAATCTAAAGGTATGGCAAGAAGCAGGAAAACTATTTTCTAAAGTCTAAAGTCATTAACAGTGTAATTAATCTAAACAACAGTTATGAGACCAGACTCATGTTGTTAAGAGGATTAAATGTTTTTATTGTGTAATAGTGATTGAATGGAAACACTGACTTGGTAGCAGGGGCAACAAAACACGGCAGTCAAGGGAGTAGCTTGCCCTTAAGTAATTAACTGTGGAAGATGTCATCAAATTGTTGCAACGGTTAAATCCTGATAATGTCCTTTTAATTCTACTTACCAAAATGTACAGTTAAAAATAGAAGGTTTTGGCCAGACTCCTCTGTAGCACTTTGTAGCAAATTCACTTTGCAGGAGGTCTGGAGAAAATGATGTAAGTAAAAATGTAATGTAATAATTAGAAAACACGGATTAGCCAACAAGCTTGCTAAATTACAACTATGGTGAGAAATAATTAAGGACTTTGAATGAAGTGAAGTGCCCATATTATGAAAAAAATCACTTTTTCTGGGATTTGGGGTGTTATTTTGTGTCTCTGGTGCTTCTACACACATCCAAACTTGGAGAAAAAAAACATCCATGCTGTTTTGAGTGAGATAGAGGTTTCTGAATGTGTTCTGCTTTCAGTCTCCAGGTGAGCTGTTCAAAATCGGCAGGGCTTTTTACGTCACTAGCCGAAACGAGGTTGCTAACCGTAGCATGCTAGCTCGTTCTGAATGGCAAAACACTGCTACAACACACACTAGTTCACCATAATCTACAAAATAACTACTTACATGTCCCTGTTCTGCAGGTATTCCACGCAAATTTGGAAGTGTGCCCTCGTTTAGAAGAAGTCTCCCGGCTAATCCTGCCTTGTACTACTGAAGTTGTAGAAACAAACAGCTGGCTAGATGATGTGATCTTACCTAGCTACTGTGCATGTGCGACTGCCAACAAAGATATTACAGCAGTGAGAGGTCTCTCTGTAGCTAAAACAGAGACCTGAACACAGGGTGAAAAGAGGAGCTGCAGCAATGTGCAGTACAACAAAAATATGGTGTTTTTTGAAAATTAAACCATGTAAACCTATTCTGATACAACCTCAAAATACAATTATGAACTTGAAAAATGAGCATAATATGGCCACTTAATGAACCTTCAGTCTTTTTCCAGCTTGAGAACTAAAATGAAAGAGGGATGTGATATCATGGTGTTCTCTACTTCAGTGTCAATTGGACTCAAAGTTTTGGTACATACCAAGGCTGTTTTGTAGGTCCCAATTTTTTGACACTTAAAAGGTAACTACCATTTTATTCCACATGTTGTTGTGTCTAAGTGACTGATGGGAACAACAATCTTTGACATTGGTCCAGTATTAAGCGGGATCGCTGCAGTCGGCACAAACAAGCTACAATGTAAATTAATAGGGCAATTGTCCAGCTTGTATTTACGTTTACAAAAGTGCTCGTTTTGCCATTGACAGGCTCAGATTAATATTCTAAGTGTCTGACAACATTATGGAAAGCATTTCTAAAGAGGTTGACCTTTCTGTTAAAAAGTAAGATTATTTTTTTAAACATAAAAACATCCGCGAAATTGCATTCTAAAGCCACCAGACTCCGTGTAAATAAACAGTAATTTTAGCATCGTAAAAATACACTTCATTCAAAGTTGACAGAAACAAAATAAACCCATGAAAAGCCATTTTAGGTCGTCTTTCCACTTTTCCAACCATCACAACTCTAGTTTTGGTTGAAATAAACACATAGTTTACCAATTTACATGTGAAAATATGTTGGCTCTATACACACAAGTATTTATATATATATATTATTTTTTTTAATGACTTCAGAGCTGTTTCTGCTTAAACAGAAAGGTCTTAAATACGTTTTTTAAAGGCCTATCTCTGTAGGGAACCTTTCCATAATGTTGTGAGACACTTAGAATAATAAACTAAGCATTTCAGTGGCAAAATAAAGCACTTTTAGTGGACCAAATTGACAATGCACATTTGCCCCATAGGGTTACATTGCAGCCCGGCCTGTGGCTGCCAGTTACAGCGTTCACGCCTCAGCTGTACTTTGTGAACATGGTAAAAATTATACCTTCTAAACATCATCATGTTAGCATTGTCATTGTGAGGATGTTAGTATGCTAATGTTAGCATTTAGCTCAAAGCACTGCTGTGCCAAAGTACAGCTTTACAGAGCTGTTAGCATGGCTTTAGACCAGTCAAGTCTTAAACATTCACTCAGTGCATCGGAACAAAAATATGTTGGCACTAATGTCACTAATTATTGAACAAAAACTATAAGAACATGACAGACCTGTCTTTTACAGTGGAAAGGGAAAACGTTTGATGTGTGTAGCTCATTATTCCTTTGACTTGAGCTACAATCAAGTGAGTATCAGTGCAGATGCAGAGATATGACCTGATTTTCACTTCAACGCTTTGCTAAGAGTGTTGCTGCTCTTTTCTATGACTTTGGTTGGATTATCTCCAGAGTTTTTGCCTCTCAGCTTAATTTAACCTTTCTCCACCTCACATCAGCTGTCATCATTTCAGGAATACCTGCTCTAACTTGTGTTTGTGGCTCCCTGCTCCTTCTGTAAAGGAAAGCCAGGTGCTCTGTTAATGGTACCCATGGAAATGGATTTAATTATATCATTAATAGCTATGGCAATGTGTTATATAACTACTGTAGCTAATATTTTTTACAATATCAGTTTTGTGTTTGTTGTGTTGTTTTTGTGAATTCAGAATTCTCTTTTATTTTAAGTCACTATATATTTAGTTGACAAAGGGTTTGGGGAAGAAATGGCACACACTGTATGACTAGTTAACGTTTAGACGTTTAAGACAAAGCCATTTTTACCTGTGACTAGACATACTCGACTAAAGTGCTTACCTAAGTAGAGTTTTAACCACATGCTTTTATTTCCTAAAGTTCATTAATGCCAAAACCATACAGGGAGCACAGACAGCTTTGAGCAGTGACCAGTCAGCAAGTCAAGATATGAGTTAATGTTGGGACATTTTGGAACACATTTTAAGAGGGAGCGTTGACAGTATCATTAGTGTAATCAAGGTTTTGAGGATACAAAACGTGTGCCAGACTTTGTCAAAACAGCTGGAAGAAACAGTGAGAGCAAATTTCAAACTGAGCACACACAAAAAGCTGCCCTTCCAAATCTGTCCCGGTCTTAAATCCTTGCTTGCTGGTTGATTACAGTTTGATTTAGTTTCTCTACGGTCTAATACACAAAGGAATGAGATTTACATAATTTGCCTTTGAAAGATTAAATTCTTCAGTGTGTGCTCACATGATTCTCCATGTTCGGTATCACATTCAAGGACAGATAGCATTTTTTAAATTTTATTTATTTGTCATTTTTCAGAGGACAAAGACTCTGATGGAAAAGAAAAAAAGTCAAAGTCAAAGGAGAAGGACAAGAAGAAAGAACCAGCTTCATTGTTCCAGATAAACGGAGAAAAAGACTCAAAAAGCAAGAAGAAAGGTGATTGGATTTTGATAAGCCTAGTCTCACATTGTCAGACCTTCCTCCACAGCGATGCGGAGGAGACCCTGGCTAGTCCAAAAATGTGCTCTGGTTTATTGGCATTTCTTTAAACCAATCACAATCGTCTTGGGCAGCGCTAAGTGCCGGACGGCGCAACAGTGCCTCTGCAAAATAGCCTCGGGAAGGAACTTGTTTTGGTGGAACGTGTGTACATTGAAAAGTTGTTTTAGTCGTGCAACAGAAAACTCAGATTGGACAGATAGTCTAGCTAGCTGTCTGGATTTACCCTGCAGAGATCTGAGGAGCAGTTAACCATAGTCCTCATAAACAGTGTTGGGGAGTAACGGAATACATGTACCAGCGTTACGTATTCAGAATACAAATTATGAGTAACTGTATTCCGTTACAGTTACAATTTAAATAGTTGGTATTTAGAATACAGTTACATTGTTGAAATCAATGGATTACATGATGATACTTCTCTGTTTCACGGGTTTATTCACTCTCGCAACTCCATGCATTTCCCAGAAGCCCCAATATGAAAACGAAAAAATTAGCTATTTGCGTGATCACTGATAGAGGTAAAGATGGAGCCGGAACCGGCACAACAGAGCCAGGGCAGGAATGCGTTTTATCTTGGAAATTCAAACAGCATTTCACATTAAAGAAAGAGAAGAGAGAACGAAATATAACTGTGCACTGCAGTGCAACTTATGCTTGCCAGCAACCAACTTCCTTTCAGCATCCAAATTACTCCACCTCCAACCTGAAGAAGCATCTTAAAGTAAGTTATTTTTAGCTAAGGGTAGTCGTCTGCTGTAGTTTTACTGGTCACCTTGCTATTTTATAGTTGACGTGCGACTTTACATTCTCCTACATGCTGATTTACTAGCCCCAGAGCTGTTGAAAGACTAGCCCCATTTGACATGTTAGCTAACGTTAGCTAAAATTAGCTCATGGTAGCTTAGACTGCGGTTAGATTTTTGTAGTATGCAGTTCGGGACTACAAATACAAAGATCTATCTGCTTGTTTAGGTACACATTCAGCCAGTTGGAACAGAAGAACACACCAGAATAGGCCTGTTTAGTAAGCTGGATGTGATGGCCGCATTCCTACTTATAAAATGCAATTCATTGTGGAAGTAATCCAAGTATTCGGAATAACGTATACGTTACAAATTACATTTTTGGGCATGTATTCTGTACTCTGTAACGGAATACGTTTTGAAAGTGTCCTTCCCAACACTGCTCATAAATCACACTGGAGTTTAGAATGCCAACACAAAGAAAGCAGAAGGTGATGCCAAAAAATTAGGGACATCCAGCAGAATTTCCGGCAGCACCTGAACAATTCCGGAAATTAAACACAACTCAAAACTTCATGGTTTGCCCATTGAACCTCCTTTATTGCAAATGAGACCTTGCATCTTAGCTGACTTAATTGTACAGCATGCATCTTATGTTTGCTTTATTTTAGACAATTAACTGTGTTTTGGTAAGAGTTCTTACAAAATTCAACCAAAAGTCTTATCTTTACACCTGTCTCCTGAGCAGCTGCCAAATCAGACAGTGAGGAGAGTGAAGAGGAGACAAAGTCGAACAAATCAAAGAAGAAATCCAGCGCCAGCTCATCATCCTTGTTCCAAATATCAGGAGATAAGGACAAAGACAAGAAGACAAAGAAGAAAGGCAGGTTCACCAGTACCTTTATCCTCCTTTTGAGTCACTGACAATTATCTAACCATCTTTGTTGTATGTTTCAGCAAAGGCAGAAGAGAGTGATGATTCTGACTCAGAAAAAGACGAAAAATCCAAGAAGAAAAAGGGCAAAGGGAAGAAGAAAAAGGTATCTCAAACCTCACAATTCACACATAATTAAAAAACAAACATTTTAGTAATGTAATGTCACACAGGCAAACCAACAGTTCATCAACAGATTAGATTAAACATGAACATTTTCATGCTTTGTGAGCAGGCGAGATCTCCATCACCTGAGATTGAGTTTGACAACTTGGAGAATTTTGTGATGGATCCAGCTCCGCAGGGCGTGACCGTCAAATGCAGAGTGACTCGAGACCAGAGAGGGGTGGACAAGAGCCTCTACCCTCTGTATTACCTCCACCTCGACAACGCAAAGAAGGTCAGGGATTTCCTCTTTATTGCAGATAGATATTAATAGATAGATAGTTTTGGAATGTAGCAGATATTTGTATCCATACGTTTTGCAATCACAGCAACAGTAAATGAGTGCATCAACAAACCAAAACACCATTAAACAAGATGAAAAAGAACTTTGTCAGTAGTTCCATTCATTTAATTAGTTCATTTAGCACTGAAATAAACATTGTTAGGGTTTTGTGTATAATAGATTGCACTCTTTCTTTAAATGTAACAGGAATATTTGCCTTTCTTCTCCTTTGTAGACCTTCCTGTTGGCTGGGAGGAAAAGAAAGAAATGCGCAACTTCAAATTACCTCATCTCCATTGATGCCACAGATTTATCCAGAGGTGGAGAGAACTTTATTGGAAAGCTGAGGTACACTGCAAAAATAATTCATTCAATAGTAGCATCGAAATGTGTAATAACAGACAAGTATTAATTTACCGTAAGTTTTTAATTATTTAATATATTATCTAGGTCCAATTTAATGGGGACTAAGTTCACCATATTTGACAATGCTCTGAATCCAGAAAGAGCTCTTCCAGACTTGTCTAATGCACGGCAGGAACTAGCAGGCATCATTTATGTAAGTTATTAGACAGCTCATCATAAATTAGCTACATTGAATTTCACGAATAATGTTTAAAAACAAAAGTCGAAATATTTGACAAACGTCTTAATTTTAATTATTTCTGTCATCAGGAAACAAATGTTTTAGGGATGAAAGGACCCAGAAGGATGACAGTTGTCATTCCAGGAATGGACAAGAACAATGAACGAGTGCCTCTCCGACCACGAAATGTGAGATACGTTTTTTTTGTATTTTTTGTTTTATTGCTTTGAGTAGAATATAAAAACTGCAAAATGAACAGAATAAAATGCTGAATAGACCAGGTCACTAGGGTGTTACACCAGAAAGTGTAATTTGATATTTACGTAAAAGTGTGATTATCAAGTAGGCATCTCGAACTGTGGGTATTTTGACTTCATCCCAGAATCCCCCGCTGCTATGCACAATGTCATCAAATGATATCCATACTGCTTACAGCTTGATTTATGATATGTTGTCTGTTTATTATGAGAGGAACACAAGGTCAAGATGTAAATCATCTGTAATCATATGACACTTTGCTGGTGTTTTTTTCTGACTTCTGTTTTGCCAATTCTTGGCAGGACTGTGACGGCTTGTTGATAAGGCACCAGTATAGAAAGATGGACAATCTGATCGAGCTTCACAACAAGACACCTGTGTGGAACGAAGAAACTGCGTCTCATGTTCTCAACTTTAACGGCAGGGTCACCCAGGCCTCCATCAAAAACTTCCAGATAGTCCATAGCAAAGACGGTGAGTATTGTCAACCAACAGTTTCAGTCTATTGATGAAGACAAACACTTCTGTTTTTTCACCACTAGATGTTGTTGGCATTCCTTTAAACTAATCACAATTGTCTTGGGCAGCGCTAAGCTCCGGACGCAGCGAGCATGGCTCTGCAAAAATAGTCTCAGGAAGGAACTTTTTTGGCACCCCGCAAAAGAAAGCGCCACGTACAATATTAAGTGAAGTTAACTGTTAACACAATAGAGGAACGTAAGCTATTTTAATTAGCTGGATACATGGTTAAATATAATTTGCTCTTACCAGTGTATCGGTGTGTATTTTGTTCATAGCAAATCCCCACCAATTGGTCCCAAAACGTCACAGTTAGATAGTAAATGCCGTAAACATATTCTTTGTAAGTCTTCACAATCATTCCCCAAAAAAACCAAGCAGGCCTACCTTGTTGCACGATTAAAATGTTCTTCAAAACTTGCCATTTTCAGCGTGTAACGTTGCTCAGAGGTTCCGGTTAATGTTCCTCGATGTGACCGGAGTTTAAATTAAACACAAAGAAAGCAGAAGGTTAGGGACATCTGGCGGAACTTCTGGCGGCGCCGGAACTATCAGCTAAATGAACCGTCGTCGATCCAGACTACATTTATGGCAACTTTCACTTGGCATTTCATTACTTAATGTTATCCTATAATATTTTAATTTCAACAAATGAAATTAATTCTTTCATATCTTGCCATTTAAACGATTCATTGCCTTTTACAGTGGACTACATTGTGATGCAATTTGGACGAATAGCTGATGACATTTTCACGCTGGACTTCAAGTACCCGATGTGTGCCGTGCAGGCCTTTGCCATCGCTCTCTCCAGCTTTGATGGCAAAATGGCCTGCGAATAACAGGAAGATCTTTGTCTAATTTTCTACTCCCACTGAAACCAGTATGCAACATTCCCACAACCACGTCACAACAACTCTTTGGACTCGCCTGTAACACTTCCTGTGATAGACGGCGATAACGAATATTGGTTCCTTGAACGTGACCATCCCTGCTGCTGCACTGTCAACTTTATGGGCGTGGGATTCAATCTGAGATTGCACAGCATGGCACAGGAGAGTCATGGTTTTTGTCCTGGTAATTGAGTGGAAACCTCAGCGTTTCTGTTAATCACATACACACATTACTTAAAAGGACTTCAGTGACTGGAGAGAGTTACTTTTTTTTTTAAGGGGATGATGGTACACCTCGATGATGAAATTTACGAACATCATTAAAAGAAGTTCAACTGTGTGTTTTGGCTTTGTTGTGCTGTATCATATTGCTGTTTATTTAATATACCAAAAAACCAGTTATCAGGCATTGTTAAAGTGGCATACACATAAGTGTCATATTTTGGAATAGGAGTGTCTTTAGTTCTTAGTATCTGGTGTTATTGTGATTTTGTGACTGCACATTCTATCTAAGAATAGTTCCCTGCCCATCTCAGATGATTTGTGCTCCTGTAGGTTTTTTTCTACAGTATTATGTGTTTTTTGGTTCCAACATTTTGTAAAATGTATTATTTTCTGAACACTGCCTTTGTTGCATTTCTAGGCTTATTGTTATAATATTATTTAATAAAGCATGTGAACTTATATTTGTATTAATTGCATAATCTAGTACATCTCTTCTCCTAGTATGAGTTTAATGTTTTTGTACATTGTATGTTCCTGACAAATACATTTAATAAACTAAACTAATAATTTCCCTTGAAGTCAACATTTATTGTAGGAATATATGTTTCTGTCAACTTTTTCTTGTCCCAAAATGTTTAAATATTACAATAATGCAATCAAAATTAATGGATTTTGGGCATCCAGTAGGTAAGTGATGCATTGGATCAGAGACCTTTATAGCACTTCATTCCCTTCTCTCTCCCCCTGCATGTCCTGTCTGTATGTGTGCTGCCATTTTTAAGACAAAAAATCATCCCCAATACCTCTTTATGGCCCTGTACTGTAGGTGTTGATAACCTGTTAGAACAGTTATAAAATAAGTTTTATGACAGAATCATCTTCCAGAATCATGAGCCAGCAGATAATCAGATAGAAAGACCCCTTCTTCTAAGTGCAGGTTTTGAGAGACACCTACACTGTTCTCCAGTAGTTGTCTAACATGTTGAAGAAGAGAGCTTCACTCGGGATGAAAAACCTGTTTAAGCTGAGTGCCTTGAGAGGTGTGTATTCTGCCTGAACCTGCTCAGGCAGTTGTCCAAACTCGCAGATTAAATGAAGCCTGAAGCTGGCAGCTCTTCTGGACAGATGCTGTAAGGTGAGTTCTTCTTCCCTCATTGTCTTTTTCTGTAAAGGTGCTCATATTATGCTTTTTGTCTTTTCCCCTTTCCTTTATTGTGTTATATATCTTTATTTGTGCACGTTATAGGTTTACAAAGTGAAAAAGCCCAAAGTCCACCCCAAAGGTAGCCTAGAAATCTAGATGCACCCTAGCGGCAGCAAATGTAATTTACAGCCATGGGGTCTAGCAACTCTCCATTGGCTTGCGAGCTGGAAAAAACTAACTCCTTAACATCTCCAACAGAAAACACTGTTCACAAACTGCTCCAAACAGCTCTATTGTAGTCCAGCCTTTACTTCCGTAACGAACGTTTGTCACTTTGTAACACGTTATAATGCTCACCTAGCTGCAACGCCCTCATAGTCCTTACCTAGCTACTGCGCATGTGCGACTCCCACCAAAGATGGAATTGAAGTGTGATGCCTCACTCTGTTAGCCTGGTTCTACCAGACTCTCGTACATTTCATTTGTACAGAGAGTCTGGCCACTCTCCATTGACAAGTGTTAACTTCCTTGAAGGCGGGTACTCTGTTGAAGTTTAAAACTATTGGATCTGCCCAGAGCCACTCTGGATCTGCCATAACCAATCGCTAACGTTTGGTCGAAGGGGGAGGGGGGAGAGGGGAGACGACAACAACTATCGGCTTAGCATCGCTAGCGTTCACTTTAGCTAACTTCCTTCACTAACAGAGCGAGCTGGAAAATCAAACTTTTTCCGAACCCCATGGGGAGGAGGGCCACAACATCATGGCCACCAACAAAACTCAGCAAAGATTGTTCTTGCTCGGGCTTTAACTTCTAGATATTCGGCAGCGTTGCCACAACGGACCGAATGGCTTTGCTCGCATCTTTCTCCGCCACCATTACGGAACTACAACTCTCAAACTAGCGCACAATCTCAACGTCATCGTTCTCAGCCACTCCCTCTGTCCCCTGATTGGACCGGTAAAGATTTGGTCGGAGAAAACTCAAGACTATACCGCAAACCCAGACGGTGTACTGAAGGAAAATGAAAATTGAGCAGAAGTACGTAGGAGGGCGGAGCCAGGCTATCACTCTGTAGCTAAAACAGAGAGCTCAACACACAGGGTGAAAAGAGGAGCTGCAGCAAGGTGCAGTACAACAAAAATATGGTGTTTTTTTAAAAATTAAACCATGTAAACCTATTCTGATATAACCTCTAAATACAATTATGAACCTTAAAATGAGCATAATGTGAGCACTTTAATTCCTAGTAAACAACTGCCAAGATCACTGTCATAATTCTTACACTCTAACCTGAATAAGAATTACAGCACTTTCTTAAAATCAACATAATTGTGCCTCTTGGACAATTTAGAATTCTGGTTTTAAGCCTGCAAACTTCTACATATAACTGATTTACATAATTGTATTTTCTTTTGCATCATTATTATCCTAATTTATTTATCAAATCAGTTACCGATTCAGAATGTTTTATTGTCTTTCTATGAGGTTGAAAGAATACAGTAAGTGCATTTAAGAGTGAGTGGTTTTGTTTACGCCATCTGCATGGACAGCAGCTCTGCTTTTAGTGGCTCAGTACTGTTGAATGTTGCAACCATTCTGTTGACCAACAGAAGGAGCTGTTTCTGGATGGACGTGGTCAAGGGCTAGGTTTATATTGTTTATAGTGATATAGACATTCTCAATAGTGAAAAATACAATGTTTGTAAGAAAAGTGCAGTGGTGGAAAATAACTACTAGTACATTTACTCAAGTACTGTCCTCAAGAACACTTTAGAGGTACTTGTGTACTTGAGTATTTCTATTTTGCTACTTTATACTTCTACTCCACTAGCTTTACATTTCAGAACGAAATATTTTACCCTTTTACTCGTATCTGATATATTTAGTTACTTTGCAGACTCAGATTATTAATACCAAATATAACAAACAAATGAATGTATTATTATAAATTACACAACCTGGCAGTATATATTTGTAAAGATAAGCCCCACCTTTACCAGCTGTAACATTAAAGCAATGTACATAAATGCATCAATAATTATAGTCCAGTAATTTAATATATATTATTCTGAAAAGGGTCATTCTGCATAATGAATATATATATATATATTTATGCTGATACTTTTGTACTTTTTGTAACTCTTTGAATGCATGGCTTTTACTTGTAACAGAGTATTTCTACACTGTTTTGCATTGTTTTACTAAGTAGAAGATCTGAGTTATTCTTCCAACACTGGAATAAAAGTAACAGTATTTGAAAACTGCTCCCCATGTACTTCAGTTGAATCAGTTATCAATTAAGTTATTCCATAACCCTAACAGACTGGTGGATGTATACTGAAGACTGGTTTTAGGGCAGGAAGCTGCAGGGTTTGGGTGGGCGGGGCCTGGAGTGAAGTCACTGCCCCCCAAGCTTGTTGATTGACGCGCACTAATGGCTCCTCCTTGCAAGTCTTTTTTTCCCTCCCCCTTCGTTTTCCAGTGTAGTGCGTTGATTTCATACCAAAGTCATACTTAACATTCCACTTATACTGTCAAACCTCTGAGAAATATTACGGAAAACAACAAGGCGCCAAATTATAATAAACTAACTAAACTGACCAGCGGCTTTCAGTGAGAGGAAGAAGGTGACTGCCAGAATAAAAAAAGGTAAGTTCTCCAGTAATGTTCCCTCTTTCTGTTAGAGCCTTTTTTTTTTTCTGGGTGAGTTTTTTCATGCCGCTTGTCTCGGTGAAGTTTTCAGATCATTGTCATTTTTTACATTTTTCCGTGGAGCTCCCTGTGTTGGGAGGGAAGAACACATTTGCTGATTGATAGTCTATTGTGTTTGGACTTTCCCAGTGTGCAGGGATATATTTGACAGGCTCTGTACAATCATATTTCCACCGGTAGTCCCGCTCATTGACGCACACTATCACAAAAAAGAAACACAAAGCGTCTCTTTTGACAGCACAGCAGAGAAGTGGGGCCAATATGTTTTGTTGTCTGTCTCGCACAGTTCATACCTGGATCATCCGACACTTCCAGCCTTGTTCCTCAAAAGGAATCCAACGATTTGACCTACAGGCAAAGAAAAGAGAGACAAGCAAAAACGATTTGGGAGGAATACACAACTTCAGTCTGGTTTGGACCTCTGCAACCCAAAGGTAAGAGAAGTTCTTGATTTGTCAGCCTAGTTAAATGAAGGGGAAGCAGCCCACTCCTCATCGCTCACCAGAAAACAGGAATTTATTAGACAAAGAAGAAGAAAAAGACAAACATTTTACAAAGAAATACAACTCTTATGAAACAATCTGTTTTAACAAAGATTTAGCTACACATGTTCATTCTCTTTAGTTTTTTGTCTGGCAGTGATGAGATTTTAATTTAATACATTTCCATTTTCACAACATTTTCATCTCTTTTTAACATGTTTTATCAAGACACTCATTTATAAAATAATATCATAATTGTACTATCTTATTGTTTTTAGATTAGAAAACAAAACTGATAAACAGACAGATATGAACACAGAACACAATTTATAGTATGAACTACAGAACACCAGCAGATTTACAAATCTACAAACAAATGGCAAGTATAAAGTAAAGCCAGTGTGTAGGCTTGGAACTACACTTCTGCATACCAAAAGGATTTATGTTGCATCACTGCTATTATGTCGTTATTTAGACCAAACCTCCTGTATTAGTTTATAAGCTGAACACAAAAAAAAATCCTACATGATTTTTTTTCTTTTCTTTAAACGTTTTACTTTTGTCAATTTAAAAGAAATTCTGAAGCCATAAGAAATAAGTGCCAGATGAACAACATTTAAGTAAAAAGAAATAGGCTTTTGTGACTGCTTACCAAGAATTACGGCACAAACATAATGTCCTTTTGTATTGATGAATAGTATCTTAATTTTTTTAATTTTATTTCTAATAACGTTTGCTTAGCATGCCATTATTTAAATTTTAAGCAGATAGATGTTTAATATCTATCTATCTAGCTATCTGTCTAGCTATCTTTTCTTTCTCTCCTTTTTACTTCTTTCTCCCGTGCCAATAAACAGAGCATGCGATGATACTCTGCTAAGTCCTTCTAAGTACATAATTCATAGGTGAGGATTTGAGGTGTATGGATATGTATGTGAGCTAATTGTATAATTATATAAGGGCCACGTCAGACTACACCTGCTCTCAGTGCGTTTTGTTAGTTCACGGCTCAGGTAAACATTATTATTTATTTTTATGACGGAGCCAAATGTTTTGGCAGATTGGAAAATGTAAAAATAAACGACATGTTAGTGTTTAAACAGTCAAATGAGTTTCAGAGTTAAGTCACTGCCAGTCAACAGGTTTGACTGAACAACAGAATGCAGTATGTCAGGTTGGTCCCAGCGAGCAGAATAACCTGTTAACATTTCTGTTTGCCTGCTGCCTGTCTCTTGCGGTCTGATTTTACTGCAGCAACATTCCTCAAAGTTATAAAAATGTGATATTTTCAATTTAATATTTTATACATTATTTTAGTATATTCACAAAGTTTGCGGGGAAACAAAAATTGTGCAACAAAGGAAGCGTTTTCATCATTCCATATGGCTGTGAGTGCAAATCCGATTTTGGTGAGCTCTTTGTGTGTGTTTGAGGCTACAGTCTTTGATAAAAAGGATGATCGGATATCGTAGGCCTGTTGGTCATGTTAGGTCACGGTTGAGAGGCAAAATCCACAAGTTTGAGGATTACATTCTATTAACATGTGGAAGTGATGTTCTGAAACAAAACGACCAACCAGTACGACCAAACAATGTGTCCTTGGTAAATGAGACATGCCAAGATGGCTAATAATAGATTTTGATGCTGATGGGTAAATCTGGAAAGGATTATGCATTCTGCTGCTCCGACAGATTCCCCTTCATTGTTTTCATGCGGCATGAATGCATCAGGCCTCCCAATGTACAATGTGGTCTCCCCCCCCCCCCACCACTCCTTGAAAATACTTCATGTTTCTCAGCCGTTGTGGATTTAGCATGTACAAAAGTTAAATGCGAAGGGAAATTTTTACAGCTTTACCCATGTCATGGAGGTCAATTAGATTACTTGGGGTAATATCCCCTTAAAGTGGCCGTTTTCTCTCCCCCTACTCCCCAGCTGTGTTCCTTTGGGCTGTTTATCGGAAGAAAGAGTTAATGAGCATGTGTTCTCTTCATGAGGTCAAAAAAGAAATCTGTTGTGCTCCTGATGGTTTTGATTTTTAAAACCTATGTTTAAACAGAAACTGTACTGTAACGAAACTGTAGGTATTTCGGATCATATGCGGCGCTCTGCTGATTCCAGCGCTAAAGTGCATCCTTTCTTTGCTCTGCAGAGTGTTTACTCGGGCGCAGGTCTGTTGACCGTTTGTCAGCGGCAGCTTCACCCATTTGTGTTAAACCCACAGAAGAACGGCTAATGAGCTCCCCCCCCCCCATTTGTTCAGACATTGGTTGCTTTTTAGCACCATCCCCAGAAGTGCTCGTCCAAATGGTGGACACTTGCCCCTCTGTCAACCCAGATCTGAACAAATACCACTTATGTCTGCGTGGTGAGCACACAGAGGGCCTTGGAGAAAAAGCCTGCAGCTCTCAGCAGAAGGGCATTTAATGACAATCTGGAATACAATATGCAGTCTGACGCTAACTAGCAGTGCTTGGGTTAAAGAGTGCCGTTGTGTCGATGAAGAGCATATTGTGCTTTGAGCTATTTATTACAGTGATACAACAAAAAGTGCTGCATGCTCTAGCACCAATCAAATATGTCTTTAAACATATACCAGTTAATTCACTCTCAAAGTCCCCAGTAACACAATGCATCAACATTGTATTCACGTTAATGCACTGCACATGTTTACATATCCTCCAAACCATGAGGTTTTAACAGATAAGATTTCTGGCCTCCTATTCGGACCACTCAGGGGAGGAGCCGGGGAGTGGCCTAGAACAGTATAGTCTTTGTGTCAGATGTCCCCAAGTTGCTAAACGTTTTAGTTGTTCTTCCTCTGGCGACCAACTGTTAGGAGTGATGTTCCACATAAATGTGCTCTAAAGAGGAAGAGCTCAGAAAACAAATGTCTGTGAGGGTATGTTTGCCAGCGTCTGTGGTTCCTCCAGCCTCCATTATAGATAACATGAGGCTCACTAAGCCCTTCTGGTTTTTCAGAGATGTGTGTGTGTGTGTGTGTGTGTGTGTGTGTGTGTGTGTGTGTGTGTGTGTGAGGCCTGTTTGTCGCACTGGAGCTCCAGTGACCCAAGGGCACTCATGTGAAACCCCTTTAATCCCTTTGCTCAGAGTGTTTTGGGTTGGGGGAAGATATCTGTCTGCACCACAGAGTTATTCGTTTTGGTTACTCCTAATATAAAAAAAAACACACACACAGGTGTCCCAGGGATTTTAAGGTTGATTGGGCCTTTATGAGTGTATGTACATACATGCAACAAGTTTCCTCTCTGATTGAGTTTGTTATGTCTAATCATAGTTTTTCCTTGTGAAAATCCCCTCTATATGGCCCTGATCAAAGCCATGACTGCTTTTAAAGCCTTGTTCCACAATTTATATGCTTAGATGACTTATTGGCTGGTGCATTCTGCTGCAAAGTTATGCATGTCTTAAAGGTTTCACAGATTATGGCTTCAAACCGCTCCCCTCACCACAAAATGACCAATTCAGTCTAGAATGGCTTCTCCGCTGCGTTCTCTGGAAAATTTCCGATTAAAATGCTGATTCAGGCGATAAAAAAAAAAAGAAAGAAAAAAGCATTCTGGCTCACTCGCCCCATTTTGTGTCAGTCTTTCCCTCTTCAGCTGGATTTAGGCTTAATTCTCTTAAAAGTGTGACAATTCAAGGTAGACCACATAGCCAGCAGCACCCAGCATTAAAATAGAACAATGAATGAATTAGGCCTTATGTTTAGGCTCTGGCTCGACGTGTGATACTCATTTATCCGCCTGAGTCTCTCAGTGACTCATGTAGGAAACCAGTAACCTCTCCTTACCTCCGAGTGAGTTAGCCTGTTTCCACGCCGTGTGATTTGTTTACGAGAAAACAACAAATAAGAATCAGTTGTGGTGAGTTTCATGATGTAAATGTTTGGAAAATGTATGAGAGTCTTTTCCAACTCAGATCACTTTCACACATTTTCATTCGTGCGTGCAAGACGTTACTCTGAACATTATTGTTTTTCTTGGGCATGCAGCTGGTATCAAACTGCAAATGTTTGACTTGACAAGGGGAGTGTGTGTGTGTGTGTGTGTGTGTGTGTGTGTGTGTGTGTGTTTGTGTGTTTGTCTGTGCGTTTGTCTCAACTTTTCCCTCTGCTTCTCTTTCTGCCTTCTTGCCGTGTGAGCTGTTGGCTGTCCAGCCCTCCTCTCACTCTCAGCTCTGATTGTTTCCTGAGCGCCGTGCCAGATAGGAAGTAGGAGGAAGTTATTGGAGGAGCTGGAGAGAATTTATTAGGGCCAAACACAGACACAAGAGGGAGAGGGGAGGGAGGTGACTCTGATTTATTTTCTCTCTTTTTTTGGGAGATGGGGCTCTTGCTTTCATGAGTCTGAAGAAGGCAGTGGCGGCAATCTTTGAGCAGACAGGCTGACACTTACAGTAAGCCAGCTCATCATCTTTAATTTCGAAGGAGCAGTAATATGGTTTAACATGTGCATTTGCTGTGAATGCATCTGTGTGCGTTTCTGTGTGTCAGGAGGAACAAGGCAGCGTCTCCAGTTCTTGTCGGAGAGCAGCTTCCCTGGCCTGGAACTTTAAATGTTTTCTTTATCTGTAATCTGACCTTAGAGAGCAGCTGCTCCTTCTGCCACCAAGTCCTGTTGTTTCCCCTGTCAAGAGTGTTTGTGTGTGTGTGTGTGTGTGTGTGTGTGTGTGTGTGTGTGTGTGTGTGTGTGTGTGTGGAGGGGGGGGATCTTGACATCTGTGAGCGCCCTTCAACCTTAACAAGACGTGTGGAAGAGTTTTTAGGCTGTGGATTTGTTACTGTGTATAAAAAGTTAAGTTCATTGGAGGTGTGTTTAACTCTCAGCTAAGCAGGGGGGCTTTCGGCTGCCAGCAGGGGTCTGTGCTTTGCCAACAGGTGTCCCAACTCGAGCAGCAGCTTAACAAAGGCTGCATTTGTAAAGACAGGAACAAATCCTGCAGTGTATTGGTTAACAAACAGACAGAGGTACATATATTATGCCAGTAGGCATGTGATGGAGAGACAAACACAACAGGCTTGATGGCTCAACAGTGGAAGAGACAGATTTGAAGGGAATCTGTTAACAGTCTCCTTTGGGACATGAGTCAGTAAATTTGAGTCACGGTAATGGGGGTGTCCAGAGTTACGGACAGGAGTGGGAGGCTGATTTTCACGTAGTGTTTGTTTGTGATATGACCAAATATTTACCATGATAACAAGAAATAATAAGATTTGGATGAATCAAAGGCAGTAAAAGCAATGCTTTGTTTTATAATACTTTTAATTCTTATCTTAAAGCTGCTACCATCCGCATGTTATATTTTGATGACCTTGTTTACCATGTAAGGACTCACTTATTGAAGGATTGACTTATAGTGATGAACAGCGGATTGATTATCGCCTCAGCTCTACAGAACAGCGCTTTACTGTTTTGGTTCAGCTTAAATCCTCTCATCAGTGTTGTTTTTAGGAAACAAACTCTGATACAGCCACTGTGTACACCACCTGCTCAACACCAAACGGCAGACAGACACAGTTTGCAACTAGTCACTGAACACAGTGGAGCATTCAGCGGCTAAAGAGCCAGATATATCCCTCAAAAGTTGGTGGAGACCAAAACAGAGCTGAAAGGAGAAATAAAAAAAAATCTATTAATGCAGGTTTAAGTTACCAAGTTTTATCTATATGCAGCTTTTATTATACTTTTATTGTATTTTAATAACACTAGTCTCGCATTGCCAGACCTACCTCCTCAGCACTGCGGAGGAGGGTCTGGCTAGTCCACACAGCATTCTGGGATGGGAGAAAAATGTGCTCTGGTTTATTGGCATTTCTTCTAAACCAATCACAATCGTCTTGGGCGGTGCTAAGGGCCGGACACAATAACGGTGCCTCTGCAAAATAGCCTCGGGAAGGAACTTGTTTTGGTGGAACATGTGCTCGTTCAAAGTTGTTTTAGTCGTGCAACAGAAAACTCAGATTGGACAGATAGTCTAGCTAGCTGTCTGGATTTACCCTGCAGAGATCTGAGGAGCAGTTAACCATAGTCCTCATAAATCCACCAGAGTTAAGAATGCCAACACAAAGAAAGCGGAAGATGACGGACATCCGGCCTGAGCGACATCGATATAGACTATATTAACACTAGCACCAAAACAAATTCTTTATACGCATGTACTTTCTCTGATGCATTAAAACAGGTTGAATATTTCTACCATACCAACTACTAAAGTCTACATTATCTGATCTCTTGAAAAAAGCATTTTTTTTAATGTTAACCTGTTAAAGGTTTAGTGCACATCGTACGGCTTTGTTTTGAGCAGAGTACAGTACATGTACAGCAGAACAAAGATAAGATGCTCGATGACAGCTGGTGTACTGTTCTTCAAAGCACCTGAGAGAATGTACCATGAGCAACATTCGGTCTCCAATGATTTTATTTCTGTTTAACACCAAGTTCCAAATGTGACCCTATGCATCTTCAATCCGACGGACCAGGTGCATAAACATGGCGGCCTCTTTTAGTTTAGTCATTTGAGCCTCCTGCTCCGTCCCACAAAGCAAGAAGCACCACAAGTTTTTCTGCCCCAACTTTTCTGTCTGTATATGTTTGTTGTGTAGCATTTTGGTATTTACAGCATTTTTTTAAGGAGTAACATCAAACATCTTATGTCTTTATGCATCCAGCTCAGGCTGGCTCGACATCATTAAAATTAAAGTTTCTCGATCTGTTGTTTTGCTCACGAGAAGTTTCTGTTGAAACTCAGTTGCATTGACAAACCACAGTTAAAGTTTGGAAACACTTATCCTCAGAATGAAATAATGTGTAAAATTAACAGCAGAAGCATAAAACGTAGAACTTACAAGTCACCTACTGTACACACACTCTGCCTAACTGTTGTTTTTCCCACCCTGTTTGGTCTTAAAATGTTCCGAGGTTTGACAAATCTTCCTTTCTTACCAGAGGACTGGAGAAGAGATGTTGCCATCAGGCCATAAAAATCATGAGACATGACAGAGTAATTTTGACTCAAGGTCTTGCCTCACTGTAGTCTTGGAATTCCACTGCGTAAGTAAAAACCCATCTGGTTGGTGCATCTGAGTGAACCAAGATGATCTCATGTTCATTGGAAGATAAACTTGAGGAATAAAAACTGGCAATGTGAGAGAAAAAAAAATCAGCTCTCTCTGAGTGAATACGTGTTATTGTGTCGACTCCTGAATGTCATGCCATCCACTTGTTATTACTGAAACACACAGGCTTTGTTTGTTTCCCTGCCTGTAGGTGTTTGTAAGGGATTTCCTACACTCTGTGGCACACTTAAACAAATGCCTGCGCTGGAATCCCTTTCCTGATTTGGGTTATACCGACAGCTTTCCTCCATGTGACCTGGCAGCATCAGAGGGACTCAGTAGAATTACTGGAATTCATTGGGACATTTCACCGCACACAATCCTGTCTAGGAAGAGAAAAAAAAGGAAACTCAGTGCGGTGCCAATAAACTCTGGTTGGTTCATAGATGGAGTCGTAGCGGAGATAAGCCGATTGCTGAAAACAGACTGCAATGCGATCGGTCCGTTCGGGGCTGGGAAAATGGGAAGAGGGATTGTGGTGCATGAATGGTGCCGTTTGAATGAATGTGCGAGGCGCATAGCTTTTGCAGCGTTATTCCTGCTGCACATTGGAATTCTGTTGCATGTTGCTCTAATGGCCTGACTCCCAGAAAGCGGGAGGGGAGGTGTGTCCCTGGTTTTTGTGTTAAATGTGGGAGCAGGGTGTCATTCAATCAAGATCTTCTATAAACCCTCCCATCTGGCAGCCGCCTGAAGGAGTCTCACACACAGGTTTGTGCTTGGCACTAGGCCTTCAGCTAAGAATTGTTTTCATTATCCATTAATCTGGAGATTAGTTTCTCGATCAATCCGTTACACATTTGGGTTTATATGAAAATAGTGAAAAAGTTCAGAGGATCAGAATTTCCTAAAGGCTAATTTGTGTCATCAAATTTTCTTTTTTTGTTTGACCATCAGCCCAAAACCTAAAGATATTCAATTTATTATCACATACAGAGAGAAGCAGCAAATCCACACAATAGAGAAGCTGAAAAATGACTCAGAGGACAACACAAGGGTTATGTACTTCCGTTTACTTTGTTGAGAATTGCTCTCTAAACCCTGTCTCTTGTAAAGTAAGTAAGTAAAGTTTATTTCTAGAGCACATTTAAACACAGTTTAAGTTGACCAAAATGCTGTACAAAAAAGCACTAAGGTGCTGTATTAACCCTTGTATTAACCCTTGTTTTGTGACAACACAAGGGTTAAATGATTAATTAGATTATCAAAACAGCTGCAGATTTATTTTCTGTTGATCGATTAATGTAGTTAGTTTGATTTTTTTTTTTAAGTTATCTGTAGGTGTCTATGTATCGTACTGTGTTCAGCTCTGTGTGTCTGCAGTTTATTTAGCTGTGTGAGTCATTACTATGTTGTGGAGTTTCTCACCCAAACTTGGCTCAAAGAGACAATACAGTGTGTGTGTTTCTAATGTAATCAATATGTTAATTACAACAGCTTTTCTTTTCAAATGACGTGCTGGCAGTAAATCGTGTCAGAGAAGTGAATTCCAAAGCCTCCGTCTTGAGTCAAACTAGCAGTTGCTGAGTCCATAAAACTGTCTTCCTAACTTTATTTACCGCTCACTTTTATCATGAAGTCGTGACTATTGTCCAGATTTGAAATCCTGTGACTCCACTAGAGGATGTATTGAGAAATGGCTCCACTGACAATGCCCTGCCTCTAGTCTGAGCTCTGACCGTGTTCACTGCTGATGTTGCATTCCAGCTGGAACAATCCCACTGTTTTCCAGACCCCAAAGTGGACGCCTAAATTGGACAACACCCCCACCCCACATACACACCCCTTTTCCCCCCTCTGCTCTCCAACCAACCCACCCACCCACCCACCACCCACTCCTCCCATACACGCATCCACTGGTCTCCTGTCCTTATTTGGGTAGAGACGTTCTGAGCGTTGGGTGGAAGGGGGGCGGGGGTGGCGGTGGTTGGGGTGGGGGGGGGGCGGCGGAGGGGGGAGGGAGGGAGGGCGTTTGGTTGACACAAGGGAGGCAGGAGGAGAAACAGTGAGCACTCGCAGCCCTTTCTTAATAAGGACATGTCTGGAATTCAGGCCCCTCTCTCGGCGAAGAGCCTCTCTTTTAGCAGCCCTTCACTTGAACACACTCCTGTGAGCACTCGGAGCTCCATTGAGGTCGTCAGATCTCCGTGTTACACTGAGCGCCGTGTGCTGCTCTTCACAGCTCGCAGTGCGGAGGAGGTTTGCAATGTTTTCTCTGCTATAATTAGAGATAAACAATAGAGTGGCCGGCCCACCCTTCTTCCCTCCCTCACTGTGCCACCAGTTTGATTATTGCCCTGGCTGTACTGAAGCTGTTGCCCCACAGCACCTGTGCATTCTGTAATAAAATACTTTGGGCTGCCTGAAAGACATTTTCACACCAGGCAACACAAACTGCATCTGCTGTACTTGAGGTTGTGAAAGAAATGTGTATGTAAGGGTTACACTTGATGTTAATAGCTCTTTGTGCCAAGAGATACCAACAAACAGGCTGCTGAAAGCCAGACAATGAAATAATAAGTAAAAATCATTATGGCTAATGGCATGTCAACACATGTATAATGTGTGCTTTGGGCAAAAAAAGAAGAAGTTCAGAGTCAAAGGTGACATATGTAAACTTGAGCTATTAGTCAAAAAGTTAATTTGCAACTATTTTAATAATTGAATAATTGTTTGTCATTTTTCCAGCAAAAATTACAAATAGTTGCTGGTTCCAGCTTCTCACATTTGATGCTCTTCTTTTTGCATAATAGTAAACTGAGTATTTTTGGGTTTTGGACTGTTGGTTGAATAAAACAAGAAAATTGAAGACGTCATCTTGGGCTTTTGGAAATTAAAATAATTTTTATAGACTATTAATCGAGAACTAATGAAACTTATCATTATTTGCAGCTCTAAGAAAACACATTCATTTTACTTTAATACAAGAAAAAAATAAGCAGAAAATTTTAGAAAAAGTTTAGAATCTAGAACCACATAACTTTTGGCATTTCTTTCTTTGAAAAATGCTAATTCATATTTAGTTGAAGGACTAAACGACACATTGACTTATCGTTGCAGCTCTATTTATTTACTTGCGTATCCACATGACTGTGTATTTTTTGTAATTGTCTTTGGGATGCTGAGTTTTATTAAGTGTCAGAACAAGTACAGATTATGATTAAACTAACCCTAACTCCAGCCGTGTGATCTGTGAGGACAAACATGGATCACTGGAGCTGCTGATGAGTGCTCAGTTTCAGTGTTGAGTTTTAACAGCATGACCCTGTTGGAAAGGGTGTAAGGGTGCAAAGGGTCTGCCATAACCAATACCCTCTCAGCTAAAATTAGCAGCTTGACTTGTGAATGTTTGTCAAACTCTGGTTTGGGTTCAGTGACGTCCATAGATTTTATGACGTATGTGGCATGTGGTAGAATATCACGATATCATGATCTACTTTTTGTAATTCGTGTTAGATGATGATGAGAAGAGAAAGCTTTTTTCTTGTTTGTGGTTCTCGCAGCCACCCTAAAAAAATCTTTCTGAATACTGAGAGATAAGGTGAGGGAGATTTCAGGCTATCATCATCATCATAAGCATCATCATCATATAACCAGATAAAATAAAACAAGGTATTGGCTGCACAGTTTTGGTATGAATACCCATACAAACTGACAGTATGTGGCCTTGAGACCAAGATTTTCACTGATTTTTACTGATTGTTTTCAAATGTTTGATATTATTTTTCCAAATAAAGTTAGAAGTGCAAATCACATTTTAAGACAAACTTAATTTCTGGGTTGATCTTTTTGTTACACAAATCATACTGTTAATATTGGACTCCCTAACTGTGCAAAACCTCCTGAGAGAGGTCAAATATGACTTCTAATGGAAGAAAACTGCTGAAAAGAGATCATGTAACATTCTATCATATAGACTCTAAATGTCAATATAATATAACTCTGTATTCATCAATTATACTTCATTTTTGTCAGCATCTGCAGAAATGCTAAAGCAGAAACACAAGCATCCTGGGAGGATAGTGGTTACCTCATAGACTTCCATTTCAGAAACAATACAATGCTGAAAAGGCAGCTTGAAAAATACTTAAGATCTTTGCCTGCAGTCAGCCATAAGCCAACCACACTGGGACACAGTTCCCACACCACAAGAATTCTTTGAGGCCAGCGCTGATTAGTGAGGTCTTTAAACTTTGTTTTATGGAATATCTTGAATTCATTTGGCCATTTCAGAGAAATAAAATCTAGGAAATTATAGTAACAAATACGGTTAGCATGTTTATTCATACAAATGTAATGAGTGCAATAAAGGAAATGTCAAACAAAGCCAAAGTAGTGACCTATAGATGAATAACATTACTTATTTGAATCTCATTATGCTTTACATGAACTCCACAGCTCTGGGCCACAAATAATTCACTTTATGTATTTTTCTAAAGAATAAAATAGTAGACAAATTCACCAGGGATTACATTCACACAGTATGGAATGTTAATTAAGTTGTAGACATAATTGAATTGAATATTATCAAATTGATTCTCCATGTTCTCCTGGATTGTATTGCCTTATTGAATGATTTAGTTGAGATTTTCTTGGGGATATCGACACTGTTGCATCAGAAATAGAAAACAAGGAAGCAAAGTAAGAAAGCCGTTAAGTGTGCTGATCTGTTTGCTTGCTTGCTATCACAGTTCATTGTGCTTAGAGGTGAAGCAACAGTTGATGTATTTGGAGAATATCTTTCCAAAATTCATGAAACTGGTTCATCCAGCACAACACCAAATAAGGTTTTTCAGGCTTCCGCATACTCTGGCCGAGTTCCACCACACATGAATGTCACAAAATGAATATGTTGATAAGACAAATGGTGGCTTATACAGTATGATATAGCTAAACAAAAAGTCTGTTTTGAATGTTATGTTGTGAGACAAGACACTTTATTCATAGTAATGGATTTGTTTGCCACATGGCATCACATGACCTGCATTTCTGACTGTGACGAAAATTGACACAATATTTCGGGGATTTTCTGTGGCTAAAAATAAACTTACTATTTTTCCATTCATGCATTTTAAAGTATGGCATTAGAAAAGCTGGATGGATCGGCAAAATTGATAAAACTTCCTCAATTGCACAAAAACGTTTTCATGCTCGCTTGATGTGGTTTTTGCCTTCGTCGAAAAAGAGTTGATTCGCTAAATGGGATAAGAAACGCTTTTGCCAAATAAGTTATGATGTAGCGAACATTTAACTTACTGTACATGACTGATCATCATTTTTTCCCGCTGTCGACGTCTTCTCGGATATTTAATTATTTTGTCTTTGTCTCCAAACAGCATGAAACATGGCAAATACTAGCAGACTTGAAAAACGTACTCAATTGAACCAAATTCCTGAAGACTTCGCTCCATTTTTCTCTCGTATATGGGTTAGATGGCCAAGGCGACTAGTTTTGTTTCCGGTTAGCAGCCTTACCATGATTACACTCATGCGTAGCCACTTCTGTTCTCACCAAACTATGCTGTAGCCTAGTTTATTTGCTCCAATACTACTAATATCAAATTTGCAACATTTCAAAAGTCTGCTTGACAATTGAATGAAAACACAACTTTTGATTGACTTGTCTAGTGTTGCTAAACTGTACATATCGAGGTTTAAATATGAAATATGAAAATTATGGCTGATTAAAGTAGTCTGGCTATCACCAGACCAAGCTCAATCTTTTAAGATTGAACATTAGTCTAGGGAGTCTGCTCTGTATTTTCTACTGCACAAGAGGCGTGATCAACGGGCATAGTTCAAATGACTCCGTATGCAATTGGATAGTCTTTTAAAACAGACAGCGGCATCAACGGGTTGCTGCGCTTCGGTGGCCGCCATGTTAAATGTAAACAAAAAGCTGCTTGCCGTTGCTTCTCTATCGTCATTGTGTTAAACACGCCAATAGCACGCCAGGTGGATAAGCCAGTTTGTGATTGGTCCCCGCAGATTTGTAACGGAAGCAGGATAGAAAAATATACAGGTTTCCAGCCTGAGCTGCAGGGCAAAAATCAAATCGCCAGCAGATCGGGCTGGGTTTACCCAGTCTATGATTACAGCACACTTCTGATTACTTGGTGGTGATTGTTTTCAGATCAGATGAACAATGTATGCATTAAAGGATATGTTTGGTGATTTTTGCTTTTGGTAGCATATCCTATGATATGCTACCAAAACCGAATAGAACAAGACCAACAATGCGTCGGTACGCCTCTCAGTACTGTCTGACTTGTCTTACCCTCTCGGTGGCACTCAGACTGAAGCCCATTAAGTCCTACTTAGAGACATAAATCCTTAAAAATGGGTCACAAATATAAAGTTTCATTCTTAAATGAGCCTAAGTAATTTCTTAAAAGAGTTGGCACTCTAGTTTTTAGCAAATTATTAATCCAAAGAAAGGTTTCTGCTCAAACAGGAGTACATTTGTTGGGGACTATTTGCAGCTGCGGATCAATACAGATTTGATGCACTAGAAAGTATTTAAATCACCAGGTTAGTGTGTGTTGGATTGACTCACAGTACTCATGCTCATAGTTACAAGACATGACTCAACAATGTGGCTCACTGATGTGTTTTGAATGCTATTAAGACAACAGTGGAGCTCTACAGCACATAATCTATATCAGGCTTTGGCTGCACAGACGATATTTGTCCAATCATTGTTCATTTGCTATTGTCATGGGTAGTAAGAAATTCTACTTGCTGTCTGGGTAAAGAAGGCTAAACTACCTGTGTTTCAAACTGTCAACAGTGTTTGGGACAGTGTGCTATGTAATTATGATTACAATGAATAACATTTGCTAAATTCAAATCAATATGAAATAAAAACAGCTAAGCAACTTGTATCTTCATTTCACAGGTCTCCTACAGATCCTTTGATTTTGGGGCTCGGGGTCGGGCCCAGGGGGAGCCGCCACCATTGCGTCCAACGAGTGGAGTGCCAACGGTAGCCCAGAAGATGGGCTGGATGGGGAAAACGAGGACAAGACCATTGACGGGGACGCCGAGGGCGTGTGGAGCCCGGACATCGAGCAGAGCTTCCAGGAGGCCCTCGCCATCTACCCTCCCTGTGGCAGGAGGAAAATCATCCTGTCAGATGAGGGGAAGATGTATGGTGAGTAATACACTGGATAACAGCCAGAGCAACAAAACAACAACAATTGCATGGAAATCAGTCCCATAATGCATGCACGAAAATGAGAAAACCACCCATTCCACAGAGATTTGTGGCTTAAAGAAAACAAATACCCACCATAGTGCCCTCAAAAGAAATGAGAAAAATACTTTTCTTCCTCTTGTGCTCATGTCATAGCTTTGACACTGAAGTGAATGTTTTCTTTCCACTCGGAGCTCTCATTAACGAGTCTGTACCTGTTGAGTTGTGACCCAGAGGCAGGTTCTTCCAGTCACACCAGCACTCTCAGAGCTGGTTATTGCTGTCCTGAGAGCATCTCAGCTTCTCTCCGTTTTGATTAACACGTCTCTTTTCTTCGGTGTTGTTATTTACAGCCTGTACTTTATGCCCACTGTTTTATGGCCTCTTCTCTTCCTCGCTACTCTTTCAGTCGCAAAACCTGCTCTTTGTGTTTGATCGCTGAACTTCATGTGCTTGTTTCTCCACAAACCGGTACCGCTGGAAGAGTTTTTTTGCCTGTAGGTGACTGGTTGGCGCTGGTTTGTGGAGAAGTGTTGCGTTTGATGCTGGATGGCTCGGTTAAATTGGCAATTAGCACAGCGTGAATCGAGACTCAGAAACAAAAAACATCACATTGGCATGTCTAAGATTTTAAACATCCATATGGTTTCAGAACAGTTATGCTGTTTCCTGCCGTGTGTTCATTAAATTGCAGGTGTTGAGACTTTAATGACCTGAAAACCTCCAGATGGTGATTTTGGCAAGTTTTCTGGTAGAATCACTGACATGCAGGTGTAGGGAATTGAATGCATTTGTCTTTCATTATTTTGATCCCACTTTCCCATTCCTATTGTTACAACAGAGCACGCTCTCCTAATTACATTTGGCATTTGAAGCAAATCTTGATTGAGGGGAACTATGCTGCCTTCTTTACTGTTTTACATGCCATTATCCTCAACAGACCTTTTTGGTTTTGTGAAATTATGTTATTATGTTCACCATCGTAATTCAACTGCCTCAAGCCATGCTTTGTGAGGCTTGATGGTGTTTTAAGCCCCCAACATCTCCTTCCAGGCAGTGCTGCGACCGTTGACTTCAAGGCACCTAACCCTAACCCTAACCATAACCATAACCATAACCATAACCATTGCCTAATCCTACTGCCTTCCAAGCAGCGCTGCCTGGAAGGAGACTTTGGGGGCTTAAAACACCGCTAAACCTTTTGGGAGACTCCCCTGTCTTTTAATTATTGTCCACCATGTCTCAAAAACGTGCAATTGATTCAGGCTTCAGAGCAACCATAAAACCCATCAATCATTTTCACTCAAGTCTCAGACAGGCTGTGTATTTTAGAAGCATTAGTGTTTGTTTTTCAAAGCATGTTTCTTTTCTTTTTTTGGGGTTGCTTTTCGGCTCTTGACAGATGGAATTCTTTCGATGTGATTCACCCGCGATGGAATCTCATCCTCACATTCGTCACATTTGGATATTCAAGGACAAGCACATACCTGAGATTACTCAGCCACTGTTTCAGCTTCTGTTGTTACTCTGAACCTGTCTTAAGGAGCCCTAACAGTAAGGAAACGAGGAGTGGATGGATTGATTAGTCAACTGATTCATTAACCATTTCAGTCATTTATCAAGCAAAAATGCCAAACATTTGCTCATTCCACCTTCCCAAATATGATTATTTTCTGCTTTTTCTCTGTTTTAGATTTTTTTTACTTAAACATTTTTGGTTTTTGGAATGTTGGTTAGACAAAACAAGACATTTTGAGACATTACCTTGATCTCAAGGATCTCATATAGGCCTTTTTCATTATTTTCTGACATGTTATAGACTAAATTGACAGATTAATCTAACATGAGAAAACAGACTAAACTAATGATACCATGTTCAGTCTGTTTACACAAAGCATTTCTGATGTGATTCAGTAATGAATGCAGTCGTTTTTAGTTACATTTAATTAATGAAACTATTCAAATTTTCATTTAGGGCAGACTTGAGGAACATGTGCTTAAAAATACCAGTATTATTTTATTTGTTCTATTCTATTTTTTACAGAATGACACAACTAGTTTACAACATGCTTTTGTGTATAGACCTTGAGCACAAGTCACTGCAGGCATCTCTAAATGTACCTAAATAACTCTTCAGCCCTGTTTAGCAGTGCAGTGTTGCATCGCAGGCTCCATACATTTGTCATAAGAATGTCAACAAAGAGGCCGGCAAACCTGCCCCCTTAGCAACAAACTGTCAGGACCCCTTTTAGAGGCTTGTTTTTTTCTAGAGCACTAAACACTCTTTAATAAGTCATCTGAGGCTCTGCTGGCAGAGCCAAGGCGCATGCCAGAAGAAGCCTCTCCCAGAAGAAGCCGTCTCACAAGGTGATTACCTAAGACATCTAAAAACTGCCCTGATGTGAGGTTAGGGGAATGTTAACGATGGCACTGTATGTAATACTGTCTACCTTGCAGTCTCAGACTGCCAGTGGCCTCCAAAAGAAGGCAAGTCATCCCTCCCATTGGGAAATCCACTTTTTCTGCCAGGCCTTTTTTTTTTAATTGGTGGGAAACCTTTTGCTAATTTCCATTGCGTTAGCAAGATGACTGCTTTATACATGTGTGTTCCCTGCCCTACAAACCTGTCTAGACTTCCCAGAAGCATTGCCAGTCATTTACATAGCTCAGGGGTGACAAAGAGTTCGAAGGAGCATAACACATGTTAATAATCACTCCAGAACATGAACAACACTGAAATAAGCTTAACTCTAGTTTGGGATCTGTTGAACCCTTTTCATAAAATGTGCATTATATTACATATCTTCCACAGTCAATCTACCACAATGTTCATTGATTCCAGCATTACTTTCCACATACAGTAAATATGGAGCTACAGCCAGCAGCTGCTTAGCTTAGCTTAGCTTAGCTTAGCATAAATACTTTAAACACAGGGGAACATCTAGCCTGGCTCTGTCCATAGGTAAGAAAATCCACTTGCCAGCAACTCTTCTACCCGCGTATTAACAAGTTATGTCTTCTTTGTTTAATCCTTGCCAAAAAAGGTCCGGTACATAAGACCAGTCAGTTTATGTGCTGATTAAACAAACAAGATATAACACGTTAATCATTGAGCTTTAGAGGTGCTGGTAGGAGGATTGGCTACTTTTGAACAGAGGCAGGCTAGCTGTTTCCCCTGTCTTTATGCTAAGCTAAGCTAAGCTAACCGGATGCTGGCTGTAGCCTTATATTTAACAGACAGATGTGAGAATGGTATCAATCTTCTCATCTTACTCTCTGCAAGAAAACAAACTTGCGTACAAACTTGCATACTTCCTAAAATGTCAAACCTTTAATTCCTTCAATTTTCCACTCACATTCATTCAGAAAGTAATCCGCCCTTACTGTCCAAAATCCAAAGAAAGGTTTCTGCTCAAAAGGCATTCGGTCTTGGTGGAATTGTGGCACATTTTACGACCTAAGTTCAGAGGAAGTGTCTTCGGGAGATGCGTGTGTGTCGAAAAAATGTTGCCTGTCTTGTTTTGCTTTGGAGCTGTGCTGACATGTTGTTCCCCTGCGTTTTCTGGCCTCGACAGGTATGTCAAACCCCAAGCACACCTTTCTCTCTCTCTCTCTCTCTCTCTCTCTCTCTCTCTCTCTCGCGCTCTCTCTCTCAGCCCTGCAGCTGTCACTACTGCAAAGCACTCTGTGTACAAAAAAGAAAGAAGAAAGATTTGAGTGCTAGAGGGAGGCTTTTGTCTGTTTTGACCTTTGAAGGCTGCATTGGGAATTAGCGGCAGGTTCGGTGCATGTGTAAAGTCGTGAGACAAGATGTGTGTGGATGTATATAAGAGAGGGGGCTGAGCACTCTGTAATGATGACTGAGCAGGCCTTCCCTGTCAGCCCCCTCACTGAGATGTTAAGAATGTTTTCAGTCATGGCTGAGCAGTATGTTAGCAATTTAGGATTACCTCAATGTTATGAGAAGGGGAGGGGAGGGAATATGGATAGAGAAAGGGTTCAGGAGAGAGGGAGATCCAAAGAGAGGGAAGGGGATGGGGGGGAGTTACAGAGAGTGAAGAGAGATCACCTTTTTGCCCGCTATCTTAGCATGGCAGTGGGAAATTCCTGCAGTCATGTAGTAAAAGAGAAAGATAGGCGTGTCCTATCAGGGGATGAGGTTAAGAATGGCAGCCCGCAGCGATCTGAGTGGGTGTTGCGCAATCAACAAGGGAATCATAAGCAGCTCAAAAAGAGGGTAGAAAGATGGAAAGACGGCGATTGTGGGGGAAGTAAAAGGCAGAAGACGAGTGAGGCTGTGAATGCTATTGTGTGTGTCTGTGTCTGTCACCTGTCATGTCCCCCTGCTGTGTAGACCGGCCTTTTCACCGTCTCCACCATGTCAAGTCTGAGCAGATATTGGCTGCTGCTGCAGCTGCAGCTGCCATTGACAACACAGATCACGTCCTCTATACTTTCTCTGTTGGGGTTCGAGAGAGCAATATGTCTAAAAGATTATTGACTAATATAACCAGTCCTGTTCTAAGAAAACCCCAGCATGAAATGTGCATGCGCAGACCATGCAGCTGCTGCTTTGAAGTCCTGGAACTTTTTAAAAAATATTCTGTCAGGTTGTGATTTTGTATTTTAAACTAAGTGAATTACATCCAGCTACAGGTTTTGTTTTTGAAAGCATTAACTCCTAATTTTAGTGTTAATAAGCTCCGCTCAGCGGTTGTTTTTGTGTGTCTGAGGACTGGGTTTAACACAGATCTCCTGAGTGATTATGTTACCTCGAAATGTGTGTGTATGCTTTCGTATTCAAAATTTGATGCAGGGAAATCCTTGATTTCGACTGTGGCCAACTGTGCTTTTTTGTGATTAGTGCGTTTGGGGAGGTAATTGTTGATAAAATTTAAAGGCTCTGTTCAGTATGTCACAGTGGTATCATGATCCAGTTTGTCTTTTTCCAAATAGCCCAAAAAAAGCAGTTGAGAATGTCTTACAGTAATGTCTTACAGTTTCATTTCCAAATCATTTTAACATTCAACTTATAAAAGATTATTTGAAACTTTGAAATTAAACACTGGAGTAAGTTGTCCGATCTTTTAAAAGTGTCTCTGCTGCAAAAAAAACAAACTGTGTTTCACATAAAACAAAAGCTGTTATTTAAAATATCACAAAACCAACCGTATGCTGTTGGAAAACTGGAGATATCATCTCAGCGCACAACCACAAAACTGCACTGTTCAACCAATGAACTAAACATATTTTTGATTTACCACGCAATATCATTTCTGTGCTCAACACTATTACAAAGGAAGTTACAAAAAATGTATGTGGTCTGCTATTTTGAAATCATTTCCATAATATTGTGAAAAAGAGATTTAGTTCAGTTTTACTGAACCCCAGCTTAGAGGGTCCCGAGAGTCTGCTTTGAATTTACAGTTTGGCCAGCAACACTGAGTCTAACACTGAGTCCACCTCGCCATTTTCAGAGAAATTCTTATCTTTTTCTTTTTTAGTCAAACTGTAGTTCATACTATATCGCAATATTAATACAGTGCTTTGCAATGAGATATTTGTGAAATTCATAGCAGAACTCTGTGGTTGGCTCAATCTAATGTTTTTCCCCCCTCTGCTCCTCAGCTGAAGAGATTGAGAGTGACAGTTGCGTGGGGGTCGAACTGGCATTGTTCTTTCTCTGCCATCCTGTGCTGGGATGGTCGGCAGCAGGTGCTGCTGTCCGTTGGGTGCAGGGTCACACGGTGGTGTTGTTTTGGGAAAAGGGGGCTGCTTTGCTGCCAGGTGGCAGTTGTTGGCAGAGACAGTTATGGCTTTGTGTTTCCTCCAAGAGTTACAGCATCAGCTGCCCCTTTTGCCCCTCTAACCGACGACCCCCTAACCCAACCTAATGGCCCTCACCTCGGCTCTAACCCCTGCGTCTCCCAGAGCTGGAAGTGAATGTGTGTGTTCACCCAAGCTCTGGCTGTGTTCGCAGGCCCAGGCCAATCAGACTGGCTAGCACAGATGTGACAGGCTTAGAGGAATGCTAGGAATGCGGAGGCGCTGGAGCGGGCGTGTCCATCGTTGGCCTGGGGCAGAGGGGGGACGGGCTAGCTCAGTATCGGCAGACAGTTCAGCTCTGCTCCCCTGGCTGACCGCCGGGCTAACTGGTTTGAGAGTATGGTGAAAAGTCTGCTTGAGATGGCCTGCGGTACTTTTATGGTAATTGCACTAACCAGGGCCTTCTGGAGTACTAAAGAGTGTGTGGAAAAAAAACAGGACTTGTTTCTCCTGTCATTATGTGTCCAGATACTCTAAAGACTGTCAAACTTCCTAGACACATAGTGTATTGTGTGTGTTTAAGAAGGCCCATCTTGACTATTTTTTGTTGGTGTAAATTTCTGGCAGCAAGTTTAGAAGCGTTAAGGTCATTATTCATAATGATAGAGCGGTTCAACCTCTCCCTTTGGCCAAATTTTCAGCTACAGAAACCCAGTTAACGTGACTTGGCAAAGAAAATAAGTAAAACAGACTGATGGACTGATTTTCCCTCGAGACAACAAAATAATGCTGTTTGCACTTCTTCTACACCAAAGATGATTTTTGCTTGGTCCTAGCTGCACTTTGCTGAAAAGGCAGTGCTTGTTAAATCTCATGCTCGTCCAGAATAGAAGCCTGTTCTCTGCACAACCTGTTTGTGCAGAATGTCGAAAGTAGATGTTATGTCATGAAAGACACGGTTCTGTTTTCCAAGCCCTCTCTATAATTAGGCTTCAGGGCCACGTGAGCACACAATAAGGAGGTGTGAAACGAGCTAATTAAAACTTTGGGGTGAAACTAGAAAATCACGCTTTTAATACATGTCTTATTTTAAAGATGAAACAGAATTTTAAATACGGTCTCCTATAGGAAACTGAGGTGTTATTATGACCTGTGTCAAAAGTGCGTTTGCCCTGGGTCTGAGGAAATGTCACACTGCTGTAATAAGATGTGTACTCAAGGTATGACAAGAGGGCCACCTTCTGTCCATTTTAGAGTATTATCACTAATGTATGAATGCTAACTAATCTTCTGTCATATATTCTTGTATACTGGCTTTTGTTTTTGACCTTTCTTTCTGTTTTGTGTTCCAGGTCGCAATGAATTGATAGCAAGGTACATAAAGTTGAGGACGGGCAAAACCCGCACAAGAAAACAGGTAAACAAGTTTTGATGATTGGATTAGAATTATCATGCATGAGTTTAGTTTTAGTTACTGATAGTACAAGCAGGTGGAAGGGGTGGGCAAAGGGTACAGATGACCCCAGCCCAAGGCCCAGGGGTGCCCATGCAAAGGTCTGTGGTGCTGGAGTGGGTTGGATGAGGGCCCCAATTTGGACAAACAAATTCACCACCAGAAGGGTAAAAAACGGCAACAACTGTTTTATGAAAATGATTAATAGTTTCTGATGTCATGCTTAATTACAAAACAACTATATTAAAACGTATTAAATGGAAAAGTCTGGTTTTATTATATGTTTATTTTTGTCAACAAATCCCATGAAAAGACCAAAACCAACAATGTGATAGAGCGTCTTTCAATAGCTTTTGATTTCCCTACCCTGTCTGTGGCCCCCAAGCCCCTTCTATTCCTACTGAACATGTAAATTGTTAAAGGTGGGTCACAAATATACAGTTTAACTATTTGAAAAGGCAAGGTAGTTTCCTAAAACGGCTGGGCACTGTAGTTTTTAGCAAACACTACTCAAACCAGCACTGAATTTGTGTGTGTGTGTGTGTGTGTGTGTGTGTGTGTGTGTGTGTGTGTGTGTGTGTGTGTGTGTGTGTGTGTGTGTGTGTGTGTGTGTGTGTGTGTGTGTGTGTGTGTGTGTGTGTGACCATGGCAAAATCTGGTCCTGGAGACACCTACTGTAGCAGGAACTACCACAGAGGTGAATTTGAGTACTTTGCCAGGTGTTTAGATGTCTGTCTGCAGACAGATATTGTCTGCGCAATACCGTCACAACCGTGCAAGATGCAGTCGAGAAACTTTACAGGTATGTAGGTGAGATCAAAGTGAAGGCCGCTGTTCGAAGATGGGTGTGTTCCGAGCAAGGACACTCAAAGTATGGGGGTAGGAAGTAGGGAAGGGGCCATTTGCCACTTTACACCACTGGCTGATGTGATCCCATTGCAAGATGATCTCTAGTTGGGGGACTATTTTCAGCTGCAGATGAATACACATTTTATGCTCTAGTGAGTGTTTACAGCAGGTCGGTGTATGTGGGGAAAAAATGCTACAATGTCCATGGAAACATGTCACCCTCATTTATATATTTTAAATAGTTTTTGAACACAAATGGAGGTCTATAAGAAATAAACTATATCAGGCTTTGGCTACACAGACAATACATTTCAAACAAGGAAGATCAGTCCGTTGATGGCTTTGGTCTTTTCATGGGTTTTGTTGACAATTAGAAAAATATAGAATATTACCAGACTTATGCTTTAAATCAACTTTTATTGTTTGCATGAACTTTTTAGAGCTATCACTGTGTGTTATCTCTGTAAGTATGTGTGTCTGCAAGTGCATGCATATGTGTGTGCATGCATCTTGAGTGCATGTTGTTTTTATGCTCAAAAACTGTTTCACACCCCTTTAGGTGTCTAGTCACATACAGGTGTTAGCACGGAAGAAAGTTCGTGAATACCAGGCGGGTATAAAGGTAGGTGCCACCAACCTGCCTCCCGGCAACACTGACTGGGTGTCTCTTTCCTCTTTGGTTACGGCTTCTCTCTCTCTCTTTCTTCCCTTGTCTTTTCTCTCCCTGTCTCCTTTTCCTCTTCCCTCCTCTTGGCTATTCTTCTGTGCAGGTTTCTAGCCACTTGCAGGTTCTCGCCCGGAGAAAATCTCGCGAGATCCAGTCAAAGCTAAAGGTATGCGCTTCACCGCGGGCTCGGCGGGGCTGGTAAAGGCTTGGCTTTGCACTAACCACCTAATTCTTGCATATCATTATCTGTCCTTGCTTTGATGCAAGGCCATGTCCTGCTAGATAAGTGGATGAAGGCTTGGCAAGTAAAATAACATTTTTTTTTAACGATAAATCAGATATTACAACCATTCTTAAGGAGTGAATTCTCTGATAAACCCGCAGTCTTGCTTCTGTGCCATGCATGCAGTGCACAAATAGACAAAGCTTTTTAACTTCTACTGTAGGTCAGAGCTGCACTTACTGTGAGACTAACCCCATCACTCAGTAGTGAAAGTTGTTAGCTGCTTTAAAGGAATGCAGCACAAGCTGCTATGATGAGCCCAGCGAACTGTAATTTAGCCGCATGTTGCTCCAGCTCTGTGTCTGTCCTCTGTGCCAGCTATGCCTCTGCAGCATACTGTACTTCTCTAAGACTTCTTCTTTCCCTAAAATGCTCTCTACTTTGATACTTCTAGTTCCTTTAATGTGTCTGTTTGTGAAGTGTTTTGTGAAACTGAACATTCAAAAAAAAACACATTAATCTTCATCATATGAATCCTTTGGACTTGTCTTGTAGTTCTTTCAATCCCTCTCCTCTCTCTTCATGCTTTTTATCCTTTTTGCATATTCACATATACATAATGCAGACTTGTGTAAATACAGAAGACATTGTTGCATTCTGTAGTGCTAACTTCAACTTAAATTAACCCCTTTATGCAGACTAATCCTACAGTGGACACAGGCATCCACAAATTACACATTTTGTTTTAAATTTCCCATATTGTAAAGAGTGATATATCCATGTCTTTTTTATTATAAAGCAAGTTGAAGTGCCATATTAATATTGTGAAAGTATCAAAACGCTCAATCGTACAGAGAAATGCACACAGTCCATTCAGACACAGTGGCTTTTAAACGAGCCATACTTCTGTATGGTTGTGATGTCACAACTATACTATATATGGGTAGAAAGTGCTGCTACAGTGCCGTTACAGTCATTCCCTGGCTGCAATTAAGGTGCAGAGACTCAAAAAGTGTTTATTTTCTTACATCACATAAACTTTGACAACTTTGAGTGATAGTATTACGTACAGTAGGAGGACTCAACTTGTTCCATCCAGTGACACAAGTTTTTGAGCTGTCCACAAATGCCAAACTCAATGTGAATACAAGGTATAGGACTGTTCATAGTGAGCCAAAACTTCCCTCTCTTGTTTGAAAGTAAGAAGTCCTCACTAGTGAAGTCACAGGACTTATAAAGCAAGGCCGCCACATTATCCTCCCTGCTCTTCTCACAGTTACATTATGGCGTCAGGAATTGTGTTTCAAACACGTTTGCAGATCTTAAAATGAATGTCATTTTCCAAACATATTTTCATCATGTTGTTGTTTTGTTGGGCTCAGCATATCTAAACCATAAACTTGATTGGCACTCTTATATATTTTGTGCAACGTGTGCTCTAAAAATGGACCAACAGGCAGAAGTATAATGGTATTAAGATCAGGTTTTAGGTCTTTCGAAGCTTATATTATATTCTGTGTAGTGACTTTAATCCTCTCCGCTGAAGGGGTTAATCATGTTCTCATCTCTTCTTTCTGTGATTACTTTTTTGCTCACACGACCACCTGTCTCCTTCTACATATTTGTAGCAAAATTAAAATTAAAAATCACCTGTGTTCTCGTTAAACCCATTTACAAAAAAATCTTACTTTCATTTCAACTGGTCAGTCAGCGTCTAATTTCGTTCAGTCATTTGGCTTTTTTATGCTTTGTGAGTTCACCTTAGTTGGATGATGGTAGTGCTGTTCTTGTATTTATCTTTCTTTCCTGTAGCTTTAAAACATGTAATATCAACTACTGAACATGCAGTTGTAGCCATGCCAACGCCTTGTTCAAGTGTTTATCAAGCCTTTATGAAGTGAAGCCAAAGTAGTTTATTTCCCCAACACTCTTAACAAACTGGTTTCCAAGCCACTGTTATAAGTTCAAATGCTGACAAAGAGCAACTCTTTCCTCTCGGGAATAAAGGGAAATTGTATCCTCAGCTGAACAAACAGGGAGTTGAAGTGCGACTACTAAAAAAGCTACACACTGTAGTACCAGGTGTACACTGAAGGCTTTGTGTTGCAAGAAACCTCCAAGGATTTCAGTTTTTACTATTTGCATCATGTTTTTCTTCTGTTGGTCTTCTACTGGGGAAAATGTTTAGTGTTATAAAGCGATGTGCTCCCCAATTATACACTACCGATTTGTATTGGGTATTCACTGAAAGAATATCCTTTAGAAACACTTTGCTTCATAGTCCTTATACATGATTTTGACGAAAATTGCATTCATTGTTGTGTATTATTTCAACCTTTTACTGCTGTCTATTGAAATGAAATAAATAAAACAAGAATTCACATTACCAAATGTAATGTAAAAGTTTTGGCAAATTTTCTTATCAATAATATTTTATTAAATATATAATATTGTCATAAACCTGTAATGAAGCAATACTTCAGTCCCTAGTAAACCTTGTAACCTCTCTACCAGAGCAAACTTATGTTATTGCACACCAAGTCTATGGTATAAAAACAGAAGAGGCAAACCAGGATTTATCTCAACCAAAACTGAACAAAGTAATCTTAACACAACATTTAGAACTGCACCGTACTAATGGTTTCTCTCTTTTTTGATTCAGGCGATGAATTTGGTAAGTGAATTTGACTTGTGCAATATGCTTCCCTCCTTCCTTTGTTTGGCAGCACCAGTGCACTGTCCCCTTGCTATGGCCCTCTGCTGGCATGGCGCCCGCCCCATTACTATCCTCTAATGAAGCAATGCTTAGGAAGCAGCCCCACTTTGAACCCAAGACTGCTGCGCATCCTGCCTGATGTAGTGTAATCCCCTCAGCATATTCCAAAAACCCAAAATCTTGCTTGCTTTGCATTAAGGTGTTTGATTTGGGTTCTCGCTTCTGAGGCATCTGTCCTTTAGTTGCAAAGTCATAGCTTAATTATCTTAAGTGCATTCTTTTGCAAACATGAAAAACCGCAAAAGGATGCATTTTAAACTGAGGTTGGTGTATTAAAATAAAAGCTTTGCAATATTTGTAATGCACCATGGACATGAATTAGTTGGCTTTGTGTAGGCTATCCTTTGCAATGTTTTCACTGACGTAGTATTACTTTCATCAGTAATTTAATTTGTTACACTTTTCGATGCAACACAAATGCAAATCTGCATTTCAAACCAAAGCATTCTCTTTATTGTCTTTTTCCTGTGGTGATCCTGGTAACACACTGACATTTAATTGGTCGTGTGACCCGAGCTTAAATACCAGCGCGGCTTCATCTTCTCCGTTCTACTCTTTGCTTCATTCTGTCAAGCTGCTCTTTCAAGAACTGTTCTCTTTATTAAGTCTTGAGAATAATTTTTAAAAAAAAGTGTTTTTATTGACTCTTAAGCTAAACTCATGTCAAGTTTATCGTAACTCTTAAAATCTCACCTCAAGATTATCAAACGTATTAATTTCAGAATTCAGGTGAACCTCTACTACAGCTGTAGGTAATGTTTAGGTTGTGGCGCCACCTTGTGGTTGACTCCCGTTGTTTCTCTGTTTCAATCTGTAGGATCAGGCGTCTAAAGACAAAGCCCTGCAGAACATGGCAGCACTGTCTTCTGCACAGATCGTCTCCCCGAGTATGATAAAGAATCACCTTCCACCACTGCCTCCTGCCCCCTACCAACCACCCAGAGTTAGCCCACCACTCATTCTCTCACAAATAAACACATTTTGTTGTATTTTTCAGTCCTGAAAATTACATTGGATTTTATCTGAAAAGTACCTTAATTAATCCTACAAAACAGTTAACAATATTTTCTTGCTCTGCAGTTCTGGCCTGCTATCCCAGGACAGCCTGGACCTTCTCAGGAGTAAGTAAACCCCTCTAATGAACCCACAAGATGTTTGTGGGGTGACATCACACCCCCTATTTACAATCTGAAGAGAGAGATTGGCCTACAACCTCCCCTAGCTCTGTTTCCCACGTAATTCTGAAAAGTGTCCTTGGGTTTCGTGAAAGGCACTATATAAATAAAAGTTATTATTATTAGAGATGAAAGAAGAGTACATAAAGAGTGACTGAGTCAGCGCAGGGGTTTAGGTTTAATGTCAGGTCGGTGTTGCAGTGCATGTTTAACGGATCACATTTTTGCACACCAGGCTGATTCTAGATCTCAACCAGGGGAGGACTCCTGGGCTTGGCCGCACCAGCCATGCGTAAGTTCCCCCTAGCCGAGGTCCAGCTGTGAGCACAAAGCAGAACTAACTCTTCTTCTACACTGTATTTTTCTGTATGTTTCCTGCACTGATGTAAACCACCACCGGGCAAATGAACTGCTTCACATTTGATTGAGAAAAAATAAACATGGGAGATAAATCCGCATAGCGTTCGATGACTTGCGTTCACTGAAAAACTACTAAAGTCTCTAAATATTTTAATCAATTTTCTCAGATTTGTCAGTTAACGCACAATTAATTGATGCTATTTTGCATCATTAAGAAGCAATGAAGCAGGTGGACTTACGCCTAGCTGGTGCAACAACACATGCCTTTGACACTAACAGATTTTCACAATAAAAAGCCTTGATCAGAAATACAAATATAGAAGGACTCATGTGCTACAAACATCTGTTGCTGACCGTGTATAGTAGAGCTCATTGTCTCACCGAACCATTTATTGTCTTTCAGTATCAAACCTTTTGCACAGCCCCCATACCCAAGCCTATCAGGTCCTGTACAACAATCCATACCAAGTAAGTATAAGGTAAAAATTCTGTGAGAATTTTTCAAAAGATTAAACTAAAAATGACTGTTTTATAAATGTTTGTGTGTGTGTGTGCCATTCAGGTTATGAGCCCTTGGCACCTCCTCCTCCTCCATCTGCTACTGCAGTGCCAGTGTGGCAGGACCGGACCATTGCCTCCTCCAAGCTGCGGATGCTGGAGTACTCAGCCTTCATGGAGGTCCAGAGAGACCCAGACAACGTGAGTGAAAATGTATAATAAGGCTTTCCACAAATAAATAATTAAAATAATGTTGATGTTAATAATGTGTCTTTTAATATACTGTGTATGCGCACTGTTTGTTGGAGGATGGAGAATCATCCTACATTTCGTTACATATGTGCCTGCACATTGTGTCAATAACAAAAAAATTGAATTGAATTGAAAAGAGACATGGATGGATTACTGAACAAGACTACACTAGCTGGTGTAGGCCCAGGGCCTGGACAGGTGAGGGGGCCTCTTGGCCAGAGCCTTTCTTTAAAGTGACTGTTAAGATGTCCTGTTGGAAAGTCACAGAGCTTAGTTAAAAGCAGGGATGTCCTGATCATGTTTGTTGCTCCTGATCCTGATGAGAATGTTTTTTTCAACCCTCCAATCCAATATTTGTTTCTGTTTACCTTTTATTTATTTTGTCCTTCATATTACAGCTGCACGGCATACTGAGGCAACAGTAACAGCAGAGTATCCATGCTTTAAGAAAATAGAACCAACATCTCAGGCTTTCTTTGATTGTGTCCTATAATATTTTAGTATATCTGTGCAGAGGAGTGTCAGTGTGGATCTACTGTGGCAGGAAGCTTAGGATATGATTCTGACACAGCCTCTTTGTCTTGCTCCTATGTTGGAGGGGTGGGAAGCCTTTACAATACTTCTGTGCTCAGGGGCCTGCATAGTCCGTCCATGCACACAGCAACAAAACATGTGATTTTAGTACTGGACAGTATCTCTGGCCCCATTTGGATTGTCCTCATGTGGTGAAACTGTCTGGTACATAATGTACAACAAAGCCTAAAAACCACAGAATATTTTAGTGGTGTTTGGTAGACCACCGAATACTCTGCTCTTTCCCCATATTAAGATCTGCAGCTGAAGTTCCTGAAGTTAACCACATCCACTCTTGTCTCTTCGGTCTCTGTCCACTGCAGTACAGCAAACACCTGTTTGTCCACATTGGACAGACTAACCCCTCCTACAGCGACCCGCTCCTCGAGGCCGTGGACATCCGGCAGATCTACGACAAGTTCCCTGAGAAGAAGGGCGGCCTCAAAGAGCTTTATGAGAAAGGCCCTCAGAATGCGTTCTTCCTTGTTAAATTCTGGGTGGGTTGTTATTGTTATATCTTTCATCTACCAGTTATTAGTTGTTATTATGCATTTGTATTTCACTTTGTCTGGTTGATG
This sequence comes from Sander vitreus, assembly GCF_031162955.1. Classification (NCBI taxonomy): domain Eukaryota; kingdom Metazoa; phylum Chordata; class Actinopteri; order Perciformes; family Percidae; genus Sander; species Sander vitreus. Next base: position 22,932,006 of record NC_135858.1, read on the forward strand.
CCGCATTACCCCAATACAGAAAAGTGTGAAATCTTTAAGCACAACGTTTTAGCTCAACGGGAGGCAATAACAACAACAGAAAATTTGTCTTACTAGCTAGTTCTCTGTGTAGTGTGCAAGTATGTAAAAACATATGCAAGAAGGTATTTTACTGACACAATCCCATTACATTACTAATGCTTTTTCTAATAGTTACTTCATTGTTTACTGGCAGGCATACATCAACATTTTCATCCTATATTGAGACCATTGCAGGTATTTTTTAACTTACAACTTCTCACTTTTAGAGTGACACAAGTGGTAGCAAAGTATGCAAACCACTTCCTTTTTTTATGACACAGTGGTGGACTTAGCAAATTTTAATAAATAAAAAGATTATATAGGCCTTTCATAATGGATTGCTTCATCATCTACACTGCATTTCTCTTTGTCAGTAAACTGTATCTGCACACATTATGTTGTCCCAAAACTTCTAGTCTCAAGACGTTTGTTAAATACACCCTAAAATGTTCTTTCAACTAGGGCTGCACGATATGAGGAAAATATGCGATAACGTTGTTGAATATCGCGATAACGATATTACTCACGATAAATAAACAGATATTAAAGTGTACTCAGTTCTGCATTTCTGCTGCTTTCAGTATTTTGCTATTGCTATTGAATATACAAGGCACCACTAAAAAAGAATGATAGTAACATTTTGAAGGGCACTTTTCTACTGACACTAACACAAAAAAATCTCTGTCTTTCGCCATATGTCGCAGCCTTTCGCAATGTCTTTATTGTGCCAGTTGATATCGCTGTAACGATAAAAAAACGATATATTGTGCAGCCCTACTTTCAACCTCACAATTAATGTGCTATGAGGACATTTAAGTTACATCCAAGTTATGTGATGATCATCACCAATATGATGAAATGTTTGCCCTCTGCAGGCGGACCTGAACAGTAGCGGCATGCAGGACGGCCCTGGCTCTTTCTACGGTGTCAGCAGCCAGTACAGCAGCCTCGAGAACATGACCATCACTGTTTCAACCAAAGTCTGCTCGTTTGGCAAGCAGGTTGTGGAGAAAGTAGAGGTAAGAGTGTTCATAGTTTCTGTATTCTTCTCTCAAACAACTGCAGCTTCTCATTTTAACCTTACTACTTTGCGTTTTTGACTGTGTGTGTGTCTGTGTCTGTGTCTGTGTCTGTGTGTGTGTGTGTGTGTGTGTGTGTGTGTGTGTGTGTGTGTGTTGCAGACAGAATACGCCCGCCTGGAGGGAGGAAGGTGCGTTTACAGGATCCACCGCTCTCCTATGTGCGAGTACATGATCAACTTTATCCACAAACTCAAACACTTGCCTGAAAAATACATGATGAACAGTGTTCTTGAAAACTTCACTATCCTACAGGTAATATACACTCGATAATATTGGATTGTTGAAGGAATAGTTTAATGTTTTGGGAAATATATGTAATATTTGCTTTCTTGCAGAGAGTTAGATGAGATGATCGATACCACTCTCATGTCTGTACGGTAAATGTGAAACTAACAGCCGGCAGCTGCATAGCTTAGCATAGTTTAGCACAAAGACTAGAATAGCTAGCTCAGCATATAATCCCCCTTAAAACCACATTGTGTTGTTTTTACACTGGTTTTTGGACAGATTAGGAAAAACAATATATAATGTGTTAATTATGGAGCTCTAGATGTGCTGGGTAGGAGGATTGTGTTACCTTCAAACAGGGCCAGGCTAGCTGTTTCCCCGTTTCCAGTCTTTATGCTAAGCTAACAGGCTGCTGGTTGTAGCTTTACATTTAGGATACAGACGTGAGTGGTATCAATCGTATCATCTAACTTTAGGCAAGAAAGCCAATAAGAGTATTTCCCAAAAAGTCAAACTATTGAAATCAGGAATGTATGTTTGTCACTGTAGCATTTCTATTCAGACTGTTTCTCACTTGACATTTTCCCTCTGCCCCTCAGGTGGTGACGAACCGCGACACCCAGGAGACCTTGCTCTGTATAGCGTTTGTTTTTGAGGTTTCTACAAGTGAACATGGAGCTCAGTATCATGTCTACAGACTTGTTAAAGACTAACAGCTCTTCAGGGAGGTTTTGGAAAAGCCAGACAAAAGCGTGACACAATCTCTCTTCGACCAGCTCAACCATCCAGGAAAAACTACAACAAAAAACATGAAAAAAATGCTAGACCGAACTAACATGGACACATTTTATGCTTTAAAAGAAGTTGTCTTGTTCGCAAGAAGAAAAAAAAGATTGAATCTCAACGTGCCAACGCACAAAGAAATTTTGAAGAATTGCGGATTTTTCGAACAACCAGCTATTTTCCATGTGTTTAAACATGCTTTAGATGAAGTGGGTCACTTTTGCCAAGGTCATTGATGGAGCTTGAAATGTTTTTATTGAGGGAACGAGAATGTGCTTAGGGTTGAAAAGACTCTATAGTATTCAAGGTGATCACACTCGGCGCAGTAAGAGAAGTGTATATAAGATTGAAGAAGTAGAGAGAGCACAGGACCACGGAAGGGGAAAACCAGAGCCAAGTGGTGTTGTTGCAGTAGGTTGGTAAGGAAAGCAAGTGCCTTTTCTCCAAAGATTATATCATTGCCTGCCACTTTTGATTGCCTTTTTTACTACCTCTTGTTTTTAAACGAACAGTAAACGGTCAGACTGGTGTATTTTGTCCGAAAAAATAATTTGGAAAGAAACCTCTCAGATTGACATCTTTTGAGGCGTTTTTTTTGTATTTGGGCACACAGAGGAATGGGATGGGATAACTAATTTTCATGTAGCCTGTTGTTTTTACAAAAAGATCGTCCCAAGTTTTACAGTCCACGTGTATAGGGAGAAGGTTTATTGTGTTACCGTACTATTTAGGTTCTGCTTTTTTATGTTTTATTACACAATTTAAAAAATCAGGTCTTACAAGCATCTATCTATAACTGACTTTTGACACTAAAGATGCCTTGTACCAATGCTAGCCTGACATAAAGCCAGGGCTTTGCCATCCTTACGAGATCCCCTGTTAATTCTCTCTGTTTGAAGACGTGTGCTTGGTTGCACTTAAAAGATCAAGAAGGGGAGGTGAAGCAACAGCAGTGCTTATTTTCTGCCTTGAGTTTGTTATGTAGCCTAATTGAAAAAATGAACTGTTTCTGTACTGTGAGTCCGTGGATGCTAAAGGAATATGTGTTACATAGGAGTATTTTCTTTTTTCTTTTGGGGGGGGGGGGGCTTTCTGTTCATATTTGTGATCAAGTAACTCAGCACAGAGACCATGGTTTGAGTGGAGAGAAGTTGATCACTGTTTCTTTTGTTTAAAAAAGAGATTGTATGCTGTGAAGCTGGTTCATTTGCTTCACCCTTCTCTGCTGTAATGTGTGGAGAAGCTGCATCCGTTGATAAAAGTTCAGTTTTGATATTTAAGACAATTTTTTTTTTTACTGACATTAAACATGAAATAATTTTGAAAATCAAAGAAAAATAATTGTCTTGAATGAGAGCTATTGTCTCTGTGCTGTAGAGTATGACCATTGATTGTTATTTATAGGGTTGGAAAAGAAATAGCGGGAGGGCAGGGTGGGGTACTGGAGATGTATTGATCATTTTCCACTGTGATGGAGATGTTAAAAGTATTGCAGGACACATATTTGAGACTGTCATCCCATGGATCCTGCTAGACAAGTGTCTACTCAGTGTGGTTCACTGGACAATTGTGATATAAAAGTTCAAATTTAAAATAATAATTGCACCTGGCTTTGAATGTCATATTTCACAAGCTAGATACAATAACACTCCTCCTCTAGCAGGTTTCTCAATTTATCTTTTATACAGACATGTTTTCGCCTTTATCAAGATTCATGTTGTTTTTTAATTCTGTTGTCTTTTGACTTTCAGTGTTTGCCATATGCTTCACTGAAAATAATGTGTGATTGTGCTGATATTGATAATTAATAATGAGATATCTAATGTTATGTATCATATTCTGAATGGTGTGGGCAGATTTTGTTTTGTTTTTGGTTTAAGGTGGTTTACTGTTGTCTTTGTTACCATTGTGCATTGCAATTTTATACTTCAAAGTAGAGGTTGGACTATGTAATCAAACAAATGTATCTAACAATAAAAGACGCATGGTGCCTTTGGAGCCATTTTTCCCCATTAAACATGTTTGTAAATTTGTTTTGCATGGTGGTTCTTTCCATACTGATATCACAGACGAATATGAAACCAAATATTGTGTTAGGCTTCCACAAGTTAGCATTATGATCTTGCTCAAACTTCTTTTTTATCCATTTTACTGAATGAAAGGTGTATTTTAGCATTAATTTCAGTTGCACCAAGTGTTGCACCAGATTATGTGATCCAATTACAAATTCCAGCTGCAAATGCTATTATCAAACCTAAATTCTTTAGCAATATATACACTGAAGGACCAGAGATTTTGGTATATTGAAAACAGAGTAGTAGTAGTCTATGTGATAAAGTATGTTAAATGTTCAGTGGGAATATAGCTGAAATTCATAAACGGGTCCCAGAATTTGGTGCATGTACAGGTAGGCCACATTTACTCATGTACTGTACTTAAGTGCAATTTTGGAGTGGCCTACTTGGCTTGAGTAGTTCCCTTTTTGAATACTTTCTTCACTACATTTCAGAGGGTAATGTACTTTTTATTCCACTATATTCATCTGACAAATGTACTGTAATTACTGGTTACTTTTCAGATTAAGATTTTACACAAAAAGTTTAATTGCCAAAGATTAAACCTGTGGTTCCCAACTTTTTTGCTTTTCTTTTTCTTTTTTTTTAGATCTATGACACCTTAATAAAAAGCAGTGTCTAGTTGGGTCTAGTTTATCATGTTTCCATCAAAGAGAGATTTCCTGATGAAACTTAGAAAAGTCACACACACAAATATCTAATAATGGTTATTTTCTGTTCTTTTTAAGTTATTTTTGGGCTTTGAATCAAGGAGTATTACTTGCTTGTGGGAAGCGTATGACTAATAGAACTTCACCTCCCAGAAGTAATTGCGGCTGAGGCTGAATCAAACCAGAAACAACCGTCAAGTTAGCTAAAATAACACCGGATGTTCGGTGAATGCCTTCACACAAAAATAAATTATTGTTTATTTGAGATAGCGTTTTTCCAATAAGTAGTTCATAATTACTACTCACGCTTTTCAAAATGTGTTCTATACACGTGTTCAGCGAATCCTGTCGGACGCGACTCTAGTTCCTGTTTTACCGGAAATCAACACATATTTTTATCCCTCGCTTGTAGGAAAAGCACGTAGCAATGGAAGTGGCCCTATGAAGTGGCCTAACACCGCTAAGTTACCGTTAGTGTTCGTTATTTGAGATGCTGCTCAACCGACTTTGATATTAATTAATTAGGATAACTATGAATAGTTAACTAGCACGCTAACAGGAATTGTTTTGGGTCCAAAGCCAAAACTAACATTACAGCATAATAACGGTCAGACGGTCCAGTTAACTTCAGCTGACGTCAACAGGCTCGAGAGGTGAGTTGAATTAGCTGATAAATAAATAAACCAAATTGGTAACAAGTCAACAGTAACCGGAGACGTTCTCGGTTAACGTTGCAGTGACTAACGTTAGTCAAATGGCTAACGTTATTGTTTAGCAGCTGTTAACGTTATCTTACGCATTGTGGTTAACTGTCAAATATTACAGCTAACGTTACATGATAATGAAGGCAACTGTTAGGGTTTCATTAACATATCCACTTACAACGCACTGAGATGGCTAGCTAGGTGTAACGTTAGCATTGACGTCAGCTAAAACTTTATCCACCTTGTCTGCAATGCCAACGTTACTCAACCTCTGCATTTCTTCCCCCAAAACCCCTTCAAACAACCTGCATTTTGGGTCACATGTAGCTAACTTAATCTGGAGTAAATTGGCTGTGCAAAACCCAGAGCACAGGCAGGCTATAAATGTGACAACATTTACCAACTTTTTTGTTTGTTTTAGTGTCGGTAAGTGTATCCTCATTTTGGGGTTAAAGTTCAGTGTCGGTGCCACTAGCTGTTACCTGGCTATGACATATACTGTCTGTACACTCCTTTGTGGACGCATTGTACAACTTGAGGTTAGTGTTTAGCCTTGGAATAGCAAAGGGCTGGTTTATTTATGTTGTTTGCTCTCTCTATAATGACACTAAAGCCCCTTGATTCTTGCTGCTTCCCCCTTTTTCTCTCCAGACAGAGCAAAGTCATGTCAGCACTCTGTTCTGGACTGGTGTATTGTTGCCCTCCCAGGAGAAAGGAGTGAATGCAATTGCCTCTATACCTTGTCTCTTTTTGAAAAAAATAAAATAAATCAACATTTCCCCCACTGCATGACACAGTGAGGCCTGTCAAGGTCAGTTCAGTTGTCATAGGCCTACATTATTTAAAAAAAAGAAAAGAAAAACATAGTCTCTTATTTTAAGACCTGATATAAGATTTTAAAGATGTAAATTCATTATTTTAGTATAGAGAATTGTATTCACAATTTACGATTAGAGTATTCCAGAGGAGCAAATAAGATTTGTTTACATTTTTTCTGTTACAAATCTGCTGAATCCTTAAAACAATTTATGGCCAGGAACTGGAACTATAGTCAGGCTGCAATCTGCTTGGTTTGCCTTTTTTGGCGCTTACTATGCAGTTTTTAATGTTTATTTTTGTGTTTACTTTTACCACAGACTCGTGATTGTGTGCTTTTTCAGTTTATAAAGTATATGAACTGAATTCATATGTGTGTATTTGCACTTGGTCTATAAGTTGTCCAGTTATCCAACTCTCAAATGGCTTTACTTTGCTGAATTACTCCTGTTATGTGTATTGTACAGTATATGCTGGAAGTTTGTGTGTATACCAAGACATGCCGTGCTACCTAATATGTCCATGTGGGATTAGATAACAGAAATTGACCTCAAACAACTTCTAACCACAATAATGTTTATGTGTCACGTTAGGAGCTGCCCCATCTGACACTCCATCACATCTACTGATCCACTGATCTGCCAGCATGGCTAACACAGACTCTGTCAATGTCCGGGTCCTCTCTCTGAACTGCTGGTCAGTGGCTGTGGTTTGTAGTTATTCTTAATGTATTGGGGTTTAGTTTGTCTTAATACATGTATGCAAGCACACAGTGTCCATACTCTCTCTGATTCTTTTTTTCAGGGGGATCCGCTACCTTAGCAAACACTGTCCTCAGCGCTATGCCATGATCGGAGATATGTTGTGCAGAGAAGAGCATGATATTGTCTTACTGCAAGAGGTTGGTGGCAGCCATTTTCTAGAGTTATAAAGTTGCAGAGTCATCCCTAATTTGATTGACTTTTTTTCAACTCATGCTCTTAGGTAAATGTTGTGTTTTCTGCGATGAAGACCAACCTTAGGTCATAAATCTTGTAAACTTGTATGAACAATATTAATTAGGCAAAGATTGTATTCTAATTTTGTGACATCTAGATTTGTTTTTTCCAGGTGTGGAGTGAGAAAGACTATCTATCCTTGAAAAGGAAACTTGCCTGTAGTCATCCTCACTCTCATTACTTCAAAAGGTAATGTTTTCACTCTAATCCCAAGGTTGCTGCGCAATCTTTTCTGAACCTGTTAGCGTTGAACGTCTTTCATTCTAAGATTAAAATTCATGAGCAAGTTGTTTTCAACAGGGTGCCCCTCTGTCAGAAAAATGTACTTGCATGACATTGATCTAAAGACCCAAAATGTAACCGAAGTCTAGGCACAACTTAATGCAGCTTAAGTCTTTCTTGACCTCTATACAAAAGCACAAGACTGAGATTAATCAAAGTCCTTACCTTTCTAATCCCCTTTGCAGCTCACAGAAATGTCAACCCTAGTAGATAAATTCTCACATTTATTACAGATTAAACATACAGTAGTAACTAAAGATGTAGATCGACATGGAAACCAGGAATGTGAGTTGTTTCTTTAAACCCAACAGTATTTCCTGCATACTGAGCAATATCCAGAAGTGCAATATCTCATTCTTCTGTTTTAGTCATAGCAAATGCATATTTTCTTATCTTAAACATATATATACATATATATTTTGTTTTTAACCTATATTTATATTTTTCTCTATTACTAATTACTGTTTTATGTGTGTACTGCATCGTCAGGATTGCTACTTAATTTCGTTCTACTTCGTTTTGCAATTACAATAAAGGAATTTTATTCTAAATGATGATCATGTACTTCTGAAGCTGTAACTTCAAAGCAACTAACTTCTACTCATGTCTTGTGTTTTCTCTCTTTCTTCAGTGGAGTCATCGGCAGTGGACTGGCCATTTTCTCCAAACACAGAATCTGTGATACATTTCTTTTTCGCTACTCACTGAATGGTTATCCTTACATGGTAAGTCTGGAGAGCCTGAGACACAGAAAGTAGTGTTTTGTACGGTAGATTCCAAGTATTAATTGATGAAAGTGAAGAATAGTAAACAAAACAGTTGGAAAGATAATCTTAATACCTAAATATTTGCCAAAAAGTATTCCCACAACATAATTCATATAGCCCTTTTACACAATAAGTTACGAAATGTGCTTCACAAAAGACATAAAACCAAGTAACTGCGTGCGTGCGTGTGAAAGAATAGGGGTGTTACGATTCTCCAAATCCAGAATTTGACTTAAGATCTCGATTTGATTTTCAATAAAAAAAAAAAAAGATATTCAGCAATGCCAGAAGGGTACTTCTGCAATCTTCTTCCTATTTCTTCAACAGTTGTATGCACCATTAGCTTTAAATGTGTGTACTTGGTTTTATTTCTTTATTTATTTTTTTAGTTTTGAGATCTCTCTGATTGATTGATTTTTTTTTTTATTTTTTTTTTTACGGCCATCTGTAACCCACAACAGTTAATGCACTGATAACAAGCAACAAACAAAACATAACATTGTTTCTTTTACTTCCACAAACAAAACAGAAAAATGAACAGACAAGCACATAATGTAATCTGAAAACTGTTTTACATTTGTTCTGCTACTTGGTTTAGTGAAAATACAGCTTCCCCTCAGTTCATATTGACATTCTCTTATTTGAAACAGCCTCTGGATACAGTCTGGCAACATGCTATTATATACTTTGTACATTAGTGATGCTACTGTAAGGTCTACAAGTTCACAAAATGTAAGTACCTGTAAGTTTATAAATAACTGATTTGTCGGTTCACTATAATTAGCCCTATTTATGATTCTGATTGCTCTCTTTTGAAGTTAGAAAATTGGCTTTGTGATTGTTTTATGTTTTCCCCCAAACTTCCACACCATAAGTTATATATGGCAGCATGAGAGATTGATATAATAAATGTAATCAATTTGTATTAAGAATATCTTTGGTTTCGTTCAGAATTGCTATGGACTTCGATATTTTGGTTTTAATATGATTAACATGTGGTTTCCAGCATATTTTGTGATATATGACAACTCCCAGAAATCTGTTCTCATATACTCTTTCTATTTCAATATTATTTGCCAATAATTGCCGGAACAAAACAAGTTGGTGTCATCAGCAAACAAAACCAAATTAAATATATTAAATATTAAATTTAGATACATTATAAATTTAGTCATTTATGTACAATAGAAACAAGGCACCTTGAAGGCACAGCGGAGTCCTGTCAGAGCCCACATGCTTTACCTTTGTCGTTTGTTTCCATAACTCACTCACGGGGAAGGCAAAATATTGCCACACCGCTTTCTTCAGGGAAGCAGGAGGATTTTCCAGTTCTGTTGTTTTCCCGTTATCTCCGACTCTGGCAGTGGCCATGGTGTCTGGAAGAGAGCAGCTGCAGGCTATTGGTGAGCAAGAAGGAAGCGGGTGGAGAGAGAGAAAAATACTGGGGGAATCGCCAATCCTGCTTTTGATTTCGATAGTCGAAATCGAAAGATCATTTCGATCAATTATTGATTTGAAATCGAAATCTTGACACCCCTCATACATTTACTACATTACTGTTTACACTCAGTTCATTATTCACAATTACTGTCCAAATTATATTACTTTATTTTATATTTTTAGTGTTATATTTTCTTCTTTAGCTTACCTTGTACTACGTTGGGGTTTAAATTCATATTTATTTTTACTTGTGTGGTATTCCTTTTCTTTACCTATTGAGCAAACAAGTCAGCAATCTCGGAACCCATCGGTCTGACGGCAATTTATTCTCTGGGGCCAACAGGCAATATTTCAGGGGTACCGGTGTAGCTAGCTGATATCCTGGCAAAGACTTACTCTTCTATACGTGGGTCATTGTTTACAATCGGAGTCAATACTTTTGTAAGTCTTTTAGGTCCAGACAACATTTTGGCTAATCTCTATAAACATATTTGCATATTAAAAAGCTAAATCGTCATCAGACAATAGGCGATGGGTTCTGAGATTGCATTTCGGGCAATGTGTTCCGCCTCTTTTGTTCGCCACACGGACTGTTTACCTGCATGCAACCAAAGCCCATCCCATACCAAAATGTTATCCCGTTGCCTACAGATTCTACATTCATATGCAGATATCTGTTTATAGAGATTAGCAAGTCAGCAATAAAGTGAGGAGCCAGTCCTATACTTGTCTTATACGTGATCATTAAACTCTTTCTTCAATTCCACTCTAAAAGATACAGGCAACCAATGTAGAGATGGATTGACATTTAGACATTGTCACCCTCAGAGTTACCACCTTTTCTCACATAACTTTTTGTGTTTTTCCTAATATTTAGGCTCACCATGGAGACTGGTTTGGAGGTAAAGCTGTTGGGATGGCCATCCTAAACATTGGCAGCCTGATTGCAAATGTCTATGTTACTCATGTAAGGTTTTCTGATATCAGTGCTCAACCCTATATATACAGTATATTATATACAGTTATTGACCAATGCTCTGTTTCTCTGTGTATTGAATTAAGCTGCATGCAGAGTACTGCAGAGACAAGGACTCATATCTACCTCACAGAGTGGTTCAGGCCTGGGAGCTGCAGCAGTTCATTCGGTAGTGTGTCTTTGTTAATTCTGCACAAAGAGTTTGAGCTGGTGTAATATTTGCTTATTTTTCTCAGGTGAGGTGCTATCTTGAGTTACTGAACATGTGTAAAGCAGCACTACAGTGCCTGGCAGTATTCCTAATCAGTACTCACTTTTGAATCAAGTTTCATCTTGTTTTGTGGCATTGGTAATATATGTGTGTTTTCTGTACCTATCAGCCACACCTCTGCTGGAGCAGATGTGGTGATTTTAGGTGGTGATCTCAACATGCACCCCGAGGACCTCGGCAACAGACTACTGAGGTCTTACACTGGACTCCGAGACTCTTATGTAGAGACCGCTAAATTTGATGTAGGTAGTGACAACAATGCTATTAGGACTGTTTTGTCTGCTAAAACGGAAAGTTCAGTTTTTTTTAAATGGAGCTTAATCTTGTAGTTTGGGACATAATTTGTATTGGTTATGATGGCATTTGCCTTTTTAAAGTTTTCTTTTTACATTTTATAAGGTTCATGGTGAAATCTGAGGCACAATGACAGTGGTATACAGACAACGCTCCAGTTTAACCACATTCACTAAACCATTTACTGTATGTAGATGTAAAAGGAAGGTGAGCGTACCCTAGAAGTTGGCTAAGATCACTCAAGGTACTTGCACGCACAACCTCAAGTACACTTGGTCAGTAGTGGCAGTAGTTCTGCAAAGTTGTAAAGCTGTATCCAGCAGTGTCATTGTGGCCCCATATCTAAAGAGTTGAGCTTGTAAGTTAAATGTCATCACTGACAGAAAAAAATGTCAAGACTACGAAAACAAGAGACAGGTTGTAAGGATAAAAAAATGCATTTTTCTTTTGTGTTTTTTTTTTTTTTAATTTTATTTATTTTTTATTATATTTTATCAATTTCTGTTGCAGGGATGTGAGGATGGTATGACTCTCATAGCTGACAACCCTTTTATCAGTAAAAAGGAGCTTCTTCCTTTTGAGAAGGGAATTCGAATCGACTACATCCTGTTCAAGGTGGGTGAAAGCTTTGTGTCGTCACACCTGCTGTGTTGATACCCCCTCATGTTCACAGCGAGATATTGGAGTCCTCAGATGAATTTGTAATGTATTTTGACCCCCAAAGCAAATTTCCCTTCTTTTTTTTTAATTCTCAGGGTTCTTCCAAAACAGACATTTATTGTGATTTCATGTCCACCACCAACGGCTCCGTCCCTGACCATCCATTCCCGTACTCCGACCATGAGGCTCTGACTGCTGGGCTTAGGCTGGAGACACACACTTCAACTGAGACCGGACGTGACAGGCAATCAAAGAATAAGGACTCTGCTGCAGGTATGTTTTCCAGCCATGCTAGCAGGGTGGCTCTAGGGACTGAGATATCTAAACCAGGAGTCAGCAACCTTAGCTTAGGTAGCTCAACCAATGGCACACTAGCAATAAGTGTGCAAGAGAGTTTTTTTTGGAAATGTTCAAATCCAAATGCCAAATGGCTTCTTTCACAGCCATTGTCAGCAGCACAGCCTGTTATTTGCGGTAGTTTGATTGACTGTTTCCCCATACGCATTTCGCGAAGACCCGCCCTACTATGTCGCTGATTGGCTAGTACTCGTTGCCTTTTTCACAGAATGCGCCGCAAAGGAAAAAAAAAAACACTGCCTGACCAGACTTGTTAGATGACTGCAGGCTTAATGCTGATATGGCACACTGAATGACATGAACATTTTAAAATGGCACTTAATATTAAAAAGGTTGCCAAACCCCTGATCTAAACAGTTCCTCTAGCGCCATCATCGGGTCAAAGTGTTAATTTGTCCAACGCTTTGGTTTATGACGCAATAGCTCCAAAACCAATGGCATTGCCATCAGCATCTGCTTTACTTTATTCAGTGTTAATTACCAAATGTTAGCATGCCAACACACTAAACTAAAATGGTGAACATGGTAAACATTACACCAGCTAAACATCAGTATGTTAAAATTGTCATTGTGAGCATGTTTGCATGCTGATGTAAGCATTTAGCTCAAAGCACTGCTGTGCCTAAAGCCCCTTTTAGACTGAATGGGTTTCTCTAGGGGCTGGAGGTGATTTTAACACTACCTGCACTGGTCGGCAATTTTTAATGCCATCTGAGTGTATGTTGTTATTTTTCAACCCCACCCCAGTTATAATTACAGCCGTTATTACGAACTTGCTGGTCCTCCTGTAATTTAAATCCCATGCAGACGGGACATCCTTGTATTTTAAAGTGGATCCCTCTTCTACTTTTTTATCAGCCCCTTTTATGAAATTTTGCTTTTGAAGATGGAGGAAGTCGAAAATGTGTTTGCTAATCTGATAGATGGAAACATGTTAGGACCAACGTATAGGACTATTTTGGAACCAATACCACACCGGAAAAAATGTAAGTCGTCAGGAGAGCAAGACCCCGTGAAAGCTCATCAAATGGGCTGTTGTCATGTCAGCTACAGGTAGGTGCTGGGATTCTTTTTTGGCTAGTCCCTGTCTGTTCTGGACCACATCCTGTAATTTCATCATGGTTAAAATGCTATCCAGAACGATTTGTTAAATTAACAAGGAGCACAGTGAATATTTTATGTTGTAATGTTAATCCGGTTGGAATGGGGGTTTAAATGCAGCCCTACAGATCTGCTAGCATGGCTGTAGACTCTTACTTGTATTAAATACACCAATGTCACTTGTGTTAAAGTCAACTATCAAGTCTTGCAAGATTTTTGACTTCCTCCTTGTCTCCTCTCCCTTTCATGTCTTCAGGGAAGCTGGCTGAGTTGGTCGACATTGTGACAGAGGCCCGTACTGAAGTCAAAGTGGGCTTGCACTGTGCCGAGAGCATGCGCTACACAGCCAAACGCACCGGGGTGATGGGGTTGGCTCTGCTGTTTCTGGAGCTGGCCATCGCCACCGTGCCCTGGTTGGCACTGGGAGCAGAACAACCTTTCCCTCGTACCTCCTTCTACCTGCTGGCTGCATTGTGCTTCGCCATCCTGCTGACCACCTTTCTGCTGTACATCTTCTATACCATAGAGTTGAAATCACTTCAGGGGGCTGAAGACCAGATGAGGCTGGCTGTAGGAAGTCTGCAAGAGAAGCTCCGGGGCTTTCCTTTGGCTCAGCCCCACAACGCCCAGCGGAGGCCCCCAAAGGCCCATGAGCCCAGTGCTTTTGACCCAGAGGAATAATAAGGTGCCATCTGAGTCAAAGTGGGCACACTGAAAGAAGCCTTTGAAGTGGGCTTTAAGATGGATGTTTGAGGAAGTCCTTCATCCTCTGAATGTGTTTTATGCTCTTGAGATTAAGATTTGTACTGCACAGTGAAGGAGCTTTTGAAGGATGTTTCTGAAAGTAGTGCAGGACACATGCTTTGACCTTTTTTAATACTTTTTATATAATTGTCTTTAGCCGTTTTTACCCCTAGATTTCCCTCTATGCACCTCAACACGCTTCCTGTTGCATAGTATAGTACTTCTGTGCTACTGCTGTTCTTAAAGGTCATAAATGTGACCATTTGTCTCTAGCCTCAGGTCCGACTTGCATTCCACCCACCAGTAGTTTCAGCGGGACCAGTTGTTTCTGTTTTTAATTCCATGCTTCCCTTTTGTGATTTGGAGAGTCCACCACACAATTATAGTGGGTCCAGACTTTGTGCTGATTTACTTGCAGAAAGAAGCACTGCACAGAAGACACAGACACTCCGAATGTTGACGGTTTACATTTTGGTCAGTAATATTTGTTCCCTGCAGGACAGATTGTTGGGAGCTTCCAGGGGCATTGAAAAACAAGGATCCTCATGCACCGGTTAAGACTTTTCAGTCTAGTATTCTGTAGGAAAAGGGACAAACTTGAGCTGCATGTCTCATGTTTACTGTCTTGCACCGGAAAGTATCTTAATGTTAGAGACAATCTGCACTCCTCTTTTTCAAAGTATAAATGTGAATAAAATAACTTAAAAAAAACATCATGTAGTGTAGAAAATTACAAATGCTTAATATATTATATCATATATTATAAGTGTACAGTGCACTTCGTTGTCTAACCAGATAAACCACTTCCCTTTTATATAAGAAAGTACTTAATTACTTAATGATTCACGTTACTGTAAGACAGTGTCTAACTCAGCAAAAGCCTAACAAAGACTTATCATTTTTAAACTTTTATTATTTCACCTCAGTGTTGGAAAATCACGTGGTAGTTCTTAATTTCATAAAGGTTGTAGAATTTAAAACAATACCTGATGTTCATTTCAACTTAAAATTGTGATGGGTATGATTATGAAAGCAATAATAAAGAATTTATTCTCACGCTTCCTGACTCCTGTGGCTGTGGATAAGTCTGATAAGTCGGTGTATGATGGCTTCTACACATCCACCACTAGAGAGCATTATACGGACATGTGAACTTTCCAAATGTGACATGGGTGTGGTACATTAACATTTTTCATTTGTTTCTCACAGCAGACCACATCACTGGATTTAACTCATTTCAAAAGTTAAAAGAATACTGTGGCTTTATCACAATTAAGGACCCCAATAAGTTGTTAGAGTTACACAGCCCCTAATCACACCTGAATACATATGCTGTATGTGAATTAGTCTACACTACACATAATGCAAATTAGCTTGAAGCTCAGAATTGTATTGTGCATACCAAAATCAGTCCTTCAATTTTCACAAAATATTGATAAAGCAGTGTTACTGGAAAGGTGAGAAAAATGAAGCCGTGTTTGAGAACAGGATTTAAGTTTTGTTTGGCCAGAGCCAAGGGAAATACTTCTACAGTATGTATATGTCACACATCCCTTGTACAACCCTGGCCTTTCTTAAGTCACAATTTGTATGTTTAAATTGTGCATCCTACTAATCTGCTTTTGTCATATTTCTCTTTCTCGCATGATATTTACGTAAGTTCTAGTAGCCTAGGTCTAAGAAAGCTCATTCATACTGAAAGTACTTTACCTGCATCCTATCCTAATATATTATCCTGTTTGGCATTACTGCAAAACAAATAAATGAAACTAATGACCTACTTCTTAATAATGTGTTGGTCTTCCAGTGTGAAGTGATGACATCATTTCCCAACTGTTGCTGTAGTGGCAGGTATACAGAGGAATAATGTGCACTGTGAACAGGTCTAAACTCAGTGGATGATAAACTCACTTTTATTTTATTACTTGAATACCCTAAATTGTTGACATGGTCTACTTGAGTGAATGGTTACTTTGTATTACTTCAGGTAGTGTTTGGCGGTGGGGAAAATCTGCACGTCCAAAGGAGTGGTATTTGTCAAGATAAGAGACTGTAGAAAATAGGGCAAGACTATTAAGAGAAAGTGCAAAGAGTTGTGTAGGTCTATTGTGCCTGGATGGGCGCGGTCTAATTGTGCAAGACAAGGTACGCATGTATAATCCTCTCTCTGGTAACACCGACTGACTGCCGCAGCTGACTGCCTACTCTGGATCTTGTTGGGCCACCCGGACACTTAACAAAAAAAATGACGAGTCTGCATCCGCTGAAATCGGTTATTTCCATCGGGAATATGGACGACACGTCGCTGGCTCTGCCGTCCGGTAACCAGTCCCCATCAGGCCAACAGCGCGTCCTGGAACAAGTGCAGATGATCCGGAGGACCAAGTCCAAGAGGTCCAGCAGCAGGAGTGGATCTACTTCTTTATCTCCAACAAGTAAGAGCAGCCAGTACACCAGGGCCAGGGCCGTACATACAACTACATACGACCAAAGAGAAAACCTTGTATTTTTTTTTTTATTATTTTGGCTGATTTTAGTATTTTCCGTACAGGATTCAGTATTTCTGGCAGGGTGGAGAAGGCTTTGAAACACCATTTAGACCAGTGGTGTCAAACTCCGTTTCACTAAGGGCCACACTGGAAAATAAGAACCACATTAAGGGCCAGAGTTTGTTGACATGCTTTTATTTAATCAAAAGTCAAATATTTGTTACTGTATTATTATATAACATTATTATGTACGTCTCATTTAGCTTTCTCACCTACAGTTCGGTCGACATAAAAGTCAGCAAAAAAAGATCCTTAGCCATCATAGAATTAAACAAATCAAGCAAAACGATGATTACATATTTTACAGAAACCCGTTTCATATCCTGAATATGAAAGCTCTGGTTCTGTGGGAAATTCTCAGTGTCAAAGTCGGCAAATCTGCCAAATTCAGCTTTGAGTCTCGCCTAATTACAGTTTGAAAACTGGGCGACCCAAAATGCATTGTGAACCTAAATTGATATGCACTGGTGGATAGCACATAGATTTTTATGTTTGGAAGTTAACCTGTAATGCTTTATATAACTTTTTCTGTAATTTCCCAGGATGTTCTTTAGAAAGAATAGATGTTCTCTGGGTCTAATTATAGTGCAGAGAAAGTAGAGCCAAAGCTCTTGTTGCAGTTGTCGATTTTCAGGGGAATTTCCTTTAAAGAGCTGCTTCATTTAAATGGAATTTGAAGACAAATATAATTAAACAGCTGATTTAGAAGATACCAAATAAGTAACAACATGTATTTATTTATTCTGCTGGGGGGTTGTGGGGACTCCGACTCATGATTAATTATTTCTCGTGACCTCAGAATCTCTAAAATCCTGGCTACGGCCCTGGCCCATTCAACTCTGAATCTAATTCACCCCAAAGCATGTTGATCCAGAGTGACTTACAAGGAAAACAAATAAGAATGTATTAAAGAAAAAGAACAAATGGAAGACTCTTAAAACCTGACACCAGCTGTCTGTATAAGAAATTTGGGATGAAACATTTTAAAATCTGAATAATTTATTTCATTTCGTTTCATGTCCGAATGTCTTTTTAAAAAAAACAACCAAATAGGGTTCTATCTAAATATAGAACACAAGTGAATATTGATTGAAAAATGACAACAGAATATGCTGATTATCAATAATAAGATTTGTAGTGTGACCTTTTCTTAATATAATTCTACACTTATTTTATATGAAACCTTTGAACACTAATACTTCAAATGTGCTGGTGATTTCAGGATTAATAAAGTAGATATTATTTTGTTTGTTTTTTACATAAGCCATTGCAGGTTTCTACAACGCCCTCACATGTATTTTATATTTCTTCAGTGTGATTTGTAATTCTGAGTGTGAAAAACCAATGAACAAACAATCGTTTACCTGTACATTAAGCAATAATCTATACAGACTTTCATTAATTCATGTTTCCACGTTTGGGCCTCTGCTTCCTGTTATTTACTGTACCAGTCTAAAGTGTTGGCTGCTTTCACATTTTATTGTTTTAGGACCTGAATTCCTCTTTTAATACAACATGGACACTATTATCTTTAAGCATAAAGAACATATCAGACCAACTGAATAGATATCAAATGGATAACCCTCCACATTTCTCCTCAGCCCCTCCGTATGACTCCGTGTTCGTAGATGCTCCGAACTCACCGTCCAGCAAAATGAGTGGAGGCCTCTTCTATGTGAATTCTAAAACTGTAAGTTATGGAGCGTCTCTATATTTTTATCACACCATTGACTGGCGAGAGTGACTTTTCTGGTTGTTTTATCATCACAGTGTTGTCATAGAGGAAATAATGTGAGTCTGAGGCAGGGACGTAGCTACCATTTAGGATTGTGTCAGAGAGTTTATTCTACAACTCTGCACAAATTACACATGGTGTTTTGTAAAGCTGAGATTTGTCTTATTTGACATCTTTAAATCATTTTTTATTACAGTATGTAGACGTT
Organism: Sander vitreus; assembly: GCF_031162955.1. NCBI lineage: Eukaryota > Metazoa > Chordata > Actinopteri > Perciformes > Percidae > Sander > Sander vitreus. Next base: position 22,950,786 of record NC_135858.1, read on the forward strand.
TTTGAAACAACATTTAGATTAGGACTGCAACTAACAACTATGTTCATTATTGATTAATCACAATTTTTCTCCCCTAATTAATTGATTAATTGTTTTGTCTATAAAGTGTCCGAAAAATGGCCATTATAGTGGCTGAGGTGGCGTCTTCAAATTGCGTGTTTTGTCCGAGTAACTGTCAAAAAAAAATAATTTACTATCATATATGACAAAGAGAAGTAGCAAATCCTCACATTTAAAAACCTGGAACAAGCTAATATTTGGCATGTGAGCTTGAAGAGGCCTAAGACGATTATTAAAATAGTTGCAGGTAAAAAAAACTAACATTTCTACCAACTTACTGACTAATCATACAATTGACTACTTGTTGCAACTTTGAAATCAGTAAATGTGAAAACATTAAATAATCTAAAAAGTCTATATTTATCTGGTCTGGAGGGAACTACATCACAACCGACTGCCTTGTCATTCCCAGTAAATCAAAGTGAAAGTGCTATATTTCACCACTATTTGATGCGTCATTTTTGCAGAAATAACACAAGAAGCACACATGATAGCATGAATTTTCTTTGGCAGTTTAGTACGGCACTGTGTATACCATACTGTGGGAGCCTATTACCAATAACAAGAAACTGGCTCAAAGATTTGTTGTCCCCTGTTGACTTTTCTGTATTTGTTTTTCTTCTAAAAAACCTGTTTCCAGATCCTTCCAGATACTTTCTGTCTCTTCTTTACCAGCCTCTCCCATAAGCTGACAGCTCTCCATATAACCAAACCGCAGGGCTGCACACCAAAATAGTTCTTTCAACATGTGATTTGCCATTGCCAGTGTAATGTCACTCCCTCTGTCTCCTTGCTTAGTCACTGGTGAAATTAGCCTTCACACGACACAGTGATTCTTTATTGCAAACACATGTATTCTTTGGCTCTGCAGCTCAGCGTAGAGAAAAACAATCGGCAACTAGTCAACAACATAAAGGGATCCAGTGTGAAGAGGAACACAGCAGCTTCTACCTATCAATATGAGAGAGGTTACGCCCCGGTCGGCTCCATGGCCGTCGGTCAGACCTACACCAGCCGTAGCGAGCCTGGTGGAGCCCGGCAGCTCTCCATGCCAAAAAACCCTGTTCCTCTGCAGAGACTCATTTCCAACAGGGGCACGTACAGGACAGAGAGGGCCACCAGTCAGTTTAAAACAAACACCACATCCCAGCTTCAGCCTCTGCACACTATGAATGGCACAGGTCAGACCAAATCAAACAGCCAGTTCGTGTACAGCAAAGTTGACGTGACCAAAACACTCTCGAAGCCTCCCGTTACCGAGGGTGCTCCGAATAACAAAGGAGATTCTAGGTGAGTGAGACTCACATGCCATATTTTCCTAAGTTCGAACGATGATGATGAATCAAATGTTTCAATGTACAAATGATTCTTGCATGCTCTGTGTTTTTAAATAACATTTGGACTGCTTTCTGCCCTTGCAGGTCAAATGACAACAGTGTTGCTGACATCACTATGAAGGAGGCTGTAGATTTTCTTTCCAACGAGGATGAGACATATCAGCACTGTGGCGCTTCCTACATACAGCACAACACTTTCATCGACGACAAGGCTAAAGAGGAGGTGGTTTGTCTTGTTGTCTTCATATCATGTTGACAGATGGAAAATCTTAAGGATTATATCTTTAACATGCAGTAAACCTGGGTTTTTTGGAGGGTCCCTGGCAGTGGCTTACTTTTCCCAGTTTTTATTGCAGCCTTACTGCTGACATAGGTTTTAACTTTGCCATTTCTCAGAGCGAAGTATTTTTTAACTCATTGTAATCCATTCTAGCCATTATAAGCTATGTATGGAATAAATAGCTACCATGGAGATTGTGGTAAATTATTACTGTGCTAACTACTGAAGCCCTCTCGTCTCGCAGGTGTTGAAGCTCAAAGGGATCTATCCCTTGGTGAATCTGCTACGCAGCTCCAGTTTACAAGTCAACCAGACAGCCTTGGCTGCCCTCCGTAACCTGTCCTTTAAAAGCCACAATACCAAGGAGGAGATACATCGCTCGGGCGGCATCACGGAGGCTGTGGCTCTGCTCAGAGATACAGACTCTGTAGAGATACAGAAACAGCTGACAGGTGCAAGTTAGCTTTGAAATATGCAACATTATACATACGCGTAAATACACACACCTAAGTCAGACAGAGAGCCTCTTGTGTGGAGTATAACATCCTGCTGTCAATCACTGAGCTATTCCTCGAGTGCTGAAGTGAAGTGTTGAAACATATTGCCAAAATCACCTTGCTACTGTTTGTATGATAAAGCCAGATGTTGATTTAGGTCGGAACGTGTTAAATGATTAATGCATGCTTGCATCTGAACATTACAAACATCCAAAAAAGATCTGAAGTTTTAAATCAGGGTTTCCTGTAATGAAAACATCTGATAGATTAGACACACACATTTAACCTAAAAAAAAACGTGATAATGATGTTTTATATATTTACAATAGGAAGTGAATACATATTTGATTGAGGTGCTGCTTAAACAGCAGAGTTTTTCATTTTCTTGCCAGGTCTCCTGTGGAATCTGTCCTCTGTAGACAGCCTGAAGCCAGACCTGCTAAAGAGTGCTCTGCCTGTCCTTATGGAGAGTGTGATCTTGCCTTACACAACCGGTCCTAAGCAGACCAGCAGTAACATCCAAGACCCTGAGGTCTTCTTCAACGCCACCGGATGTCTAAGGTAAGCAAAAGATCCAACTGAGCGCCCGATATCATGCCAGCGTCTTTGCTTTAGCTTTCATAAGGCTAAGGCTCTTATCGCCTATGTGTAGCTGTTGATATGTTTTCATCTTTGTACTATCTTAATGTAACTGTTAGTTGGTCTAACTCTTTGTGTACTTCTCTTTTCTTTTTTTGCTCGGTAACGCAAAATGAATTTCAGTGTAAACTGACAATAAAGTTGTATCGTATTGTCTCTGGACCAAGCAGTAAACACATTATTATATATTTATACATGCCATCCATATATTCCAACAGCTGTAAATACCAAACATGCACCAGGGAATTGTGTATAACTTTGGCATGCTTTTAGGAATGTTTTCCTAAAAGCATGCCATTTCCTGGAGAGATTTATTTAGTTTCATGTGCATTTGAAAAGATTTGTGGTAAGCCGAGGTCAGTACAAAACTGGTTAAGAGTCGGTTTGCTCCATTATCATTTTTGAAAGGCCCGAATTAGATATGGATTTCAATGTGGTGCGGATGATGTGAACGTGCCCCAAAGACAATAATAATAGTAGTGAGCTCGCACACTGTCAACATGTTGATGTTTTTACATTTGGGGGGGTGTGGTGAACATGATGTTAAGAATCGTGGCAACGACTGAGATTTTCTCTGGTAAAAGGCAATTTTAGTTCATTGTGATGAACATTATAGACTGGGACCTGGATAAATTAATAGTACAATAAAGTGAAAGTTCGTATAGGCTAATCTATTAAGTAAAAAAAAAAGTAATCCAGCCCTTTGAGCAACACAATAACAGTTTATTAAGTCACCTCTGTTAAAAAAAATGTGTCATTTTTTTAGATTAAACCTCATCACCATAGGTCCAGAACATACACTCAGTTGCCAGTTTATAAGGTACACTTAGGTAAAACTAATGTAGTTTAATACAAAAGCTCTGCCTTCAGAGATGTGGATTGAACTTTAAGGGCATTTTAGAGGCTCTGTTGATCTGAGTTTGTATGTATTGAATTATACTGGCTGCTGTTTCTAATATTCAATCTGCCCTCCATTGATATAAATTATTTTCTTGCTGTACATAACTTGACCCTTCATTGTCTTTTCAAATCCTTACGAGCCTCTCTGCACCAATGAATAGGCTTTTCTGTCAGAGCTGAGCCTTTGAAAAAAAAAAAAAAGGACCTGCACGAGTGACAGGCTGCAGAGTCTGTATCTTCATATAAAAACAATTTATGTGTTTGCCTAGAATATCTGTGTGTCCTTAGGCAGCTTTATTTGTATAGCACATTTCAGCAACAAGGCAATTCCAAGTGCTTTACATAAGTTGCAGCGGACCTGCAGTTTTCTGGGAGTTTGTTCCAGATATGTGGTGCATAAAAACTGAACGCTGCTCCTCCCTGTTTAGTTTTGACTCTGGGGACAGGAAGCCAGTTTAAAAAGCTCAGAAGTGGAGTGATGTGATCTACTTTCTTGGTTTTAGTGGAGGACTCGAGCAGCAGTGTTCTGAATCAGCTGCAGCTGTCCAATTGATTTTTTAGGGAGAACTGTAAAGACACTATTACAGTAGTCTACTGAAGACAAAAGCATGGACAAGTTTTTCCAAATCCCCAACTCCTTTTTCAAGTCTGTGTATACTCTTTCATGCATCTAAACATTGTGTAACATCTTGTATTTCTTTTTCAACAGAAACCTAAGCAGTACGAAGCAAAGCAACAGACAGACGATGAGAAAATGTCGAGGTTTGGTCGACGCTTTGGTCAGTTATGTGAAAGACTGTGTGGATGCAGGAAACCCAGATGATAAGGTAAGCGAGGGACAAGTTCTTTTAATACTGTCTGTGATTACGAAGCACAAGACTTCTCAAGCGGGATAACTACTTCGTTTGACACAACAAAATAATTTAATGCAACAAATGTTATTGTTATTTTGCTCCAGTCTTTAAAGGACATGTTTTGTGAAAATAGAGATTTCCGTGTCTTTTTTCAATTGATAAAGCAGGTCAAAGTGCTATATAAATACTGTGAAAGAATCAAAACACTCAATCTACAGAGAAATGCACACAGCCCGTATTCAGAAACAGTGCCCATTAAACGAGCCGCCAGGCCATCCGTACAGTTGTGATGACAACTATACTATATATAGGTAGATAGTGCCATTACAGTCATTCCCCGGCTGCAATTGTGGTACAGAGACGCTGAGAGCACAGATGCGGACCATTGTTGATCGTTGATCAATCAGAGCAGACTCTACCTTTTCAAGAGGGGGGCTTAAAGAGACAGGCGCTAAAATGGAGCATCTCAGAGGTATATTCAGATAGACAGTGTGAAAAATGTGGGGTTTTTTTTTACATTGTACATGTAAATCCAAATATATCTAAATTAACCTTAAAAATAGCATAATAAAGAACCTATCATCTATTTGCTTAATTTGTGTAATTATGAATTTCTTGCAGCAGTGGCAGTGCTGTACAGGCAGTAAAATATGTTTGTAATTTAATATAACTTATTTCTGTATTACAGCTTAATAATTGGCTAAATATCTCAATGCACAATAGGCAGTGACACTTTATTTTCAGTAATTATTTACAGCTATCAGGGAAGGGACAAAGTACAATACAATATTTCATAAGATATTGAGGGTTATTGAGCATTAGCACTGGTGTCGCAATTTCTGTGAGTCTTACATGCGCCCTTATGTTGTGTGTTGTTCTACCTGTCCAGTCTGTAGAAAACTGTGTGTGCATCCTGCACAACCTGACGTTCCAGCTGGAGGCCGAGGCTCCAGCCCTGTTTAGCAGGATCACAGCGTTGGCCAAGACTGTCAACAGGGACAACATTCAGGGTGACACCGGCCCCATCGGCTGCTTCAGTCCCCAAAACAAGTTGTCAGAACAAGAGGTGAGACAAGGAAGGTGCACAGCACACCAGGGCTAAAGGGTTACTTTTTTATTATGACAGCACATCAGAAATACTTGTTGACACTTCCTACAAGTGCTTATTAGTTTGTCTAGACAGTATCTGTCAGTGCGTCTGTCTGTCATGTAGCCTAATCCTCAGTGTAACTTGTTAATTGATGGTACCAACATTATGTCAGTTATAACGGTAATTACAATCTAGCTTTTCAAAGACTTAGGGAGACACGGTGACACTTCCTGAAGGTGTTATATTTTGCTTTGTGTTAAAATGTACACAACGTTTTATCTATTACATGACACAGTGTGTTTGGAAATCATTCTGATTTATCTTATGTTTCCTAGGATAATATGTTTCCAAAAAATTTTTTTTGGAAGTAAATGATATAACGTTGACTATGATGGTTCCCTTTTATTTGTTCAGCGCCACTTTGACTTCCCGGTTGTTGAGGATCCACAACCTAATGGGGCCGGTTGGCTGATCCACTCCAAAACTCTGCAGAGTTACCTCACTTTGCTTTGCACCAGCCAGCGAGAAGAAACACAGGAAGCCTGTTGTGGAGCCCTGCAGAACCTCACCACAAATGAAGGCGTTGTAAGAAAAAGTTATAAAAGTTATGCTGTTACACACTGACCAGGACAAAAAAAATAATACATTTGATTTCTATTTTCACACTAGTTTGGATAACTTTAAAATGATCGTTGTAAATATTTTTTTCTACCAGTAAATCCTGTATGTCAACTTTATTTATACATGTTTTGATATTGATTACTGATGTTTTCTTAGTTTGTATCGTTTTCTGTATTTACAGGTCTCCGGTGTAATGAGCCAGACCATTGTGCAAAAACTGAATGGCCTGCAAGTTATCAGTCCCCTTTTGAAATCTAATAAAGTTACCATGCAGAAGAACACAGTGGCTTTGGTGGCAAACCTAGCCAAGAACCCAAACCTGCACAATGCCATAGGTAAGACACAGTTGCAATGTAGTATGTTTTTCAAACAGTGTTTTCTCTTCATTTGCAAAAAACAACAACAACCATATCCCCTGCTTGTTTCCAAACATAAATATGATTAAGCATAATACTACAATGTATTTAGAATCTACAATATTTGTGGCTTCAGAGTAGATGTCAGATTTGAGTCAGTACCTTGACCTTGCATTATCATGATCAATCATTTGCAGTTTTACAAGTGTGTGCTTGAGTTAAATAGCCTGTGGGTTTTGTTTGCCTTGTTACTAAAGCTCGTAAAGCCCTCCCAGAGCTGCTGGGCATCCTCAGCACAGGCACTAAGGAAGGAAATGAGTCTGACGACACACTGGCCATGGTCTGTCAGACCTCCAACTTCCTGCTTATGAAGGAACCTGAGATGGGCAAGCACCAGTTAAACAACAACCTGATTAACTCACTGAAAGATCTCAGCCAAAACAGGTAAGGTTACATACATGTGAGCAAGAAGACAATGTGCCTGCCTGTGAACATGTATGTATAAGAATAGATAAGATTATTCAAGATAATGGGAAATACCTATGACTCACCAGGGATTACATTTTGCATGCATGTTAGATTTTCCACAAGTCCAAACTGATCTTTAACAGTTGTTTTCCCTCTATTAAGCTATTTCCCCAAATCCAGCAAAGCTGCAGCCCTGCTTCTCTACAACATGTGGTCAGATAAAGATTTACAAAGCTTCCTAAAAAAGGTGAGTAGAAGCTTAACCCTGTCTGCCAAGATCTGTCAGGGTTTGGGTGTGTCCTGTTGATTTTCTACCTTCAATTTAAGTGTCTACACCTCTCTCAGGTATTTCTGATAAACAGGGGTAGAAGTTTTAGTATTAGATAGCGTCGTCAGGAAATGCCCAGAGAAAGAAAGTGATACGGCTGAGGAATCTAGTAGCTCAGGTTCGAGGGAACACTGGCAGGACTTTATTCACACATGTACAACAGCACATTAGCATGATGCATTATAACACACATTTCAACACCGACTCAAGAAATCAATGTGTCACTTACTGTCAGTTCAGTGTGGTTACTGAGGTTGTGCAATGATTTATTCTTCACTATTTGTCCTGCAGCAAGGGATGAGCAAGTCCTCATTTGTGAACGACATCACCATGGCAGCACACAAGTCGGTTCAAGTTGTTGATTAACTTGACTCGCTTAAACGGATCTCTGAAAGTAATTCCCCAGAGTAACTCACCTGCAAGTCTTCTGCACATCTACGGGACGTAAACACACTGAGGCTGAGCAGCATCCTTACCCATTTCACAAAGACTTACAAAGTGTCTTAATATGTGTACCATATCATGTTTCCATGCACATACAGTAGCCCTGTAAAGGCAGGTTACTTTTCCTTTGCAAGAAAACAAGGTGAAACATATGATGCACCATGTTAGCAACCAGAATGTCATTGTTTGCTTTTCTAGTTTTAACTGCTTTCAAATATCTTTTAATGTCTGCAATCTTCTACCATGGGTTTGCTTCATTACATAATAACATAAGGGTGTTAGATTTTATAATTCACTGAGGTTGCTGTTTTAATATCATGACACAACACTGTAAAAAAAAAAGTACATTACAGAAAACGGTTTCTGTTGTTGCACTTCATACGTTTATATACAAACAGTGACACTGTATATAGCAGTGATGTGTGTTTACATTGAGTAAAGACAACTTTTGTTGGTGGTGTGTATCCATTTGTTTTCTTCATATGTATGTGTGTGATCCTGAAATATTTGTTTTGTCCCAAAAAGTGTAATAAATAAAGCTTGCAGAGATCTACTCTTCCAGCTGTAAATGTGTCACTAAATCTGGAAATGTGAGTACATTATCAGTCATTTGTCAAAGTCACTGGTGCAGCATAGTTTTCTTAAACTCACGTCTTGTCACACCCGTCAAGGTTTTTGGCTGCAGAGTTTGAAAAGCTTTTGGGCAGGTTCCAAATTCTGTTTACTGCGCCCTTATAATTTATTTTCTGAGGCTTAAGAACTAGCTCTTAGAGCCAGATACTGCAGCTGTTGTTGAGTTGCACTCGGTGCATTATGTGATTGTTTCCCAGATTTCAACTTTGGTCCTTCCCAGTTCAAACCACGTAATCCACCCAACAGCCAAGAGGGAATTCTGGTGTCATGGGTGATACTTAGATTTATGAGGCCTAGATTTATGTGCTCATATGTGGTCATTTATAGAGGACCGGTAATACTGCGGGCTCGCATTAAGGCTGCCTGGATTCGTCAAAGACAATTTTACCTTATTATAGAAGGTGTGGCTTTTTATAATTACCTACAAGATAGTGCTCATCCTAAAGTTCCCACAAGTGAAGGAACCAAAGACTTCAAACAAAGAGGCGTTATTTCTGGTTTGTTAAATAATGTTGTTTTTTATTCATTGCGACCACAAAACATGTACACACAAGAACCAAATAATTATTCTCAACTTCAATTGTAGTACTCTAAAAATGACAGATTTAGTGCTAGGACATAGATTTAGAGTTAACAATCTTGTCATGTTGTTATCCTTTACATTGTTATGCAGTTTATGTTACTTGCAATACATGTCAGGTGTAGACAGTTTCCCTCAGGTTGATGTCGGTTGTTACTTCCTCAGGCCACGCTTACTTCTGCTACCCTTTGAACTGAGAATAGTGAATAAAGTGAAAGTCAGCAAAGATCTGTCACACAGAGATCTAACCTGTAATTCAAACGTAACCCTGTATATTAGCTTCCCATTGAAAATGCATTTGTGTTGAACCCTAAAATTTAAGCTGTGTCGCAAGTCCTAATTTATCTTTTGATTCCATTAAACTTCTGTTAAAATAAATGAATAAAATAAATAAAATAATCTGTTCTTCTGATGCAAAGAAATCACTCTCTGTAGCTGCATTTGAAATTTGTCACAGAAAGACATCAGCTCACCATTGTATGAGACCACAAACTTCTCTTAACAGTCTTAACATTTGGATTCATTGTCATTAACCTTTTATTTGCAGCAATTTCTGCTCATAGTTTAGAATCTGGCCATTCAATGTTTTCTCGCACTTACATGGAACAACTGCAGACCAGAATTTCTTTAATAAGGCATCCTAAAACAATTTTCTTTTTTACAATCCCATCAGGTCAATGTAAAGTCTTGTCCCAATGCGGTTCAGTTCTCTACAGCACCCAAATCTTTTACCACAAAGCAATATCTGCTTGTTGGGATTCCTCATGACAGGGTGCATGTCAATGACTTGAGAGAAGCTCAATCAGAGAGTGATTTTCCTTTATCAGATGACAATTTTCATAATTGTATTTCATTTGAATAGTTTTAGCGGCACGAAGAGTCAAAATTATGCAGAATTTCAAAAGGAAAATAGCAAACAGAGAAAAAATAAACAGGATTTTGTGCTTGTGCTTGTGTTGTGACTCCTTCCAGGGGTCCCGACCCCTATGTTGGGAACCACTGTTCTACCAAAAGCTTCTGTTGGACTTCACTGATAGCTTTTCATAGCTGTCTGCTGTTGTAAAAGGATTTGCTACCCAATAGTCTGCTGCTATCTTTATCTGCTGTTGCCACTGAGGTACCTGATCCCTGCAGCTTCCCTATGAATATATACGTTTATACATCTTATATAAAACTGTAACAAATTATGTTTTCATGGTTTGTCGAAATAAGATTTCTGAAATTGAATAGCATAAAAATACTAATTGCAACGCGATACTCGTTTGAAATGATCAGTGACAGTATTACAGTATTACTGGTTTGCAAAGCCAATATCATACTCAGCAGGAAACCCAATATCAAGTTGTTAAAGTTTTGTTTAGACCTTGACCCTCATTGCAGACCAGCCTACATGGGATCAGGAGGAAGAATCCACAGGAATTGGATGGCAATAGAGGATATCAAATAGCAGTTAAGATCTCTCAGCTGTTGTACTTTCATCACAACCCCATCATCCCTTCGAGACTTAGTGCATATGTTGTTCAGATACCCCAGCTTGCCCTTTGTCAAAACACCTCTCATGTGCTTGCCCCTTTTTGTTTTCCCGGTCCTGTTTGGGTACTCAGGAACTTCAGTCCTGCTGTCGGGCAGCTGGCACTAACAGCTACAACTGAAGCCGCTTCAAACTAATAGAGATCAGTGTAGCAAGAGAAGCTGAAGGGAAGGTGAAACAGGAGGTGGAAACCTGATGAGGTCAGTAGGTGAATGTTTACATCAGGGCAGGCTTAAGAGTCTCAGCTGGGAATTATTGATTATTGCCTACTTTATTGTTACTTTCTGCCTTTCTGAATCTACTATATACTATATATACTAGTATGTGTTGTATTATTAATCTGAATCTGCAAACTTACTAGTGACAAAAGTTATCAAATAAATGTAGTTAAGTAAAAAGTGCAATATTTGCCTCTGAAATGAGTGTAGTAGTATAAGGTAGCAGATAATTGAAATACTCAAGTATAGCTAAGTACCTAAAAATTGTAGCCTACTACATCACTTGGGTTAAAGTAGGCCTACCTACTTTTCAACACTGAGAAGAATAGCTGAATAGGTGGTACTGCATAAGCTATATGTGATATTATGTCACACTTGACAACAAATTTTCTGAAGCACTTCTTCTTTCTTCCATGTACATATGTTAGAAGGCACTAAATAAAAAATAATAATATGTGCACCCTAATGTGAGCATTCATAAACAATAGACTTACACTTTTTGATGATCACTGACCCGGTTTCTCAGCACGGTGACCTGTGCAGAGATGTGATTAAAAGTTTATTGACATGTACTGAAGCCAAAACGTAGTAATTGGTCTGTATTTCGTCAAAACTGAATCTGACTTTTTGACATTTGTTTTACCATTTAATAAATTGATTATGCCATAGAAATGTGCCCTAAAAAACAGCATATAAAATGTGCAAACTGCAGGCATTCTCAATTGCTTAAGTTTAAGTAAGCTGATGTGATAGCCACGGCTAGCGTTAGCTGTAGCTAAACTGATCAACTTTTCCCAACCTGTTTCCTTTATTTTGAGAAATTCTTTTTTACTGATCTTACATGTTAGTATCTTAGTTTGACAAGTTCCACATACATGAGTTCAGTAGCTGAACCCCACCATGATGGAGAAAAAAAAATGAGGCAACTCTTGCTAAACTAGCTAGTCCTGCTAAACTAGCCAACCGCTGACTCTGCTATTCTGCTATGCTACATATTTTAATGCTTTAAATTATAGGTTAATCAATTGTACAAGTTAATTAGTTCAACATACAGTGTGGGGGGCTAAAATTGAGATATTACAACTAATCTAGTAAACTGTTATTACAGCTCTCTGCTTTTGTAGGGCAGTAGACATTAAACCTCTCACTCTGCACTTTTGTATACTTCTTCTGCTACTTTATCATTATTTCATACACAAGTGATCTTTGGCTGAGTTCCACTTCCACAGAAACTGGTACTTCACATTGTGTAGTGTAAGAATGTAAGAAGCCTTAAATGTTCTCATCTGTCATGGTATGTTTATATTTTGGCCTTCATCCCAGAATCAAAAGACAGGTTGGTGATGATGTACACATCAATAATGACACAACAAGAATTCGTATCTGATATCGTACCTCATACTTTTGCTTAGTGTGCTTATACTGAAGTTCAAATTTCTCGGCCTCCAGCTGGCGTAGCCATTCCCACATTTCCTTGGCTTTTTCCCTGCATCGGTGCAGACAAGAAAGTGATTGATCATGGAAAGTATGTGGAATGAATTGAGACGAGAGAGAGTGTTTTATTTTACCTGAGTTTGTCTTCTTTCATGTGATCAACGTGTAACTCTTTTCGTCGATCGTTTAGGATCTTCTTTTTCTTTTCTCTTTCCGTTTGTTTTTTTTCCCCAGGTTGTGTCTGGTCAGGAAGAGGAATGTGACAATGTGTGTATATATACATATATACACAGGATGTTTGCCTCTATCTTGTTTATGACATTTTTAAAGATGAAGAAAATCTTCACCTTGTATCCAGTGAAACTCAAGTTGGACAGAATCATCTTCTTCCTCGCATCATCATCTGCTTTCTTCTTCGCCTCTTCCCCTTCCTTTCTCGCTTTTTCTTCCTGTCATGGTAGGCTACATTTAGTCATTCATTTACAGTATTTTGATGAGTGACATTGTCTGATGTTGGTTTAATTGAATTTAAGAATAATTAATAGGTGGGATTGGCCTGGGGTAGTACAACTAAATGGCACAATGTTTAAAAGCCAGTCTCTAAAATGTTTCTAAGGCTGACAGCTTCTTGCAGGGTTTAGAAAGCTTGTCTATCTAGTTACAGTTCTGTAAGTGTTAGGTGTCTTCGTATACATACAGCTTGTTTGTTCTGCCGTTCTTTTTCTCTCTCTGCCCTTATCTTCATCTGCTCTGCTCTCTCTGACCTGCGTGTCTCCTGAAGTAGGAAAGAAAATACATTTTTTTCTCACAAAACAAATCCTATAAACTCAAAATGTAACTAAAAGAGAACACCTATAATTAGGGATGCACCAAGCATACATTTTGAGACCCGATATGGTAAATCGTGCACCAGCAACTTCGTAAAAAATCTTAATCTTAAATCGTCTTGTAGCAACAAATCGGTCAAAACTTATATATAATGTATATAGTATATAAACATAGAATTTAATTAAATAGATCAGCTACGTCACCGATACCCGATCCAGCTATTTGAGTCAGTATCTGCCTGATATCTGATATCAGCATCAGATCGGTGCATCCCTACACGACAGAATTGGGTGACTTAACGTGTGTTATATTGCAGAAGAAGAGTGCGATGTGAACATACAATGCGATCTGTGAGGTTAAGAAGCTCCTCTTCCTCCTTCTTACGCTTCTCAAAGTGAGCGTCAATCAGAGTGTGCAGCTCAGTCAGGTCCTTCTCCATTCGTTTTCGATGAATGTCCTGAAATCATAGCAAGAAGTCGAAATGTGAAAAAAAAGACAGCTTTTAACCCTTGTGTTGTCTTTCCCACGACCATGCGACTTTTAGTTTTTCTGGGTCAAAATTTAAAATTAAAATGTTTTTTCAGACGTTTCTGTAATTTTTTTCCACGTTTTTGTCACTTTTTCTGATGTTTTTGTCGATTTTTTCGGCGCTTTTTGACCTTTTTGTTGTTTTCCCCCTACTTTATAAAAGCTTTTTTCCCTGACATTTTTGTCACTTTTTTCAACATTCTTCATTTTTTTTTTCAAATGCTATCAAATTGAATAAAACACCCAGATTCGATGCAAGTAGTGAACTGATCATGATTTTTTTAACTTGTGAATAGTGTTGTATGGAACCATCCACGTTATTCTTTTTTGACAATTTGGTTGAAAGAAACCCAAATTTCTGATATAGAAACTTTTTGAAAATGGTTCAAATTTGACCCGAGGATAAGGGTTAAGACAGCTTGTAACTGTGTTACAAGTGTATCAGTCCTGAGATGAACTCACATCAAAGTCCACTTTTTCTCCATCTGGGATTTTGGGAGGAGCCAAGCCGGGCACAAAACCAGGCCTAAGGGGGAGGATGGAAAAAATTGTTATTGTTTCATCTGAATATGTCTCTCACAAAAGAATTGTATTTCATTTTGTTTCTTACTTTAACTTGCGCTTTGCCTCTTCTGTGTATCAATAAAAAAGAAAAGTAAGATCTTTAGTTTATGAGGAAACCCTTCATGCATGAAAACCCCCACAGAGCTAAATCTTTCCTCTGTCCCACATACATGACCTTTGTACTTCATAAATAACCTGTCAATACCTCCTTCACTTTCCACTGCAGCATCTGTTGAAGTATGACAGCGTCAGTGCAGAGTCAACATAAACTGAAGTTGTAAAGGCAGAGTTCACACAGACATGTAGAGATATATGACACTGATGAACAGGGTCACAGGTGATTCTCAGTAAGGTTTTTGAAAATGGTCATAATAATGTGTCTTAAGTGATTATTGTCAGCCAATATATTGTTTTAAGTATAGTTTGATATAAAAATGAGAAAAAAAGCTTTCTTAATATGAATAGCTATTTTGTTCGAAGCCTTTCTGCTTTAGCAGGTCATAAACACAAACACCAGTGTCATAGTTGATGACATGTTGACTTGGAAAGATCACAGTCACATAGCAGTTGACTGAGGCAACATAGCTGACCATCTCCTGTCAGTGCTGATGGACTTAGCCAGAGAATGCAGGCGTGTTTTCTCTCTGAGAGTTTAGAGCAGGCTTTAGATTATCATCACAGATAACTCATGTGTTGTCTCCACCCCAGTCAAAAACAGGCAGAGAGTAAACCTGTCCATAAGTAAATAACATAAGACACAAAGAAAGGCAATTCTTCTGCCACTACATGATTTCAGATTTATATGTAGGTGTTGAATGTACCTTTATAAACTGCACTGCGCGGCTCAAAATGGACATTTTAACTATAACTGCATTTTCAGGAGGTATACAGGTAAATTGATAGTATTAGAGATAGCATCCCAGACTTACATATAATCACTGCCCAGCAAAATCATGAATCTCCTGTGTGATAATTTGGAGTGTGAAGTGCAAGTATGTATCAATTGTATTATCATGAAGCTAAATACATGACTTTCCCAGGTCATAAACAGTTTTCGGCAGGTTTTGGAGAAACATGGTTTTTCTCTAACAGTGACAATATATTCTTTTTACACGTGTAGTGTCATCAGACTACATGGTTGTCAGCAGTGTGTTAAGAATAAAGCCATATTTATTTATAGCTGGCATGCAAACATATATTAGCATAAGCAATACTACCTTCTACCTCCTTCTCCACCTCTTCTTCCTCCTCCTCCTCCTCCTCCTCCTCCTCTGCTACCTCTTCCTCCACCATCTCCTCCTCCTCTTCTGTGCGAAGCAAGCATGTAGAGTTAGCAAGCAAACAATGTCAAAATCTCATACAGCATTTAGATCTAAATCATTTCTGCAACCTATACCTGTATTTTTGACGGTGCCTTCAAAACCTGGACAATATTTCAATTGAAAAACATTTGTACACAGCTTTTTCTTATGTTCTTACTTGTACTTCATTTTCTTATAGTATATAAGTCATTGCATTTGAATATTTAGTCAGGGGATCTACTGATTCCCTAAATATGCAGTTACTGGTTATGGAGATATTAAATGACACATTTAAATATTCCTTTCTTTTTTTTTTTAATGAAACTGTGCAGACAAAGACTTTCCAATTTCCATCTTAATAATACAATTTGGATATCATTTGGGAAAACATTGCCAGCAGCTTTCCCACAGTTGCATTTAGTCTTGCACTATTTTCAAAGTAGTTAAAGTGCTGTGTTTTTTTGTTCCCAACAGTTCTCTGCACATTGGGCCTCTGTGGGAAAAAGTGACCCTGGGCCTTTAGTCAGAGTCCCTTTACGTAACTCAACCTCTTTCCACTGCAACGAAGGTAAGCCAACCTGCATTCAGTGTCGCTGGCTGTCCCTCATGGCTGTCCCCAAGGTCCTCTATTGAGAACACAAGCTGACCTACATGGCTCTCTAACAGTGACTCTACTCCACATAGAGGGGGACAGGTGCCGCTTAGTTTCATGTGAGATTGTCTGGCTGTACAGTGGCCCGCATGGACAGCCTCACAAAGGAGACAGAAATAGAGGTATGACTCTTTATCTCTTTGATGGCGACCCATTGAATTGAAAGGACAGTTCCACTGGGATGTTTATCCAAGGTAAACTGTCTCCAGCCTCAGACAGAGAGGACTGACTCAGAGGACAAAGGTCAATCTGGCAGAAAAGCTCACGGACAACAGCTGCTTCTACTACAGTGGCACAAACACGCCAAAAATACAGTATGCTGTATGGTGAAGCCACCAGCTTAACAGATGCAGTGTGATAAGTAACTTTAAATGCAAAGCTCAAGTGTGTAAAGCAGGTAACAATGTAGCAGAACAAATACAACCAGCATGGTTGTTGAAGCATTTAGTATATTATTTTCATAGATATTTTTTGAGTTAGAGTACATACCATTCTCGTCCCCTTCACGCCATACACACAAAGAGAAGTAAAGAGCAGAGGTCAGCTATGGCAATGTACTTCACAAGTAGATAGATATATAGATAGAAAGATACATGGATATTTATTGGTCCCAAAAATGGGAAATTACAGTGTTACAGCTGCAAAATATCAGTCACACAGCACAGAATATACATAAAATAGGATACAATATACATACATACAATATACATGGAATAATAATAAGATAGAATACAAGAACAAATATTTAAAATATATACAAGTATATTAAACATAGACAATTCTGATACATATACATGCAACATAATCACAATATTCATGCTTTTCGTTGACATGAATCAGCTGTGTAGCATCTAGCCGGTCAGAATGTCTTACTGACAACAAGCAGCTGTCTGAATCTGCAGCCTATGAACTTCAAGTGCAAACTGTGAAGGCTCATCATGAACAGACAAAATGACCTACCTTGTCCCCTGAAAGAAGAAAAAATCACATCAAAAATATTGTTGTTACAATTGATTCCATCTGTTCTAGCATCACTTTGTTACCATTGCTCTCTATTCTACAGAAATGATCCTTTTACTCACTCATACGGGGCATCTTCTGTGTCTGACATGTTTAAGATGCAGCACCTGCACAAGTAAGTCCAATTCAAAGGTGGATGGTGAGTGATACTGCACCAACAACAGCCTGAGTTGATATAATAATGCCAAATAGAACCCACATGTCTTCATTCACTGTTTAAAAACACATACGAAGAGAGACTTACCCAGATAGTTTGATGTGTACTTCTGACTGGGCTCAATGGGGAATTGTATACTGTGCCCTTCCCTTTTGGGCCATAAGCTTTTAAACCCAGTAGTGGGTCACATGGTGGCAAATTTACCATGTCCACAATGGGTAGGCACATACCTGCAAACAGATGGCAGATGGCATTAACTAGACTGGGAAAACATGCATTCTCCATGGACTAGCATTGTCTATTTTTACACGACAAAACTTAGACTGAACAGCACAGGATTATTGCTCTCAAAAGGTTTCAGACGTTGCTCAGGTCTGGCAGACAAGTGGAAGGTTAGATTTAATCTTTGTAAACCTCTTGTGTGCAGACAAATACACAAAGAAATACACAAAGCTCCTCTGATTTATGGGCAAAGAAACACATTATTTACTTATTCTACAGATTAATACCACATCTATCTCACAACAGCATCATCAAACAGCTATGATTTATTCCCTAAACTGGCTGTGTTATGCATTCATTTGATTGAACATCATTCCCATAGCAGGTTGCCAAGGGAATGAATAAAAGAAAACTCACTTCCTTCATTGCCACCATCTTCTGCACCCCACCTTTCATTGTGAATCTTTGCCTTTACATGCAATAACGAGCTATAAACAACACCCACAAAGACCGTGCCAAGTCTTTAGACACTCCCAGTGTTTGATGTTAAAATTGTATCTGACCCCACAGTCAGGATTATGACTCATCAGGTGTCTCTCCTGTGCTGAAGCCAAAATGTAACTATGATTGAATGGAGTTCCCCCTCTAGCTCAACTCCGGCTTTGTTTTCAGATTGTTTGATGCTGTTTTAAAGTCTTCGTAGGTAAGTTCACATCTTAAATCAAGTCTCAAATGATCCCAAGCTAAGTGTCAAGTCCTTGAGTCATTGGTCAAGTCACATCAGTCAAGTCTTCAGAAGCCAAATGCAAATGAAAAACAAGTATTTCAGGTCTCTGAAGGCTGCCATGTAAGACAGAGTATTTGAACATTTTCCATTCAAAACTTATTATTATTATTATTATTATTATTATATTATTAGTGTTTTTACATAATTGAAACTAAGCCCATACAAAAGCTCTAATACAGCAATTTAATATTTCAGGTGTGTAGATACTTTTTCGTAAGTCATTGCTGCATTGGAGGATTTAATCACAAGACTTGACTCAAGTCTTAAAGGGGACATCATTAAAAAGAAATCACTTTTTTAGTGCTTGTGCACATACATCTGGGTATCTGGAGTGCCTACCAAGCCACAAACTGTAAAAGAAGAAAATCCCAGTCAGTTATTTATGGGCTGCCTCGATCATAAAACATGGGATTCAACAAGTCATTCAGATTTGGCTCCCTTCTCATGTCACATGCAGGCTCATTAGAATATACTGCCGCCATCTGAGAACTCAGGTCATAGAACATAGAAGAGAAAACAGAAATGTTTGTTTGCTCCAAAAACCCTGAGGTGTTTGAACACAAATAGTGAACTCGCCTATTTTCTGTTTTAACATGTTTGCAATGCATGTAAGAATGACTGAGGCCAACAACATTGATATGTGATGCAGATATTCTTCTTTTCATAACTTAATAAAACAGCTTAATGAAATAAGTTTATATTTGAATGTCTAGAGTTTGTGTTACTTTACTAATATCTGTTAAGTGCTGTGCAACAACATCAAAAGCGTCAGACAATCACAGTATTGAGCTCAACTGCTTTCCGTTGATTGAATAAACTTTTCCTCTTGATTGTGATTGTATTGCCAACCCTACCTATCTGGCGCCTGAGTCAACCACTGTAAAACAAACAACAGAAAGCACTTAATAATGGCAATACATCCTGACCTGGCATGGCACCAGTCCTGACTAGGATCTTCAGCTCAAACAAGACTCACTGTCTTTAAGATATGTTATTAATATACTATTTTAAAGCAGTACATTTAGTTGGACACACACAATAATTTGATCTGTGTTTTTATTTTAAGTTGCTGAAACATGCTGGTTGGAAAATCTGTCATTAGCTCAGTAAACTGACTGTGAGCTGATACTGACACCTGGTGGCGGAAATGAAAAGTGTCAGCCTGCACAGCACAAAACAGAAACCCCACTAACACAGAGCCTTTAGGAAACGTTCAGGGAACGTTGGGGAACGTTAGTTTCTGGTTCCCTAAAGGTTAGTTCGAACCAGACTAAAAACTAATATTTAGGGAACGTTCCCTCATGGTTATAACGTTCCCTAAACGTTAAGGGAACCAACCAACTGAAACGTTCTCCTGTGGTTGCACTGTACCTCCACACAACGTTCCCGTTTAGTTGTTTTTGGTTGTTTTTGGTTGTTCTGAGTGCGGTTTTGAAAATAATTATTTAAACCAGCTCCATTTAAGTTTTTGAAGTAGCATATAAATGGTTTGCAGTCACTTGATTTAGATTCACTCAAAAATGATTGGTCTTATAAAATCTAAGTAAGATATTATATTTATTTTTAGGCTGATAACAATTTTGTTAAAAACAATACTTTTGTGCTTGATTTCGTTTTTTTAACTGTATTATGTGAAAATACTTAAAACAAGAATCTATCAATAGAACAATTTTTCACAACTAAGAAAATTCACTTCTTTCATTTCACATTTCACTTCTAACTCAGTTCAGTGTACAAATCCAACCGTTACACTTACACTTGGTAAACAACTTAAAGAAAGCTCGACATGTTTGCCAGCATTATACAGCGAGTCGAGCTGAACTCAGTCGGACTCACTGAATGCACGTCCAAATTGGAGGCTGTAATTCACCATATGTTCTATTAATACATCCATGTTATTATTTTAGGATACATCCGAGGGATGTATGCTGTAAAGCCTGTAACGTGGATGAGAGATAAAAAGCCATGGATGTATTAAGAGAAGCTCTATTCACGAAACTGCAGGCTAACCTAGCACGACATAATGATTACACCTCCTTGGTTGTCTAAATACATCCATCGTTTATTTAGATAATCATGGTAAGACCTTAAGTACAGACTATGTATTATTATTTACACTTCAAATATTATTTTTTGCAATCAGTACAAATTGTATGGTCTTTTATTTAAGATGAATCCATTCCACAAGCAAGAAAGCATTTCAGGACGGAGCGTGTGTCTGGAAGCCCTGTCCGTAAGTTAACATTTATGCATGCGTTTAAGAAACCAGAGTCATATTTCCTACCATGGAACTACTGAAATTCAACCTGATGCATATCACTGCACTGTTCTGATGCGTTTGTCCCTTCCTGCCCTTTTTCAGGTCAGCAGATGTTACTGCCTCCACCACCTGCATGTAAGTGTTTTTTTTTTTGTTTTTTTTTGCGATTGTCTAATGTAACAGCATAGGTTCATCTTTTGCAATGGCATGTGCAAGAAACCTACCATAAATGAACTGACCGATATTCATATCTACTTACTTTTTAGATGAGTCAACACCACACAGGAAACCAGCCAGTCGCCCAGAGCTGGATGGGTCTATTGTAACGCAAGCTCGGTCTGCCACTTCATCTTGGGACCCAGTTGAAGGTACAGTGGCTTTGAATTTTCCATTTCCAATTAAATACAATTTCTTGACAAGGAACTTGAGAGTAACATAACATTTTTGGTGTTGTAAACAACAGAACTCATCACACAGAGGGAGGTGACTCATCACACAGAGAGGCAAGAAGACTCACTTAAGTTGTTCACATATGAAAGTATATAATGTATAACAACTAAAACCATTAATTATTCCATAGCCATGAGGACATCCATTACCCCCATGGCACAGCGGATGGACACATTTGACAATCTGCAGAGTTATAACAGGCAGGTGTTATTTTATTGTTCACATCAGTATTATGGTTAGCTTGGCTGATAAGAGGTTTTAATTTGACTTGTAACTTTGCTTCTACTTGCTATTCTAGCGGCCTCCAAGAAAAACTTCCCGCGCTGACTGCAGCAGACGTGGAGGACCCCACAGTGCTCCCCCCCCCCTCACAAAATCCAACAGCCTAGTGTCAAAGGTGGACTCATTCAAGTTTCTGGGCTCCATCGTTTCCCAGGACCTGAAGTGGGAGTCTAACATCCTTAAAAAGGCTCAGCAGAGGATGTACTTCCTACGGCAACTACGGAAGCATGGCCTACCACAAGAGCTATTGGCCATCTTCTACACTGATCCCTGCACACAAAAACAACCAGACACAAGAACAGCTTCTTTCCCACTGCCATCACTCTCCTGAACTGCTGATAAGTGGGGTCATCCCCACTTTGGCCATTCACCTACACATTACATACTTTATCATTCCAATATGCATTTTGCACACTACATTTGCACTATTACTTTGCACTCTACATTTATACAATATATTGTGTTAATGTGCCTATATGTATGTTGTCTCTATTGTACAGTATGTGTCTATATGGCCAATAAAACTGATTCTGATTCTTATATAAATATATATTTATTTTTTGGTACCATGGTTGTTAAAGTTTTTTTTAAAGATTAGGGGAATGTAAAAAATAACGTTAGGGGAACGTTCTCTAAAGGTTACAACGGTAGGGGAACGTTCTCTAAAGGTTAAGACATTTTTTCAAGCACAAATGCCAAACTCAAATGTGTGAATTTCTTTTTTTTAAATCATTGAATATTTTTTGTGTTTTGGACTGTTGAGGATAACGCAAGCACTTTGAATACTTCAACTTGATAGCCTTTTTATTTTTTATTCTTTACAGTTTAAAGGCTGATTTGTCAATTCATTAAGAAAATAATCGACAGATTAAGCCCTATTATTGATACCGAATATCATTTTTTTGTTCATCTTGTAAAGATTATATCATATGAGATAGTCTTTGTTATAATTTAAAGATTTAAAAATATTGACAATTAATTAACATTACTCCCAACCCTGATCCCAGTTAAATGTTGGCACGACACCAAGAGACTGTCAAAAAAAATAAAAAAATAAATTCCAACAATATGGATATTTTCATTCATTTACCTTTTCAACTGTTGATTATTCATTTTGTTAAAATCAATTTAAATGCAGTAGTACATAAGAGCATCTCATTCTTTAGGGACTAACATTTTTTGGACAACCAGTTGCCCTGCTACACTCACACACATGACCTACTTTACTTGTTGCAGCATATCAAACGCACCCCTCACAATAAAGCGGGCCATTTAAAAACTGTTATTGCCCTGCTGCCCACTGTTTAGCTGCATGCTCCGCTGGTCATTTACCATTTCACGATGAAGCTAACAGTCCAGTCATGTTGTTCCAGGACAGATTGGTGGAGGTAATAACGGTAAATGAGCTCCTGCCACAAAGTGAGCTTCAAGCTGGAGTTATAAGTTTCCATTCCTGCTTTCATTGGTTACGGACAGACTTTTCCTGAAGGATTTATTCAACGCCGAGACGCCAGGTGTCAGAGATTCACTTCAGCAGGCTACAGCAGGTATATGCAGAGATGGTTTAGATCGTTGGTATATGTAACGTTAGCCTACTGCTTGTGCTAGCTAAGCTAACATACTTTGAGTAGCTCTCCTGCAGGTCTAGCTCGCTGCTAATTTCTGCGCATGTGCTGCTGTCCATCTGCCTTATTGCCGTGTGCTTTCGCTTTGGTACGTGCATGTTGACTTTCCTCACTGTTTAGTTAGTTTTATATTGAATTATAGCTTAGTTGTTGCTGTTATGTCTTTTATTTAGATGAAAACTGGGTCATCTTCAATATGCATGTTATTTACGGATTTTATTTCGAGCAACGTTTGAGTTGTCTGACTTGGAATACATTTTGGATGTTCATTATCTGCTTCTTCACTTTAAGTGTGTGTGTGTGTGTGTGTGTGTGTGTGTGTGTGTGTGTGTGTGTGTGTGTGACAAGCAGCCCACAAAAACTACACTTGTGCATGAAAACAATATGATAAATCCACTGATATTTTATCACACCCGATTGATGGTTGTGTGAATGCAAAGCTTTCCTTCTTTCGATATTCACAGAACACACAAAGAGAGACATATCCCGTGTTTATTTCAGTGATAATGAAACCGTGAAAATGTATTGAATATAAAATAGCAAAATATTCTCTGTGACCCTGTGAAGTGCTCCTTCTGAGTTGATGCTGTATTCTGCACTCTTTGGTTTGCAAGTAATAGTATTTGACTTGAGATGAAAGCCAGCTGTTTCTTTACTGGTTTTGGCCTTTTGCTGCATCAAACATCTTCTTGCGGCCCTCCATGCCCGACATGGCTTCCACATTCTTCCTCCAGTCACTCACCTCCACCGTCTTCTCCTGCACAGAGACTTTTGTGTGATGTCTTTCCCAGTGTGGTGTTGGACTAAAGGTGTACTGCACACATTTTGGATGCATAAAATGTCTATCCAGCCAGAGCCTCTCCATGAAACAAACACTCTATATATGATATGGGAATCGTTGTTAGACGTAATCTGATATCTTGAGCCTTGCACCAGTGATTTTAATTTTGTTTATGCAAGCTAAGAAAGCTCATTAATCAGTTTCCCACCCTGGATATGGACACCAGTAAATGGGTTAAAGCGCAAATAAATTATCACCATGGAAAACATCTCTGCCAAAGCTGCACATTGTGTGCCATGTGAAAATAACAGGATTGTGTCATTGTATTTTGGGGAAAAGCAACATTGTATTTTTCTCTGTATTCTTCCTAAAACCCACCTTTTCTGTGTCCTCCTTCTTGACTGATTTTAGATTAGCTCGCAGGTCCATAGAGACCTTGTGTTTGGAGCCCAGTAGGGAGCGCAGGATGGCATCAGCCGAGACCCTCACCCTTCTCAGGTTGGGTCTCTTAAACTTCCCTCGCAGGTCCAGTACCTTGATGTTTAGGTCTTTGATCTGTGGAGAAAGTAGAGAGGAAGTTAATCTAGGTCATTTGCCACAGACAGTGACAGCTATTCAACTGACCCATTGTAGAATCGGTTGATTTAAATGTCCCATATTGATTCACATGATTGGTTCACACTTGTATTTTGGGTTTCTACTAGAACGTGTTTTCATGCTTTAGTGTTCGGAAACACATTATTCTTCCCATACTGTCTGTCTGAACATTCACCCTCCGTCTGTAACGCTACGTTTTAGCGCCTGTCTCTTTACTTTCTACTGCTCTCTGCCAGGTCGGAGCTTTGCGGGGGCGGACACACACACACACACACACACACACACACACACACACACACACACACAGGCGCAACTCTGACACACCTTCCGCACGCGGACAGCTGTAGGCTTGTACCAGTTAATGTTCTGTGCATTGTCGGACACATGCAGCCACTTTCCTGAAACCGATTACGAGACTGACAAGTCCACAGCAGCGTGTATGTACCGAGCCTGTCTCCACCTGCAGGTTGTCAACTGTGTTTTGGAATGAAAGGGAGAAAACAGGACGCAAAGTAACACGGCGGATATCGCTCATATAGGACTACTTTTTTTTTTTTTTTTTTGACGGTGCGGGAAACCCTGCTCCAACTCTCAACTAGCGTTTCTCTGTCTGTCTGTCTCTCTCTCTCCGCCTGGAGTCCCGCCTCCCCCCACACAAAGACCATGCGACTGACAAGAGGGTTCACTCCTCTTTACGCTAAGGAACCGAGTGGTCATCCAGACTCTTTGGTAGAGAGAAAGAGAGAGACAAAGAAAACAAACAAGCATGCAAATGGAAATTATCGCGGCCGGAAAAACGATAAAGCTAATTTTTTTTAATCGTGTGATTACCGTATTTTCCGGACTATAAGTCGCATTTTTTTCATACTTTGGCTGGTCCTGCGACTTATAGTCAGGTGCGACTTATATATCAAAATATATATAATTTAACATGTTTTAAATGTTATTTCATGCTGAAAACATTACCGTCTACAGCCGCTCTAGGCTTGTGACAACTATATGCTGCTCCTAAAGACAACTGAGAAAGAAAAGAAACTGCAGGCGACTGCAGGTAGTAAAATACGCAGCCGAAAATGGTAATCGAGCAGCAGAACGAAAGTTTGGAGTGAGTGAGAAACTTGTGAGGGACTGGCGAAAAGGTTAGCCTTACTGCAATGAAGAAAACAAAGAAAGCTAGTCGCGCGCTGAAATCCAGATGGCCAGACCTGGAGGAACGAGTCCACAGATGGGTGCTTGAACAACGTGCTGCTGGGAGAAGCTCGTCAACAGTGCAGTTACGTTACGTTAACATAGCGGACACCTACCGTATTCAGCCCCTTGTTCTGTGTGCTATTGTGTAATTTAATAACTTGCCTTTCCAGATTAAATGTCTGTTCTTGGTCTTGGATTTTGTGAAATAAATTTCTAAATAAATGCGACTTATATATGTTTTTTTCCTCTTCATGACGCATTTTTTGACTGATGCGACTTATAGTCCGGAAAATACGGTAATTGATTTATTGACTATCGCAACAGGCCTAGCTGTGTCTCATTCCGCATACTTCCATCAGTACACTGCTAATGTGCACTGACCACGTACTGCCGTAGTGCCCACTTTCGATGGTTAGTATTGTCCCAAAAGGAACACTTATATTAAAACACTTGGCGGAAATGACGAGCGGGATGAGCATGACAAACTGACCTTTGGCGATAAAAAAAACAAAACAGACAGATTCAGCAACCGTATGGCCTATTTCTCGCTTCAAATGTTTTCAGAAACGTGTAAAGCTCGTAAAATACGAGATCGTATTCCGAACGAGCCACCATTATGGTCGGTTTTGAAATTCGGGAGAAGCCAGACCCACGTGACGCGTTCGTCCAATTAACTGCCGGTCGACGTCCCTGGTCCCTCCTCTTCCGCTTTGTAGTCAAGATGGCACCCATTTAGTGCGAGTAGGGTCCATCGTTCCACACTGAACTTTTTGACCGTTTTTAGGGTGTCATCCGGGTACTTTCAGTGCACTGACTTTTTGCGTTATCTACACTATATACTTAAAACTAAGTGTTTGAAGTGTGCAAGTAGGCAGTTTGAGACACAGCCTAGGCTAACGTTAGATTGTTTTGGAACGAAGCAGCACTTTCTACCATCAAAAATCGCAGATAAAGGCTTCTGAACCAAACACTACCCAATCAGACATGTTTTAGCAGTAATGCGACCCGAAATTGGGGAGAATTTAACAAATTGGCTGCGTAGTACTTAGCTAGCCAAGAGTAGGAAAAACTGTTGGAAATCTGAACGTTTTAGCTCACGGGGATTTCTCTAAAATATGTTTAGATCATTATTGTCGCTGTTTAACATAAAAATCTGACATTATAACATTGTAGACATGACAAAAAATACGGAAAAGCATAATATGTGACCTTTTGAAGCTAAACTTTCTTGGTGCATTGTTTGGATACATCAGTGTGATGCTTTGGAATATTATTTATTTATTTATTTATTTTTTGTTGTTAATGTGGAAATTATCAAAGCTGTTCATTGTCCTTTTCAACTAGTGTTCAGTTACCTCTCTGGTGTTGTGCAAGACTTTGGCTTCAATATCATACCGCTCTTCGTCCACCACATCTATTTGTGCATGCAGCTCTTTGCATAATGTCTAAAAAGAAAATAAGAGGAAGTGGGTGTTAATTTGACCACCTCCTGAGTGAAATAACAGATCTTTAGCAGCATTATTTCAGAGTTTTAGTTTGTAAATATGGACAACTCTGTGGTAAATGTGAAATTCTACCTGTAGCTCTGCTAACGATTTGCCACTGGTCTGTATAGGAGGTGATTTTTCTTCCAGGTACTTTGCCTTCTGTTCTTCTTTTTCTTCCATCTCCTGCTCCAGCTCCTCCTTGGCCTTGGCGGCCATCAAGCTCTAAAACACCACACACACAAAGTAAATTTACCTGATTGATTTACTGTAAAGATACAGTCTATGCAAATTGGATTAGGGACTCACCTTCAGCATGAGCTTGCGAGAAGCTGAGATTTTAGATTTCCTCTGCAAAAATATATCATTTTTTTTAATTTAGTGTGACATTTGAGTGGCGCAGGAACAATGTTAATATGTGCGCCTGTTAAAGTATTAGATTTCTTAGGGAGAAGCGTCTTGAATTCTTACTTCCGGTCTGCAAGTAGAAAATAAAGAGAGGACACAGAAATATAGCATTCAATTGCAGATAGCAAAACTTTAAATTAATTGTGTCTAATAGTTTCCATATAATATTTTTCATGAAGTTTCTACAGATAAATCTCATTTGCTAAATGAAACTGATACATAAATAGAAACAATAACGACAGACAATACACTTACGCTTTCTCAGGCATCTTGGCTACTTCCCCCTGGAAGACAAAAATAAAACCTTTTGCATCCGAAGTGCTCAACAGTGGGGACCACTTGGGTCAGGTGCCCCAATGGGTCTTAACTATGGTTTCCCTTTTAGCTCCATAATACATACATTCCACCACACAGTTGACCGTATGGTGTGGAAATATACAGTACATATATAGATATGTTGATCTTAAAGCTGTAATTGTTAACCCCATTGCTTTCATTATTCTTTAACAATGATTTGTATTATATATTAAATTACTAAAGGACTTGTCTTTTCACATGATCAAGCTTTTTTGTGTTTTGTTTATCGGGCATTGTTATTTCTTACTCGTAGAAAGGCCTGCTGGACAAAATCATCCAGTCACTTCCCAGTGCTGATATCTGTGATGACAGACGGAGAGAAGCATGCCTCAACATGGCAGCTATTCCAGTTAGATAACATATCCTGCTTTCACCCCCACTTTCCTGGATGAAGACCTAGATTTAGACAGGGTCCCTAATTCTCAGAAGAGCACTGACCCAAATGTTCTTTTTTTTTTTTTTTTAAAAGAATGTCCAGCTGAATTTTCCAAGGCCCAAAAATGTTATAAAGAGGAAAAAGGATAAAAATGTGCATTTTTTACATAGCTTCTTTTTACATTTTTTTTTTTACATTTCCATTTAAACGTTTTTAATGTAACTGAAACTGAAACGATTAGTTGTTAATCGTTAATTCATAAGGTTTTAAGCAGACAATAGCAAAAGAAATTGCTGGTTCGAGCCTCTCAAATGTGAATATTTGCTGGTTTTATTCCTTTTTATGATACCAAACTGAGAATCTTTCGGTTTTGGAGCGTTGGTCAGACAAAAGCCAGTTAATGTCGTCACCAGGGGCTCTGGGAACTTGTGATGTCCATTTATTGCTATTTAATAACATTCTGTAGACCAAATGTTTGATTGATCTTTTGATTATTTTACATACTTTGATTCCAAATAGCAATATTTTTTTCAATGTCTAATCTAATTGATGGAATCTAAAGTAAAATTCTGTTCTCAGATCAAACCCCCACAACCTGTATCACTGACTGGGGGTGGGGTTATAACTATCAGTTTGATTGAATAAATGTAGCAGAGATTCATGACCTTACCTTTCTGTTTTGATGCTGTGGATGCAGACAGACACAAAGTGATGGAGAGAAGAACACACCAGAATATTTATCTCCTGCTCCCTTTTGTCCCTCCTCTTTATCACAAGGAGACTTAAATAGAAACACACACCCAAATCCACACACCATGAGACGGGGTGGTCTCAGCATAACAGGGATTGTGATGCCTGTGTTGTGTTGACAGATCACTGCTCTCTGCCGCTTCATAATAATGTGTGTGAAATTTTCTCTGCGCCAGGACGGGATGAACAACATCCTCGTCTATTTTCACTTCAGCGGTTTTCAGTCAGTTGTTAATCAGTTTTCTTCTTTTACATGTGTGAACTATTTCACGCTCTATAGGTAGGATCTTCTCTACTCTGGTACACCAGCTTTGTTCATCCTAACAGACAGCCGCTGTGTATACAGAAAGTGCAAGCTTCTTTTTCCCTCATATTGAAGCAAACTTCAAGCAGCAAAACAGTTTGTCTTGTAGCTGTAGATGATTTTCTGAGATTTTCTTTGGCTACTGAGAGTGATGTTGGAGACGTGCCCTGTTCCCCCCCCCCTGAGTCTGCCGGGCCCCGTTGGTCTGATTAGGATAATAGCTGCAGACAATGCTAAGCTGTGGTTTTAAAACAGGAATGCAGTTTCCAGTATATGTTTAGCTAAGGCCAACAACTAAACCTAGACAAATTGCAGCACCATGTGATGCTGCCACTCTTTGATTCTGGGTCCTAGCTTGCACGTGTGCACGCTTTGTGGAGTTTGTGTGTGCAGAGCAAAATGTAAACACAGATGAATGTGTAACACACTTAAGTGTTCAGTTTACTCATGCAAGGACACAAAATCACTTGTGTCTGGTTTGTGTTTATTAATGTGTTGCAAGGCTGTTTTTTGTTAAAATAAAGTCAATAAAGCGTTGATGCTCAAAGTGCAGCCCAAAGGGCCAATGGCGACCCTCAGAAACATTTTGTGTGGTGCCAGATTTACAATATTGGATCATCCGCGGTACATTTCAGTACTTTCACTTTCCATAGCTTAAATGTAATACACTACTCTGCTACAGGTTAAACTGTGCCCCCCTAACAAGCATCTGTCAGGTTAGGAATGACAACTTGTGGGAAGCTGGCACCTGGCGAGTGGCGCAGTTGTCATCAGTGCTAGTACCGTTTGCTAAAATTAGCTTTTTTTGGTGGAAAACCTGGGGGTTTAATGTGAAAGTGAGGTGTGTGCATTTTTACTCTGCGGCCTTTCATCATGCTGGCCTCCCTCAATAGGCACTCTTTCATACACATTTTGAGAAACCGTGCATTAAAGGGTTTCTAAAATTGCCAAATCAAGTAAAACATTGTCAAATGATTAGTCACTTAATGGATTAGTTGATCCATAACTATTTTGGTAATTGAGTAATCATTTCAGTCTTTTTTGTTCTTTTTTTTTCCCAGATCCCAGTTTCTAAAATTTCAATATTCGCTGCTTATTTCTGTTTTTATATTTTTACTTCTCTTTTATGGACTGTTGGTCGGACAAAACAGGTAATTTGAAGATGTCACCTTGGGCTCTGAGGATATGGGATAGCCATTTCTTTGCAATATTTTGACATTTTATAGACTGTATTGTTAATTGAGAAATCCCTTACAAAACCAGTACTGCATGCAACAAGCAATTTGTAATGCTTTATCATTTGTTATAGTGTTTTCAGTACACTGAAAGCAGAACGGAGTACACTTTATCTGTCAATTTATCACTGGTAATATTGTGATTGCGATATTCAATCATGTTATTGCATATTTTTTCTCATATTGTGCAGCCCTAGTCATAGACTTGAGATAATTATTTTCATACTCCTCAAATCAATCTCTGTATATTGCTTGCCAAATGACAGCATTTTACTGTACATCTCCTGCACTTTACACTGAACACATGCTTTACATATGTGGCAACATATGTGTGTCTGCTGCATTGTATCCTGCTTACAGTGGAGAGCTGTCAGCCTCTTGAGACTACAGTGACTGTGACCTGTTGGGCCACCAGCCCTGCTATTTATTACAGTTTCAGATTTATAGAGAGGCCACTGTGCTTTGTTCAAACTCCCATCAAGGATGGGACACCACCATGGGAAATACTTCTAGCGCTGAATCTGTCTCTTTAGTGAAATTAATCTGTGGATGTACAAAGATAATTGAATTGTTTGCACTGTCTGTAAGCGTATCCTCTTATTTCTTTTGGTAGTAGCGTTAGATTGTTTGCCGGGCTGTTCTTTTACTCTCGCTGAGTTAGCACTTTTAAGTCCCTGAGGCTGATTTGATTCATGACACTGAGATCCAGGCTGTTGGCTCATGGTAGCTGATTATAATTCCACAGTATATATGGCAGCAGGATTAACAAAGTGCTGTGTGTGTGTTTGCTGGACTGTATCTAGGAAACTGAACACTGACTCATATATTCAGATGCCAGTGGATTACATAGGACTTTTACACTAGAGTAGCACTCTCCTGTAAAGTATACCTATTGTTTAAGTCTTTTAAGAGTTCAAAGTGTTTACTTTCAACTGTTCATTATATGTATGTTATGTAAATGTGTAACAGCAGCAATATTTTGTTTAATTTCTTATTCAAAATGTAGTGTTAATGTAAAGTCTGATAAGTCTCACTTACTGTTGCTACTCCTGTCAAGCTTTCCGTTCTTGCACATAATGCAGTTTACAGTAATAACCATTACCATCACAATTTGTAGTGATATTTTAAAAAATGGGTCCTTGATTTTAGACAAATGCAGACTTCTCATTTCTAGCTAGTGACTCTTTTTGCTGGCTGAAATGGCAACTGCCGCCACACCAACTTAGCTGCAGCCACAATGCTAAAGCTAATAAAGCTATAACGGAAACGTGTAAACTTCCCCAAATCCAATACCGGACAGGACAGAGATGCTAACATTGACCTAAACTCAGATAGCATCTAGGATCAGATTCCAGAGTGGAAATGGCAGTGGATATGATAGTCGTGAACAGGGCTTATTTTCGTTTGAAATGTAACCTGTAACTAGGGCTGCACGATATGAGAAAAATATCTAATTGCGATTATTTTGACTGATATTGCGATTGCGATATGATTCACCATGTTGGAGGGAATGATCATGTTTGTGTCATTATTCTCATTGAAAAATATTAACATTTAAAAAATGTAAATGATTATAGTGTGATTTTTGTGAGGATCTGTACGAAAGATTTTTATTTTTTGTCTGTAGGATATGATTTGTAGGCTGGGACGTCTCTTGCAGCAATAAACAACACTTCATTCAGAATGGGTTGGCACACATTTTTGCCTTAACAAATATTGGGCCCCCCCTGCAATTTGGAGTAGGCCATATTGCGATTAATTGTGCAGCCCTACCTGTTACCCCATAAACTTATGTAGAAACGTTCCTTGGAGGCAATGCTCGGTTACTACTGTAGGTAGTAAGCTAGTTAGCCGCCCATGCTAGCTGTTGGAGCAGACAAACGGTATTTAATCCCTATATATTTGCTTGTGTTTTTGAGTGTTGCTCTCACTACAAGCCTCAAACAGACCACTTCAACACGTGGAGAAATCCAAACCCTGATAGACCTGCAGTGCATGGACATTTCGGGGATGGGTTTAGCAAACGGTTAGTTTCGATATTAAGATACAAGACTTATCACAAAACAAAATGTAAATGCAATTGATACAAAATGACAAAATTAAAACAGATTTCTATTAAAGTGATGCAGTTCTTTGTATTATAGCATATTATACTAATATACTTAAAATCAAATTATCATATTGGATTTTTTTTTCACTATGTGGAAATATGTGACTCATTCACCTGATCTCCCGCTGTAAGATCAGGTCTCTATATTGCCATCTGGTGGGCAAAGGGATGATGGGAAATACACTACATGTCCATGTTATTTTCATACTTGCAGCAGGACATTTAGAGCAACCGTATATGAAATGAAATGTCTACTAGGTGTAGAGATGAAACACGTTTTTGTTCCACTTATTATGAATGTAAACACATAAAAGCTCTGCAACAGATCCAGAGTAATACTTTCATCTTTGTGTGGATTTCAGAGCTAGTTTGGCTGTTGATGTGACTCACACATGTAGTCGGGACCAAAACAAACCGCTGCCCCCACCATCACAGCTGCCTGGCACTCTGCTCAGTGTGCCAACTCGGCGCAGGCAGAGACGGGGCTGAGCACTACGACGCCGTTGTTCGTCACAACAGCTGGCATTTTACTCTGTTTGATGGTGATTGGAAGGAATAACAAGCACACCCAATACCACATAAACAAACACAATGATTTCATCAGACCAGAACCATAAAAAAGAACGACAATTGTGTAGAGCATGCCAAATTTTGCATCACTGGGAATAAGAAAATAATTCCATTGTTTGGTTTGCCTGATATTTATTTTGTGTCTTAGCAACAAAGCATTTCTTAAGACAGTATGTACACCATTTGACATGTAAAGCAGAAAGGAGAAAATCTTAAGTTTAACTGAAGCTAAATGTGAGCCTGTTTTTTTTTTTTGTCTTGAAAAATGTTAATCTTGTTCTGTTCTCAGACTCCGACTTATTCAGATGTTAATCAAACTCAAAGTCTGCCAGACTCCATTTTGTTATTACAGTGCAAGTGTCTTAGTATGGCAACCACCGAGTTTAGTTGTTGTTTTTTTAAATACACAATGTGCACATCCGAACACAGAGTCAGAATTTAGTGTGTTTTGAATACTGTATATAGCATATCTTGTTTTTTAAGCAGTCAAATACTAGGGCATCATAATCCAGATTCAAATGCAAAACATAGAGCAAAATCTACTTGGTAAACTCGTGCAAAAAGCTGTGTTGTGTGCATCTTTCACTTCTGTTTGCCATTAGCTAGAGTGAACTTGCAGGGTAAAATAGGCTGGATATTGACTGAAGGATCCTGGAAGCGATGATATCCTAGCGATGTCAGTTCCAGGTAGGCCGAGGCTTCAGGCTTTACTGGGAATGAGCCAGAGCTCCTGCACCCTGACCGAAGCCAAACCCCTTGGGACCAAAGTTCTTTGCGTAGCAACCTGTGAATGAAAATACAAAGACTGAGAAACGCTGCATAAAACATTGGCAGACAAACTAAACAAAAGTAATTTATTTAACCTCGATTTGCAGAGCCACATAATCAGAACTACGTTTTTTTTTTTGTTGTCGACTGGCTTATTTTTACATGAAGTCATGATCAAAAATGAATTAAAAAAACTTCTAAATGGCAAAAGGTCAGACGGGCTGCTGATCTGCTGGGCCTCTGTCTTAAGTAATTTAGAGCAACTGCTTCTGCGCTGCAGGTTGAGGTTCAGATGTCACTGGTTGAGTTAAACCTCTGAAGCACTGTATGTTGTACAATTATACACCGCCATTCCAAAACAACTGCTGCAGTATTGATTCACTAATGAGAATTGTTACCAGTTTTTATTTGTTTTTTAAAAAAAATACTAGAAATAATTTCTCATTAGTAACAGCTAGGGCTGGGTGATGGCCAAAATCTTCAATCCCAACCATTTCTATCGGTGTCACGATTCTCCAAATCCAAGATTCGATTTGACTTTCGATTTTAAGGTCACAGGTTCAGCAGTGATGGCAATGCCACAATAAAAGCCACTAGATGGCAGGAGGGTACTTTACAACAACAGTTGGAGTTTATCTAGTTTGTCCTTCACGAGGTGCAGTTGAATGCACCATGAGTTTAACAAAGGGCACCCAAATCCATCATGAAGTCCCGTCGGAGCCCACACACTTTACCGTTGGTTGTTTGTTTGCATAACTCACAGGGAAGGCAAAATGTGACTGTGACGGTGAAGTGGGTGGCTTTTCCAGGTTTGTTGTTTCTCTGTCATCTCCGACTCCGGCAGTGGCCATGGTGTAGCGCAGCTGCAGGCTACTGGTAAGCTAACGTTATGCTGTGTCTTAAGCTGCATACTACAAGCCACAAAGCTATGCTGTGTCTGTGTTTTTTTTCTTTAGACGTGTGCAAGTAGGCTGGAGTTAGGAGACAAAAAAAATACTAGGGGCATGATTTCAAAATTGTGACATCCCTAGTCATTTCATATCTCTAACGATATATATCACAATATAGCATGTGTTCTGGTAATTTAGTAAATAGTCTATATGAAATAACCACATGGTAAAGCCTGTTTTGTATACTCCTGTGTGAATTAAATACCTGACAAATAAGTACTGAGTTATTTCTCATTTTATTAGGAAGTTTAGTGCAAAATAAACATAACGTGCAAGGATCAGAGTGTAAATCTGCGTCCAAATGGAGTAAATATTGCCATAACGCAGTTTGGCCACTGGCTTTTCGATATTGCGTTAGAAACGATATAGAACAACATATATATATATATATATATATATATATATATATATATATATATATATATATATATATATATATATATATATATATATGTATATATATATATATATATACAATAGACATTTTTATACGGTTTGCACTATATATTGTCATATCATCCAGCCCTAAATCAAATTAGTTGATACACACAGACCTTTACAGAAGATCTCCCCGTCTCTATCAGCGAGGGTGGTGGACTCGAGTCCTTTGCCACACTTGGCGCAGCGAAAGCAGCCTTTATGCCAGGACTGATGAGATAGCAGAGAGTTGGTTCAAGCTTAAAATTATACAGAGAACTGACAAATCATCCACTTTTATTCTTAATTTAAAGCACAATTTATACACTGAGATAACGGTATACGTCGATCTTTCTTACATTGCCTCCTCCAACAACCTTCTCGGCTGCGTACACCATTTTCCCACATCGAGGACACACATCGGAGCCCCCTGGTTTCTGGGCAAACTTTGAGGCGTTGGGGTTGTTTGTAGGGCGATGAGGAGCTTGTCTGTCAAGGAAAACCAGATCTTTAAAGAAGGCAATAAGGAATGAAACTGAACAGCTGGACGAAATCTCTAAGACTTTGCTTTATTAAATGTATTAAGAGCTACTAACACAGATCCTGTGGCTCCTTTTTATGTTTCATCCCTCAGTTGTGACTTTAAATTCAACATATGTAGAAGTTGTTTAGTTTGTGCACACTTTTCTGTTTCAAAAACGTAAACATTATATGAAATGTACTTTGTCCTTCTATAATCGGGATGTACAGTATATCGCTTTATACTGTTCTCAGTAATTTAATTAACAGGAAGTATTGTTTTGCTCACTCTTCAGGCTTGATTCCAAGTCCTTCTCCTGTGTCCATACTCAGAGTGCCAGCTCCACCTCCGAAGCCATAGCCTTTTGGCCCGTATTTCTTGCCATAGCATGATTTGCAGTAGATCTCATCCACATGGACGGCCACTGTTGTGCTGTCTAAGTTCTTCTTACAGACCACTTACAACAACAAAGACAGGGAGAAAAACAATTTAGAAATATAAGTCTATGTCTAATTATGTTTTCTTTACTCTCACAAGCATCTACAGCAAACCAAACAAACTAAACTCTCAAGGCAGATGTTAAGCCGTGACATTACCGCAAACTATGCATGACATCTTAAAGAACAAAACCAACTATGATGCATGGCTGGCTCAGATAAATACTTGTCTGTGCTGGAGGGAGGGAGTATGTGTACCTTCCTCTGCCATATAAGGAAGACCAAGCCTTTTGTCACATGTTTCCACTGAATCCAAATAAGGGCTGAGATGTCTGAGCGAAAACCTGCAGATGCTCACTTTCATACCCTGATGCCAAATACTCTGCATTCCATCCCGGCACTTCTTGTGATTTCCGAGTCGTCTATGCGCTGGGAGTCAGTGGACAAATAAAGCAGATTACCAGAAAACTTAAATACTTACTGCACAGAAAACAGGATTTATGCCAGCTCTTCCCCTCACACTGCACTTCCTCAGCGAAGTAGACGGTTTTCTGGCAGCAGCCGCACTTGTTTCCTCCTCCGAAAGGCATTCTGTAAGCATGCAGGAGAGCCTGTTGTGTACATTTTCCATTCACTGTATATATAACATCTCTCTACTTGAGTACAGAGCAGTGTTGCTCAGCAGACGGATGCCATCTGCAACACTTGAGGCTAGATGCAAAAATACCTATAAAAGGAGAGGTACCAGTTTGCTTTGATACGCTGCTCTTTCTTTCCCCTGTTTTGTTTCAGCGTACATGAAGTTTACCTGATTGTAAAATGCAAAGTATACCTGCTGGCGTTGCTCAGATAGCACCAAACCACCTCCATCAAATATATAATGACAGAATACAGTCTGTATCAACACCACACCAGTGTCAGCTCTGAGTTTCAAAAATTAAATGTTTTTTTTATGGCGACGGGTCGTCAACCACACAGAAAGTCGTCAATCTAGTATATCGCTCTGGATAAACAGGAAATTCCTTGCATTTTAACTTACTAATTACACATGTTTAACAGCCTTGGCCTCAGACAACTGCCGTGTGCTGCCAAAAGCTACAATACAGATTGTGGTCCTCAAACAACCTTTGG
This sequence comes from Sander vitreus, assembly GCF_031162955.1. Taxonomy (NCBI): domain Eukaryota; kingdom Metazoa; phylum Chordata; class Actinopteri; order Perciformes; family Percidae; genus Sander; species Sander vitreus. Next base: position 22,988,118 of record NC_135858.1, read on the forward strand.
AAAATAATTTATAAAAACCCTGTTTAGGGATAATTTCAGCGTAGTCCAGGTATGACTTCTCCAGTTTCTTCTCTGATGGCTTTCCTGTTGAGGTTCAGGAAACACTTTTGAGGCATAAACCCATTCTATCCAAGACAATGACAGGAAGTGTCCAACTTTAAGACATAGGCCTCTTAACTGTATGCAAACCAGCAACACTTGTTTCTAAATCTAAAAACATTTTTTTTGTTGTTGCTTTCATTACATTTTATTCTTGATTTGACTATTTTGATAAGAACAACTTGTCACTATACTGTTAAATCCTACAATAAGTGTGAAGAGAACTATGTTTTCTGTATCTTCATAACTTAAACACACCTACCTGTAGTGAGGTGAGAAGCTGATCCTCTCTGTGGTTGTTCAGTAATATTAAGAGATGACTGAGGTGAGGAGAGACACTGGTCTGATGAGCAGAAGCGGAGGGAGGCTGAGTGGACACCAGGCTGAACTGAGGGAGGAGTCAGGACACAGGGGAAGAGACGTAGGGAGGAAAAGGAGGAGAAAGATGGTGAGAGTGGTTATTGATGAACGGGCGAGAGGGTGGGAGACTGAATGGGAGAGACCTGCCATCTCCATGTATGAGAAATAGGGGTGGGGGAAAACATCGATACAGCATAGTATTGCGATATTTTCCATGGCAATACTGTATCGATACACAGACCCCAATTATCGATCTGTTATTATATATGTGTTGGTCAGCTTGTCTGCTTGACAATCCCATTTTGCAGCAATACAATTGAAGTGAGGTGAAAAAACAGAGATATGTATATTTTTAGATAAAACAGATGTTGACAAAGTTTCCTTTTGGGGACATAATTTGACAGTTGGAAAAAAGGTAATGAATTGCAATATATCGCAGAATATTTTTTATATATATATTTTATAATATCGTATATCCCAGAAGCTCCTGCTAGAAAACAGTCAGAGTTAAATGTTAGAAGCAAGAAGCAGATGGATGGTAACTTGTCTATAAAGGAGCTTAAGCTTTAAGGTAATTCTGCACACTAGCAACCCCAAATGGAAAGAAGAGGTAACTGTTTTGAGGACTTCAATACCCAAGAGTAAGACATTGTTAAATGTAAGGTTGATTCATTCAAATTTCTCTCTGTTGAATACTTCAAATTAATGTTTGAAATGTTTGTTTTGCTCCGAAAGCTCAGATCGTCACTGATGCATCGCCACACCCAAGTTTGTTTTAGAAACAGCAATGCATTGTGTAGTGTGTATTTATAGATGTGTAGGGAATTATTATTAAGGATTTTATACCCACACACAGTTAGGACAAAATCATTTTTTGTGTTGTCTTGGCTCTGTAATTACACATTATTAAGCACGCTGAATTTGAAATGTATCATAACAATTAGGTTAAAGTGCAGAGGTACTGTTCACCCTTTTATACATAGTCCCCAAACTATATGAGGACATAAATGATCTCTGCCAGTCGATAAAACCTTAAAGCTTCTATAATAGACCTTTCAATTTTAATTTGAAATTCAAACATGGGAAGAGATTACTGTATACATTTAAACTGTGATGACCTGTTCAAACTTAAAATTGTGTAAAAAACAAGTGCAGCAGACTGATGCACTTGTAGACTGTAGACTACTATGAAGTAGTTCTGCCTTGTGGTCCAACAGAGGGAATTCTTAAGCTTGCACTATATGGGTTGTGTTGGACCGCAACATTACTGTTTTGTTAACTCACTGCTCTCTTAAGGATTGTTTCCATTTGCAGCAGGCAGCTTTTATCTGTGAAAAAGCTCTAAAGACCCACTGTATGCTTCCTGCCCAGTACTGAACAGCAGACAGAAAAAGTTAGTGACTAGCTAGTGAACATAGTGAAACATTTAGCAGCTAAAGAGCCAGAAACTTCCCTCAGGAGTTGGTAGAGACCAAAACTAAGCTAAAAGTAGAGTGAATATTAGCCTTACATTCATCAGACGGCCAGAAACACGACTTCAAATGAATGCTAATGTTGCCCAATGTCTGCTCAATGTGTAAAGTAACTGTTGCTAACAAGCTCACTACATCAGCTTAAAAGGTGAAACGATGTCAATGTTGTGTTAAGGCTTGTTTCTGCTGCCCCCAGGTGGCCAAAAATGCTTAGTGTGTAAGCAGCAGGCCCCCCTGGTGATGCTCTGCCAGTGCAGTACTGCAGCCAGCTTTCCTTCTTGCTTGTTTGTGGGATTTTTCTTTTCTATTTTTTGTTTCATCTGTCTGGTATTTAGCAGGTTTAACACATGATTGGTAGGATTGAGGTCAGATGACTGATTTGGCAAAGCAAAAGCATTCCACTGTTAGGCTCTAAAACCCTCCTTGGTTGCTTTGTACGTCAGTTTGGACTCATTGTCCTGCTGTATTGTTTAAAAAGTTTTGAACTATAGAGAAAAAAAGTGCTGCAGCTCCTACACTGTGCATCAAATATAGATGTGAACAACCTCAAACACCCTTAAAGCAGAAAGTACAATATGACTTCACTGGATTCAAATTAAGTAGGCTAACTGAATGTGGGAATATAGAAAAACAAAGTACCATGTTTTGCTAGTGGGCAATCAACCTTTTATTTCGTGCTAAGGACTGTATTTGTTTGAGAGTCTTTCTCTCAACCACATCTGACATTTCTCAAGTCCGATCCTGCACTGGATTTATCTGGAGGGTAATACATTATATGTTGTCAGGAAATACTAATAGTGAATTGGAGTGTGTTGGCTGTATACTCCTGCTAATCCTACTGTGTCTCTGATAACTATTAGTAATTTAGAAAGCGGAGAAATCTCTCGAGTGGACGTCCTATAAATCTGTGCAATATTAAACGAAATGCCTTACAGGTGTTTCTGCTGAGAGCATGGGATGTCCCTTCTTGCTCAGTGGATTACTCACGGTCTCCAGAGACCTTCTGGATAAGTTTAAGTGAGCTGTGTGACTCATGGGGGCAATAGCTTAATTAGACATTTCTCTCTCTTGACACATATCTTGCCCCTGTCATACCTAGCTGACCACTGACCAGCTAACAAATATTGACGACAATAACAGTAAATCTCAGCTAAATTGAATCATCGTCATTCATGTACTTGATAATTAGCGCTATGTTTTCTTTGGTCATATACTGTACCATACCACGTACAGTAGTGAGGTTTTGCATGATTTCTGTTTTACTTTTTAAAACATTACAATGTAATATCTGTGATGCTCGGTGCAATGTCACGCACATTTATAAGGAAAGACGGTTGTTTGGTACAAACCTAAATTAGGAACACATTTTTTTAATGTGTGCAGTTGCGTCATCTAAACAACCAGGTTTAATTGTCTCCCTAGAGAAATTTTTTTGTGTGTTATGTGATTTAGGAGAGTTTGAAGCCAAACTCATTTTCTGTCTGTGTTGCTTTTTATATGATAGTTTAAGGAATATACCTTTTTAGTAAAATGTCCCTCATCTCTACTGATTCCTCATGGTTTGAACCATTGTTGGACAATTACACAAAACACAAGTTGTATTTTATGTAGGGAACCTCTTTTGTGGCAGATTTTATTTGTAAAGTGAGTTGACAAGAGTTAATTGATGGCAATGTGATGCTAAATGTAAGGAGTTATGTTCTTTCAAATCGTTTCAACTTTGACAACATTTGTAAGACGATCCAAAAAATGTATTCAACATAAGAATTGGGAGGTTTTTCTCAGACAACAAAGGGACACTTACTTGTTTAAAAAAATTAAAAATCACCAATTTTGGAGATACACAATTTTCACGGTACAGTGAATAAAAGTAATTTCACCACTGCAACAGTATTTTGGTGTTTTTTAAGTGCATGTGGACTTGAGCATGACACAATACTACATGGAGAGCATTGGTGGTATTTAACTGTGATCTTATCCACTGACATTCACTGTCTTATCACACTTTATTAGAGCACATCACACGTAACCTTTTACATTATGAAAGATTGATGTACGGTCAGTGGCTAACTAAAAAGTCATCCTGCTGTATTCTGTAGCATGTATTCCTATTTTTTAGTTTAGTCATTTATTAAAAAAACTAAAACGGATGGATGTTGGCGCTTCCAGCTTGGCTCAGATATCTCCCCCCAGAAGAGGAGAATCAGGAATGGTGAAACTGATAGGGAGCGTGGAGTCGATACAAGGAGGGAAGTAAAAGCCAGCAGAGAGTGATGCTGCTTGGTCTGCCCTGCTCCCTCTCTCCAAGCCCTCTAGGCTCTTCACCATCATGCAAAGAGACAATGATGAACTCCAGAAGCCTATTTATAGCCCGCGATTGGCCAACACTAGCCCTCTGTTTTCTGCTCTGTGGACTTCCGCTTTGGCTTGTTGTGTAGTTTGTGCACATGGATTATGCTCATGACAGAGAGGGAAAAGAGAGAGGGAGAGAGGAGAGGAGTAGAGTGACAGAGACTCTATGGATTTAATCCAGAGAATGAGGAGAGGATAAGAGGCATGGACGAGGCTGGGCTGTGATCCATCCGTCAGTGTACGGAGGAGTGCGGATTGCTTATTGGAGTCTGATGGAGGAATTTAGCAGTCTCATTTATTTTTATTTTTTTGCATTTGACCTGACTTGAAGCCAGGGCTCCTCCCCTGGTAATAGTCTCCCCTTTTGGCAACGTTTTTAAAAAAAATTTTTAAATATTATTTTTTGTGCTTTTCCGCCTTTATTTGATAGGACAGCTAGGTGAGAAAGGGGAGAGAGAGAGAGAGAGAGAGAGGGGGGAGACATGCAGGAAATCGTCACAGGTCGGATTTGAAACCTGGACCTCTGCGTCGAGGCATAAACCTCTCAGTATATGTGCACCTGCTCTACCCACTGAACCAACCCGGCCACATTTTTTTACAGCCTAAGCCAAGTTGTCAGGTGAGGAGGAAGAGCTAGAGGAGGTGAGTTGACTCCACGCTGAGAATGTGTTTGAATAGCAACTAGCCATTACTTCTGGGTTTAGTGTATTTGGCTTTCTGCACGGCTGTGTTTCATGTTAAATCCACTGTGGCTGATGACTCCTGCTTCGGTTCATGTTGGGCGTATTATTACTGCCAGAATAATCTCATGGAACCAATTTCCAAGTGCATGTTTGTGTATGCATATTTTAACTGTATTGTAGAGCTGAAACGATTAGTCAATTAATGGTGATGAGGAATGAGGATGATGATTCAGCAACTATTTTGATAATCTATTAATCAAAAAGTCCTTAAGCTGAAATATACAGGTTCCAACTTCTCTAATGTGAATATGTGTTTGTTTTCTTGATCTTTTAGGATATTAAACCACATATCACAAAACAAAACATAGAAATAGAAAGAAATATGCTATGCCAATAAGGGCTTTGAGAAATTTTGAACGGCACTTTTGACTTTTATGGACCAATCAGTTAATGGAAAAAATATTCAGTTCAATCAACAAAACAATTGTTAGTTGCGGCAGCCGGCAGCCCCTACTTTGCTGACTTATTATTTGAATATTGTAATATTGTAACAGTAGGGGTGGAACGGTACACAGAAGTCACGGTTCGGTTCATACCTCAGTTCAGATATCACGGTTCGGTTCAATACAATGGAGGGAAAAGCATAACAAAAATGCAGAAGGCAAATTTTTTTTTATTGTGCATGTCTCAGGCTGTACCACCTAGTGTCATACAGTCTATCCCCTGAGCTAGCTGCAACAGCCTTTAGTGTGTAAAGTAAGATGTAAACTGTAAACAAAGAGTACCCCACATCATCTCCAGACTCCATCTGTAACTTGTAAACAAAATAAGACAATCAGCTATAAAACTGGAAATACAGCATCTCTTATTTCTGAAAGTGCAAATTACATATATAAACAATAATAACAACAAATATGTGGACGGGATGGCATGTTGTAACGAGGTTCGAGCACATGCAGCAAATACTTGAAGCCCTATTTGTATTTAAAGGCTGGTTAAGCCCTGTAGGGAGGAGAAGTTGGACAGTTTTCTTTTGTCTCGTCCCAGCGTTTGGTACAGCTGGGTGATGGCGTCGGATATGCGTTAGCATGTTAGATGTATTTCCACTTACATACCCAACAACTGCTGAACAACGCCGACACACAGTCCTCGTCTTATCCACCACTCTCTCGCCTGTAGCCTACTACTGTAACTGACCCAAAGACCGAAGTTTTTGAGGCTGGGATGGCACCAGACGGGAGGGCATGACACGGGAGGCTCCAGGCTTCATCCATACAGCCTCAAAGTTTTCCCAAACTTGCGATCTTAAAGAGGCCGACGGGTCCTCGCCACCACTCGCCATACTCGTCCTTTAGTGCTGCTATCTCTGACTCACTCACTGGACCGTCGACCTGCAAAAAACTGCATGTAGATGGAGCTCGGCTAGCTTCAGAGCTAAGGCTACAGATTAGGTGTCCCTAGAACCTTCGTATCTAACAGTAGTTCCGCATTACATTAGTTCCGCATTACAGTAATTAATTTGCACGCAAGTTTTATTTCTTTTTATACCGTGTATTCTCCGTGTAAATTCATGTACCGAACCGAGACGCCTGTACCGTTTCAGTTCAATACGAATACATGTACCGTTCCACCCCTAGTCAACAGTGACAAATCCCACTCATTAAACTAAATGCCCTTTTCTCCACGTCAGTAATCAAGTCACTAATCTTCCTAAATGTAACTTTATTACAATAAAGCTCTTGTTCTTTCTAGAGCTCTTGTTCCTTCTAGAGGGGGTGGCAGTAGTTCAGTCCGTAGGGAGTTAGGAACCGGAGGGTCGCTAGTTCAAGTCCCCGTACGGACCGAAGTACGGAGTGTGGACTGGTAGCTGGAGAGATGCCAGTTCACCTACTGGGCACTGCCAAGGTGCTCACCGAACCCCAAAACAGCCCCCTCACTCTGACATCTCTCCATTAGTGTGATAGCATGTATAGGGTCCTGAGCATGTTTGTAATTCAGGCCTGTGTTTAATGTGTGTGCAACTGTACTAACAGAGTGAAAATTGTGAATTTCCCCTCGTGGGATAATTAAAGGCATTCTTCTTCTTCTTCTAAGCCTGTATGAGAAAACAAAAGCAAGCTGTTCAGACACAGACCTGTTTGTAATATTTCACATAATGCCATTTAGATGGATTAGGATATGAAAATAAAACCGTTTATTTCAGCCAATAAACATTATTGGATGCATTTCAGGGGGGAAATGAGATAATTGTGTTCAGGGCAGAGGGAGTTGGAGCTGGACGACCCTCTCTGTTGGGTCCTCTCTGATTCAACAAGCAGCAGTTTGATGTTTCACAGAGTTTAACGTGCTCTCTGCTGACTCCTGCTTTGCAGCATGCACTGTGGCCATAATGACTGGCGAAGAGATGCAATTTCCTAAATTAGTCAGTAGAGGTCACATATGGGCAGAGACTATGAGTGATGTTGAGACACACCCTGATTTTCTTCCTTCTGGCTGCCTCTTGGCGTGTACTTCTTGCTGTAAGCCGTGCTGACGCTTTAAAGGTGACATGTTTATTAACTGAAGCAGAATGTACAGAACGCATCGGAGTGTGAAGAGCACAATTAATAAGCTTCCAGAGTAGGGTGAGGGATGAAGGACTTTGCTATCAATACAATTCATTTGGGCGGTTTGCACCTGCCCTTCAACCCACTGATTCTTTATCTTGGCACCTTTTAATTAAGCTGCGATTATGTTCCGCCCTGGGCAAGAGATGTAATAATATAGATAGCAATTTGTATCGCTCAAGGACAGACTGTGTGTGTGTGTGTGTGTGTGTGTGTGTGTGTGTGTGTGTGTGTGTAAATTACACATTTCTGAGTATTTCTGTGTTCAACAAGTGAACGTCTTTGACTGTAATCCTCACGTATCTCCTGTATGTGACTCAACACAGAGGATAGGGCTCTAATTTCCAAACTGCCTCTAGTCTATAATCTCTCCTCATGAACTTTAGTCATCCTGCCGAGTTATTTAACTTCAAGGGGAGGCCATTTTCTCAAATGTGCATGCAGGGAATATAACACAACCCACCATCACACCACCCGTTGCCTTGTATCCTCACACCAGTGTGCATGTTGTTTCATTGCTCTCGGCGCATGCTAAATTTGGTCATGCTTTTGTACATGTCCTTGGCCTGCGCATATTGCCTTGTAAGTTGATTGTGTGAGTCGTTTTGCAATATTTGGCCGCGTAACACACAGTGGGGGGCTGTCTTAGTCACAGTTTATCCCCCACTTCAAAGATTATGGAGGGGAAAAGTGTGTGTGAGCCCATGCTGTCACCATATCATCGCTCCTGTCATTCCTTTTTCCTGAGCTGACACCCCTGAGTCCGCTTCCTCTGGCCCAGATTCCCACTGAGGGAGCCTGTGCCCTGTAGGCAGCCAACTACAAACAATTGCAGTGACAATTCAAATCAGTCCAGTTCACTGGCTCTGGCTATGACTCAGGACGCAGAGCGCCAGGCGGAATAAGATGCATACATAACCTGCCAGGCTGAACTGTGACATAGAAGGAGAGAGACGAGACAGTGCAGAGTATTAGGCAGTTTTATGAGTGTTTCACCAGGTATTTGGCCCGGTTTTAGCGCAGCACTTTTGTTCAGAGATACTTGGACTGGAACAGCGCCAGGGCCATTTGCAAGTCAGAGAGCGCTAAGTAGTCTGATGCACAGGCACCAACTGCAGCAGAGGATCTGTCTAGAGTATTGTTATGCAAGCAGGGAGGGAGCAGTCCCACATTGATCCAGGCATTGGACAGAGGCTAGGATGCTTTGGTCCTTGATGCTGTTTGAGCTGGAGGCTGCTGTTTGCTGTCCCATCATGCAGTATACTGTACTAGCACAGTGCTCGGAGCAGTCGCTCTGCACAGTTAGATCATGAGAGGGACGGACTGATGGAGACCTGCTCATCACTCAGCTTCGCTTGCACTCTTTAAGTTTTGTCACCCTTATTTCAGGTAAGTTTGAATTCCTTGTTGGATACTGAAGATGAATACTGTCTATGAGAGTATATTATATTGCATTTGACTCTTGGTGAGCATCGGCACAGTTGAATTTTTAATTAAAGTGGATTTTTAATTATATTATTGATCTGAACTTTCCATTCCCTACAATGACCTTGTTGTCCAAAACCGCTCGGATAAACAAGTGCACTACTACAAAGTGCATCACAATGTACAGGAGTGTGTGAGCAGTTGGCAGACCTTTAACAATATAGTATCCTGTGGTTGATGGAGATATTTCTATCATGTGTGTGACTGCAGGCACAGAGAGAGAGGAAAACAGGACACAGTCAGGCTGCTGAACTAATTCCTTAAGACTTTGCGGTCCTGTGCTGGACTTTTATTGTCCTGCTGGGGACCGGGAGTCATGTGCCCAGTAATTGTCTGGGATGTACTGCTGACTCATACCAGGCTACCACTGCATCAGGCTCACACTTCACACTACTCATCTTCTTAGTTTACAGTGACATACTGTACAGTAGACGGTGATCATTCATGCGTTGCGTTTGATCAAACAGTGAATGAACATGAGCTGTTATTTCAGTGCCAGAAGCAATTTCTTTGAAATATGAGGCTTAAGTGATTCTTTTTTTTAGATGTTTGTTTTAAAAATGTTAGGATAATGCACATTGTTAAACACACACATTGTATGATGTACAAACTTATGCAAGTACTAGGGGTGGGTAATATCTAATATTATTTATATATATATATATATTTTTTTTTTTTATACAATTTTCAATACAGTAGCTGAGTTTTTGTACCAATACCAAAATAATAAATTTTCCCCTTACTTTGGTGGAAATATTCTTCGGCTATAACACACATTTTAGCATCTTTTAGCACATTGTTTTGATCCTGTTTTAGTTCACTTTCACTGCTCTTCAGTGTTGGGTTCAGACACAGCAGGCAGCTGTTCCGACACAGCCAGCAGCTTTAAAAGACAAAGTTAGCGACTAGGTAGTGAACATAGTGGAGCATTTAGCAGCTAAATATATATTTTCCTCAAAGGTTGGTAGAGACCAAAACAGAGCTAAAAGTAATGTGAATACTGGATTTTTATTTTATTGGGTGGCCAGGAACCGTTCCAAATAAATGCTAATGTTGTTAAATGTATAAATCAGCAGTTGTTTGCCAGCACGTTTTCCATTACAACTTTATAAGGAGATGTGTTTTTGGTTCTTCTGTTGACGGCTTGTTCTACTGCTCCAGTGTCCGAAAAATGAACTACTGCAACTTTTCCAAAATAAATTGTTGTCTAAACACAAGCAGCTGCACAATAAGTTTGCCAATATAAGTTTAAAATTGACAAAAATGATTTAAATCCGAAATGTTTTGTTGAAGCAACACTAGTGTCTACAGCCATGCTAGCGACTCTGTGAGGCTGTAGACACAGCAGTGCCTAATCACATGCTAATGTCAGTATGCCAACATGCTCATAATGACAATGCTAACATGCTGATGTTTGGCTAGTATAATGTTTACCATGTTTGCCATCTAAGTGTTAGCATGTTAGCATGCTAACAAACACAAAGTACAGCTTTGGGCTTATGGGAATGCCATTAGTTTTGCAGGTATTTGTTCATAAATCAAAATATTAAACAAATTAAAATGTTGACCTGATGATGGTGCTAGGTATAAAGTCAGAGGACCACCAGAGTTGTAAACATTCATCATCTGGGAACTATGAATGTCTGTTAAAATGTGAATCCATTTAGCAGATATTCCACAGACATTTCACATAAAGTAAAGAGAGAATTTGACAAAGCATTCAATTTCGTCTTTAGATACATGACTGTTTTCGATGCTCTGTGTTTCGCCATGACACATTCTGGTTGGTACCAAAAAGTATTGAAGTTCCATACCCAGCCCTAGCACGCACTAATGCACAAAATATAGACCATAAAGTAATTCAATTCTAGATAGGGAGTCCATGCATGGCTCTGAGAATACCACTAATGGTAGGTGATGTCATTGCCAATAAAGCAGATCTGTCATGTGTGCAACTGGCTGCACTTTTGAACTTAACTAATTTTAATCTCACTCTGGATGTATGACAACACAGAAATAGTGTCCTGTGATAAGACAACAACTATTATGGTGGTGAAAAATGCTGCTGAGGACATAATTTTCTCTCTTGTCAACAGCCTGCATCATATCCAAGACACTTTTGAGAAGCTACTGCACAGTAAATCCATAGCTGATTTCAAATTACACATATCAAAATAATTATGACGATTATAAGATTATAATATTGTGATGTCATGTGATATAGTATAGTGATGTTATGATGGGATGTTTTTAAAATGTCAATGTTCAAAGGGCAATTTTTGTTCCCTCGTAAATGCCACGTCTCTCTCTGTGTGTGTGTGTGTGTGTGTGTGTGTGTGTGTGTGTGTGTGCGTGTGTGTGCGCACATGCGCACAGGGTGGTTTGTCTGGTTTGGAAAGTCTTGTCCACAGACATGCTCCAGTGGCAGACATGTTCCACCTTGGCTAACCCAAAATGACAGCCTTGGAAAACCTGATACATATTTTATGTGTTCTATAAAAAACTTTTATACAATATTTGAGTGTCCAGAACAAAGATTTGTCAGAGATCAGATACAAAGATGTGAAAAAGCAGAAAAGTGCAATGCTTTGTACGCTAAAGTAGAAAGGCGCTATGTTATTGTGGTCCAAATCATTTAACTTGAACTTTAGAAATCTAATAAGTGTAGATCTTCAGTCTTAAGTCTTCAGGTTACAATTAATGTCACTGTAAAAATCTTGACAGCTGTTGAGTGACATGTTGCAGCCACTGTATCTCCCTGGAGAACTGACATTTCAGTTCAGCTGAACAACTGACTGTGTTTCAAGTTAAATAGTCTCACCAATGTCCAGGAAATGAGCACAAACTCTGAAACCCAGATGAGGACAGTCCCACGCCGATGATATTGTAGACGAAAGCTCTATATGCAACAATAGTGAAACTATTTCATTTTGTTCTGTTTTAGATCCAAGGTTGTGTTTTCGTAGTTTAGTTCATGATACCGACCAATTACCGACTAGTGACTTACTATAGAGGCTGTTTTACTATGTTCCAAGTTCCTAGAAAACCAAATGAACTCATAGTCCAGGAGGCAGGGAACATGTTGAATGAGGGTTTATTTGAAGATTAAGTTCAGAACATAAGGTGATTCTATTGCAAAATTACATCTTGGATTGGTCCATTATCGACTTAATGTTTTATTGCAGCTTATAACATACTATTACACTATCACATGGTCAAAAGCTTGTTTTAATCCAAAATAACTAGACTTCTCTACATCCTACTAGCAAAAACGTAACCATTTATATCCTACTAGCAAAAACGTAACATTATTTTTCTATATATATATATATATATATATATATATATATATCAAAACATAATTGATGTGAATGCTGTTGCACAGCTGTGTATCCATGTCGACAGAGCTCAGCTCAGAAAGCTCAGGTTTAACCATAGTCAGATTTGGACAGATCATCAGGCAGTCAGGGAGGTTGTAGCAGCACCATGTTGGATTGTCCCTCATCCAGTTTCCTTTTTAGACACTTAATAATAATAAATTCTGACTTTAAACGACAACTAGGATTCCTGTGCTTCCTAAAAAGAAGTCTGCAGTTGGTCTGATGTGGGTAATACTGACAGATGGAGAGCGTCCGAATTTCAGTTGGTCAGTTTTGGTTCTGTAGTGTTAAAGACCGAGCTCAGTGGAGCCATATGGACGCAGGTTTTCACTCCAACCATTTAAACTGTTGCCATTAGTTCCTCCACTTCTGGCTAAAGGTGTGTTAATAGTACAATGAATAGTCTCTGATGGAAACCTCCATACATGTCTGCTCAGCATATTGTTATGCTATAGCACCCTGGCATGCAATACCATTTTCCATTTATTTGTCCCATGTGCTTGATGAAAAAAGAAAAGCTGGGTGTTGTTTCCTCCGCTGGCTCTTGAGACGAGCTGACAGCGGTGACAGCTTTCGGGAATGAGAAGAGCAGATGCCCAATCGGTCATAAAAACTGTGAATGACTGTGGCAACAAAAGGAAGGACTTCTGTCATTCTGACTCCGACATTGTAGAAAATGTGTGTGCATGTGTTTGTACCATTATATTTTTTATGGTTTGTACATAGAGGTGTAGTGTGAGTAGTCGTTTGGGTTATCAAGTATGTACCTTCAACGACACGCTTCTAAATAGTGCATAGAAAATTTATGAGACACATTTTAAAATAACACTACTAAAAACGACGGTCATGCTAAAAAATAATGATGGCATTGGGCTTTCACACAACAGCAGTGTAGATCTCATCAGTAACATACCATCCAAAAGTATGGTCTAAAAATCAATAACTAAGTATATTATAAGCAGTTTAGATGAATAATGAGGGTTTGTGACGGTGCATTTGCTTTATAAGGGCAATATTCTTATACACAAACAACATAAATTAATGTGTGGCTTATTTATGTATTTTGAATTAATACTCTTGCAGTTTGGCAATGGCCACCAACTTTTATGGTTATCTGTCTGATTTGAAAAACTTAAATATCAAAGAAGTTATCGTTAGGCCTTTGCTGACAAAACCTCACCTGAGTTATTTCAATTTACCCCATACGCCACCATTCATATGCATATAAACAGAAAGCTGCACACATTTTTACTTAGGCTATTGCAGTCTTTTCTTGAAAGCCTCTAGGATGAAAGCGAAAATTCGTGTTTTTTATTTGCTTATGCATGAATTGAGTCACTTGGACTATTTTTGGTGCTGTTGCTGCAGAGTTTGGAGAGTTTTCAAATGTATTTCCAACACACTTCTCTTCTCCTATCTGTTTTAATGACCCAGTTTGCAAGACTGATGGTCCAACACAGACAACTGCTCACACTTTGACTCATCACAGCGCTGCAGTATGCTGTGTAAACCGCCCTCCTATTCCTACATCAGCTACAGTTCACTTCAGACAACTGTGTCAGTTGCATAACTGCAGCATAACTGCAGAGGCAGGTTGTTTCAGTATGCTTAAGGGATTTCACAATACAGCATCCTGTGCATCCTGTCCGTGCTGCTTGTGATCCTTTTTCTGATCCTTGTGGGGCAATGTCTACTTTTCTACTGTTTGTTAAGCTAAAAGAAATAATTTATGTCAGAGCAGCGATGTAACCTGGAATATTATATGTGGATAGGCCTCACTGACCCTGTTCAGCTTTAAGGCCGCAGACACTGCTAATTTAAATGGCCTCTGATAAATTTAAATTTTGCCTCTATTTATAAAAAACAAAAAAGCAATCCAGTTTTTTTAGGCTGGTGTTTCTTTGAAAGGATAATCAGGTCACAGCATGATTGAAACAGTCTGTGCATTAGCTTGAAGCAAAATGACAAACGTCCTCAAAACAACCACACTGAATGATGTTATTCAAATTTAATATTGGCACTTAAAAAGATGTAGATACAGAAATGTTATTATACTGTATGTGCCTGAAGCCTGTAGTTCACTGTGAGTATGTTTGTTTATGCAGTGGCTGTCAAAGCTGGTCCCCAGGCCACAGGTGGTTCATTGCACTTTATTTTATATCTGCGGATCAGGTGTGTAATGGTTCGTAAAAGCATGTTGAAATGAAAACCAGCAGGGGTTCAAGTCCAGAAGACTGAAAACTGCTTTTTAAATGGTAAATGGAGGGATGAACAAGATACACTTGCTGTGGTACTGTTCTGTATTGGTTTTAAAGCATGATGCACATAACTGATTTAGTATTATCATTTTCCAGTATAAGACCAGTACAATGTTAACCATCGCAATCTTGTGGTTTCTCATTCAGCTAACTCAGTTCGTTGATCATGACTCAAGGAATAATTTTGCTAGTCTACATAAAAATATATTGGATAACTGTTCTTTTTTTATATAAAAAAAGGGAAATGGAGAGAGCTAGCAGGCATGGCTACATGTTATTTAGAAATCGTACCTTACCTTTGGTGTCGCTACATGGGACTTCATTCAAAGCATCTTTCCAAAAACAAATATGTCATAATCATTAAATGAAACCCTGCCAAAACCTTTCCATAAAATCACAAAGTTAGGGTTTCCCCAAGGAGATTGTTTATCAAAAGTGCCACCCAGATCCTGACACATCTTAACTTTTAATCGGTTTAGCAAAGTTTTTAAATATTGCTAGTTGATGTGAAATGGTGCCTTCACGTTAATGTTGTCAATGTTTTTTTATTTCACAAATGTCTATTCATTTTTTTTATGATATTGGAGGTGGTCTTTGTAAGAGGTGACTTGCACCACCTTCACTATGAAACACTGCGGGGAAACTAAGTAAATAATGTGAAAATAAGTGAATGTGTATGGCCAATTGCAACTGCATCTGTAGTCAGGTTGCGTCATGATTAGGTCAAAGGACAGCAGCTGCGGTCTTATCAAAGAGTCAACTCTAGGCCTTTTTCAAGGAAGACTTTTTCACAAGTCACAGTAGAAAAAGGACAGGTGTAAATAAAACAATCGATGGCTGAATTCTGTTCAGCTGCTTCAGTTTCGGGGTCCTTTTGTTGTGCATGCTGGCACACTGTCACACTATCATGGCTTACTGGGGCACTTGGATGGAGGCATTGTTAATATTGTTAGTAACACCGGTGCTTTCCCCTCTAGGGCCACAGGTGTTTCACATCAGTGGTAGAGCTTAGATCGGGCCCAAAAAAATCAAGCCCAACCCTACACGAGCCCGTGCACGTTGTGTCCGATCCCGACCCGGCCCGACACATTAACTGGAATTATGAGCACGAGCCCGATTTCAACCCGCCATTTTTTTAAATACGTGGCCCGTTATAACTGACGTTCTCAACTACAATTCTGAGTTGGTTGAACTGCAAAAATCTGTTTAGAAGGGGTATGCTTGGAGAAGTAACAAAAGAGGACATTGAAGGATGACTATCATCTCTTCTGCCATGGCGAGCCTGCTTCATGTGTCTGTTCATCGTCCCCGTTTTTTTTTTTTGCTGTCATAGGCGAGCAGCGTGCTGCACTTAATGCACTCGACAAAGCCAACACATCCACATCCACAACCATTATCCTTCTTTTCAGCGTTTCTCGTGATTCAATAAAAAATCTGACTAAATTGACCAAAATATTCTTCTTTAAAACCATGTATTTATTTTTAAGTTGTTTACAATCAAGCCACAAAAATACCTTAAAACATAATGACTTATTTTCAAAAAGTGTCCCCATATAAAAGAAATACAATGCTTTTGTACACTTGTTAAATTAGCTGATCATAATGTAAATTAGTAAGCCACTGGTAAAGCTCATCTGCTAACCCTGACCTCAGCCACACACCTCCAAAAATATGAACTGAGCTCATCACACTTACCTGAGACTCTACACCTGACTGTCCCTGGTCTCCCTGTCCCTCAGTTCTTTCTGTCTCCTTTGCCAGTGACATAGTGACGTTATTATTTCCATAAGCACCCATTCTTATAAAGATGTTACCAAATTGTCTTGATATGAGGACTTATTATACTTACTTGGCATTTTGGTGTAAGCCTACTGAAAAAGGATCTTATGTCTGTTTTTCTTTTCTCTGTCATTTTATCTGAGCAACAACAACACAAATCTTTAATGTCAGATGTCTAAATATGAGTTAGGTTCATAGGTTCACCACGCGGTCATATTATAATTATGAAATGATCTTGCGTCCTCCACATAAATATTAGGTTTCTTCTGGGACAGAGGATATATTTGATATATTTAACTGATCAGCCACTTAACTTCATATTGAGCAAAACACAACTGTAGATCTTCAATATTAACCCTAATATCAGTTCACACACATAACGTTAGGCTTATCGCCGTGGTAACGTTAGTTGTAGTGGGTGCATTTCTATCCAACAAGCTATTAAACAAGCTAGGCTACATTATATTACACTAACATAGCGAACATTTTGTCATGATTAATTCATTAATTACACAGCATAATTTCTATTTGAGAAAATAAAAACTTCATCCGATGTTTAATGTGAATAAAATAGCCTTGAACTGCCTACTTACTACATTCCTGTCACTACCCGATGTGACTGTGAGTCTAGTGCAGATCCTAAGGTACAGCATGCAGTGGACCAAACCACTGTGAGGCAAGGGAGGGGGAACTCAAAATGTTTCTAAACTTAAAAAGCATTTTTTGGGGTTTGTATTGTTTTACTACTTACACAGATATTTTAAGTATACATCATTTACAATACACAGCATTGTTGTAATGATATTTCTAGGGGGGGACAACCCTTAGATGGGGGGGGGCGTCCTGACCCCCCCGACCCCCCTGGGATTTACGCCCTTGAGAGAGAGTACTTCAGCAATGTTCAGTAATCTGATCCAATGTGGACTTTTACCCTGTTAGATCATTATTTCTAACCTTTAGTGTTTTCAAACACAGCTGCCTGAAGCTGAAACCTTATTCAGGGTGTTGATAATGTCATGGCATTACTGATCATGGTTAATCACTTGAAGTGACTTAATAAGGGATAAATCCCTGTAATGAGCCAACAGATTAACTTGCCCACCTAAATGCCCACTCTAATCTCGTTTGCCACAAAAAGTACAGTGGGCTTTAATGCAAAAGACAATATGTCAGTAGTTAATGGTTTTATACTGCTGTGGGTGTGTGCTTTGTGCCGTCTGTCGCCGAGAAGTGTCTTTCTTCTTTGGCTCAGGGTGTGTGCGCTGTCCTGTCCTAGACTGTGTATGCTACTGGGTTAGCTGCTAACGATGGTCTATTGCTGTGGAGCGGCACTCATTCTTCGGCTCGGGGGTGTGTGCTGTGCTATAGACTGTGTGCTACTTTTTTAGTATATGTGCTAGCGAACTAACACAGCTGCAGCTAGAGTTTGTCGGGACCATAGACGCGGCTCGTTCTTCGGCTCAGTGCCCCCAGTGTCTCAGAGCAGAGAATACTGCTTTTTTTCTTTCTTTTTTTTACGATTTTGAAACCCAATTTTATATCGTTGGCCTTTTTTTTTTTTTTTAATCATTGAGATTTGGCTGAGTGGTTAAAAACATTTTCCTATGGGGTGGGTCACAGATTCAGAACACATTTATGTTTGCCTTACCAGGACTTTAATGAGACTATAGAGTCTGCAGCCAAGTTAACAGCTCTGTTAGGCTATACTTGGGCACAGTGATGTTTTGAGCTAACCTCAGCATGCTGACATGCTCACAATGGCAATGCTATCATGCTGATATTTAACAGGTAACATATTTGATCATGTTCATCATCTTTGTTTATCATGTAAGCATTCTTACATTTTGTTATTAGCACTAAGTACACCAGTTTAGGTTTGCAGGTATTTGGTCATAAACCAAAGTATTGATGGTGCTGGGAAAAGTCAGGGCATCACCAAAGTTATATGTGTCACTGTGTGCTTTTTGTGTGCACATTTTTTGATACAGTGTAAGTTGACCTCACTCCATGTTTGCTCCCAACAGAATTCCTCTCCAACAAAGTTAGGACATGAGAGGAAGCAGTGAAAATCAGGAATCTGGGACTTGGTGCTATATATAATAATGAGATCAGGCCTTTTGTAAAACTAGATAGTACGGCAGTCTTGAGAAAATTGAATTATGTAGATAATGATGCACTCGTTCAACTCTATTATCTATTGGTGCTGAGCTGGAATGGAGAGAAACTGGAGCATGAAGAGACTGAAACAGCAGGGCCAAAATCAGCTCTGTAGAATATCTGCAAGTGGAAGGAAACATTTACCTTTTTATAAGGTGACACCTCACAAGATGACATTTGGCACAACAAAACAATAATTACAGAAGGCATTATAAGCCCTGAAACGATCCACTAAATGATAGATCATTCATTTTTCCCCAAAATGGATTTATAGCATTTAGGACTCTACTGGTGTCTCGTGACTTATGAGTGCATTATCAGACCCTTTGGCACTGGAGTTTGGAAGCTTCACCAGAGTAACGTGATCCTGCACCGACATGTTGTTGGTCTGTACAAGTATCTTTAGTCTGGCCCTCGGGATGATTATAGGTTTGGAGGACTGGGGCAGTTTTAGCTCCTTGCGCACGCTGGCTGGATGGATGCTTTGAAGATGACATGTTGAAAGGCTGGCATGTTAAACAGGACCTTAAAGTCACATCCAAACATGAGCCCTGAGGGAGCAAGTAAAGCATGATGTCACCCAAGAAAGAACGAAATATGAGTCACTGATACATTTCTTTATAATGGAAAAGGTGAAATGGGTGTGTGTGTGTGTGTGTGTGTGTGTGTGTGTGTGTGTGTGTGTGTGTGAGAGAGAGAGAGAGAGAGAGAGAGAGAATGACACTAGAGGAGAAAGTGGGGCTGTAGATGTGAAGACATGTAGTTTCTCTTCAGCTCTCTCATTGGCGTTTTTGTCGTCCAGCATCAATTTTCCCCCACTCACTTTAAAACAGCACGTGGGTCTAAATTGTATTACTGTTAACTGCATCATACTGTTAAGTGTAGCTTGTCTCTGTGGAGAGCAAGTTAGTCTGCACCGCACTGTACTGTTGTCTTCTTGTTGTCTCCGTGCTGACGACTGACTAATGTTGGACATTTATTTACTCAGGTAAGATGAAACCTTAAGCATGCAGTTTTGATTTTATTCGAGCTTGTCATCAATGTAATTCAGTATTATCAATTATCAACTGTCTGTCGCATAATATTAAATACTAATTACATTTTACAGAAGTCTGTTTTCCAAGATTCCAAGCAAATTATGTAAAAAAAAATAACAGTTATCACAGTGGAACACAATGAATTCAATGTTATTGCTTGACAACACATTTGTATTAATGTTGTGACATTAATTTCATCCATATTGTCTTAAATATAAGATGTCATTTTCTGCTGTGTTACATGCACATGTCAAGTTATTTACATGTATGAACCTATGAGTCAGTATGTGTCTTGTGCTCATGTACGGTTGTTATAAAGCTTGACTTTCTGCTTTATAAATGTTGGGAAGAGCAGAAGAGATGTTAAAAACATGGGAGAAACAAAAGGAAATGATGACGAATCAAAAGGTGTTGCATGAACAGAGTAGACAGAAGTAGCTGCAATATTATTGTCATATTAGAGCTTACATTGTAGTAATAATAAATAAAATTGTCATTTAGACATCATTTAAACAAATATTTTTTTATAGATTGATCTCCATGAGAATAATCCCTTCATCAACTCAAAATTAGTACATTTTCTGTTTTGTGGTTTATTAAACTATTTTCTTTTCTTTAAAACAGATGATAAAAAGTCAGAACTTTATTATAGTGCTCTTTAGTATGGGGATAATACACTACTCAACCAAGAACCTTAAAGTATCAAAGCTTAAAAGAAACAGAATTAGAATATTAAACTGAGGATGTCATACACAAATTGTAAAAAAAAAAAATGTAAAAAGGTATGGAGGAGTACATCCTAATCACTGGTGGGATTTGTTAAGATGTTTTTTTAGATAAATACTGTTGCAAAATGCAGAATATGCATTCAGGGACAAGTGGTATTTGTTTACCAGTGACAGTACTAATACTTTAGATCGGGGGTGGCCAACCAGTTCAGCATAAAGAGCCAAAAAACCAACAACACACCATAGCAAAGAGCCACACAACGCATGCACGTCCACACTACAACAGCAAAACTAATACCTGACAGTCTTTGTGATCCACAATCCTTTTCATTTCTGGCAACTCAAAGCAACCCTGTGTGTGTCCCTAAGAACAGAATGTTGTTTTGACTGAACTTGTTTCAGTGTAGAAAACTGATTCACAGACATACGTTGATAAAAACGTTGACATTAGCTTGAGTACATCCTGTTTAACATTGGGATATCCATCTGTGGGCACTGTTTTCCAGAACTCTCTGGTTCCTTCTCTCAACACACATTTCAGTCTGTCAATCATCTCCAGCTGGGACGCTGCATCATTTGTCACTAAAGGGGCTTTCTAAAACGGTCTGATTCAGAAGTGAAAGGGTTAATGAGGAAGGTGATCTGTGGCCGCTTTTCCCCCTAGGTTGCAGAATCTGTCCTCAAAACACTGCTGCATTATTTTACATTTTTTAAATTATTGGCAAATTTATTGGCAGTATTGGCAAATATATTGGCAGTATTGACAGATTATACTTGTCTAAAATATGTTAAACAAAGTTAAAAAGAAAAAAACAATGATCGATACCACAGCCCCCAGCCACACAGTAAGAGCCTGACAGGAGCAGGCAAAGAGAGCCACAGGTTCACCACCCTTGCTTTCGATCATGGTCATCTTGCGCTGACGGTGCCCCCAGCATCGTGTCTTTGGAGGAGAGGTAGTGTCTGCAGGGCGGTGGTGGGGACAGCCGGTGTTGGCATGGCCTGAAAGGAGCCATTCTCCTGCTGAATGTGCCAAGTGGTGTCAGCCTGCCCACTGGCTTTCACAGCACGTCTCACAGTGGAGGTTGTGGCGAGAGGACCAGGAATACATTAGGAAAAGCTGTTTAAACATATGGTGTCTCCTTTATATGCGACTGATGCTTTGAATTTGTGTTGTGTCGTTTGATTAATTTTAATCTTATTTTAAATACGTGATTTAAATTAAATCTTCCTGAGAAGATTTGGTTTCTTCTAATCCTTATTTGACCTTGTTTTTTCTTCATTAGCCTTAGATCAGCTGCTTTAGTGCTGCAACTAAACAGCATTTGACAGTAGAGTTTTAATCACTTTCTTGATCTCAATGTTTCTCCCAGTTGAGGAATCTGAAGTGGTGATTAGTCTGGTTCTCAGACCTTTAGGTCACTTTGATGTTGTAACTGATACATACTGGTATAATGGTCCTTCCCCTCAAACCATCATCTCCTCTTTCTTCTTTCCCACTCGCTTCCATCCACATTCAGTCAGTACCTCTGTGGTTAGAAAGCTTCTCTCTGTGAGGCAGACGCCCTGGAATGCACAGCTGTTTTACAGTATTTTCTACAGTATACATCTTAAATCAAACCTTGTTATCCATCATGCAATACACAGCTAAGATAGATGTCACCAACCTCCCACTAACCAGGGCTTTATATAGAGACATGCACGCCACAATCTTCATTTAACCAACATACAGTATTTGCCTTTTTAAATTACACATTATGTTTCAAAACCTTGTTATTTTCTAATTTATTTATTTATTTATTTTTTTTTATCAGCCAGTAGGGTAAATTTGATAGTAGCCTATGGAAGCAGTAGCTCGGACGGGGTAGGGGTGGAACAGTACATGTTTTCGTATTGAACCGAAACGGTACGGGCGTCTCGGTTCGGTAGATTAATTTACACGGAGAATACACGGTATAAAAATAAATAAAACTTGCGTGCAAATTATTTGCTTCACACAATATTTATATATCGTGTGAAGCTAACCCCAAAACTCACCAACTGCTCTGTGTAACCGAAGCTGCTCTTTTAACACCCCTGCTCTGTGTATTCACATATGAGAGCAGCGCTTGTCTCCCATATCACACTACTAGCTGATTGTCTTATTTTGTTTACAAGTTCCAGATGGAGTCTGGAGATGATGCAGGGTACTTATTGTTTACTGTTTACATCTTACTTTATACACTTCAAGATGTTACAGCTAGCTCAGTGGACAGCCTGAGACATGCACAATACAAAAAATTGCCTCCATTGTAGCCTACCGAACCGTGATGTCTGAACCGAGGTATGAACCGAACCGTGATGTCTGAACCGAGGTATGAACCGAACTGTGACTTCTGTGTACCGTTCCACCCCTAGGACGGGGTAACTCCAAACAATGCAGTCTTTCTACTAAGCTAAGTTGGCAGGTGACTGGCTTCTCGAGTAGCCGTTTGAAAATAACTAAAGTTGTTTGCATTATGCTGTGAATGTTGAATGTTTGTGCATCTGTCTTCAATTAAATCACTAATGGTTATTATATTCTGTTTTGAGAATGCATCTGAAATGTTGAGTTGAAAGCATTCGACTGGATTGGATTGTTTGACCGTGACATCACCGTTAAGTCATCACTTTCGTGGCTACTCTATATAATTAACCTTGCCCTTTGTGATGTCAGCCAAATGGCAAATGCCTGATGAAATGGGTTGACATGTTGCCTGTTCAGTCTAATAAAGTTCAAAAGTTTAATTTAGTATGTAGCTACCCGTTTCTAACACTTACAGTATGCCTGTTTCTGATGATATTCTTTGAATAATATTAAAACCTTGAAACAAACACGTCTCTGTCATTGTTTTGTGTATTTCAGGATGTTGCACGTAGAATACTATGAATCTTGTATTATAGCTGTGGTTCTGTTCTGCTAGATTTGCTTTTTTATGTTCTTACTTTGAATTGTATATGTAAAACTGCAATAGTGCAATTTCTCTGAAGCTGCCTGCTATTAAAGTAACTTATCATATTTGGAGCATGAGAAAAGTGTATTCTAAGATTTTGTTCTATGTTTTATTTTCTAGATCTCAGTCCAGTGACTGTCCCCAAACATGAGCGGTGGAGTGAATATCAAAGTCATATCTCCGAGTCAGAGCGACGCAAGTGTCATCTCGAGTCTGCCTTTACCTCGAAGCATGATGCCTCTCTCCAAGATGGATCCCAAACAACACAGCGGGCCCCCCAATCCCACACTGCAGTATCAGCACGCCCCCAAACGACGTCCTTCCTATTCTCCATCTTCTGTTTCCTCTGGTCCTGCAGAGCTGCTGAGGGGTGCAGCTTTAAAGAACCACCTGCTGCAGCAAAAAGCTGGAATGAATTCTCATAGAAGTCCAGCAGCTACAGAACGAACTGATGGAACGTGCTCGGCGTACAGCAGCCCTCAGATACCGAAGAGGGAAGTCCGACGCTCTAAAGACACACTGGACCTCCGCGCCAGCACGCTGAACCAGAAGGCTTTGCGAGACCTCCAGTTAAGACGAACCACCAACAAAAACTGGACCTTTGGAAAATATCGTCTAAAGAGTGTGGACAACGCACATGAGGATGCCACCTTGTGCCAGCTCTCTGCTAATGTCCAGTTAAGCCACGGAAGAGGACATCTCTTTTATACTGAAGGTGCAAATGGGAATGAGATATCAGGCGTGTCCTTAGCTGGAATGGGCAACACCAAAAAAAAGGTGAGGAACATTTCCAACCAGCACCTGGGTGCTTCAGAAAGAGACGTGTCCAACAACAAATCAAAGTCTTCTCATCACACATTTAACATGCGGAACAAAGGGAGTGAGCCAGGAAAAGTCTACATGGCCGCTGTTGCTCCCTTCAGGTTCAGGTGAGGGCAGTGTTTCATCTTTTTAAGATGGGAAGATAAGAGGCATTGCAGACAGACTGCCTATTATTATTTTTAGAATATGATGCACCGTAGGGCATCTCATGCTGCCTCTTATAAATCATTTTCTGCTTTTAGTAGAAAAAAATTGATTCTGTTTTTTTCTTATCATGTAGGGTTCAGGTCCACGAGGACACAGATCCCTCCCTTGATGATGTCAGTGATTGTTCCTCTGACTCCATGGAGGTCTGCTGTGACGATCTAGGTGAGTCTCTTTTAATCTTCTCCCACTGATATTTCCATTTTGGGAGTACAGACACACCTGATGCTCTAAACGACTGGTTCCTAACCTGCACATCTGGACTCATCCAAATGGGTCACAAGATGATTGAGTGGATAGTAAAGAAAAAATGTTCCTTGACATTTTTGTAATCTTTGTTCTTTTTTTGTGAAATACTGAACATTCTTCTTCTAGAAATTCATCAAATGATGGCAAAGTCCCCCAGTTTTTGCTCAACTGGGGACATTTGTTACACCAGATTCCCCATCTCTCCCTCTGTTTCCTGTCATCTCTTTCCTGACTATCCAATTAAGGCATAAAATCCCCCCCAAAAATACATGTATAAAAGAATTGTCGTCTGCTCAGACATATGCTGCCTGTAACGAGGGTTTACAAGAAAAAGAAGTTGGAAACCACTGCTGTAAACCAATGAGCAGACACTCTGATGCTGATAAAACCGGGTGGTATCTGATATCATCCAGGATCATAAAAAGAGCAGGGTGTCAATAAAGTTTAATCACAATATCGACTAACAATTGACGTCACCCTCTGTCCTTCCAAAGTACTTGTAGTATCAGAACGAGTTACTTAAATCTTGAAAAAAAAAAAGCAAACCTTTTCACTCAGTTCACCGAGTTCAACCAGTTAATTATGCAAAACCCAGTTTTGTTTCCAATTGTATTATATTGCATCCTGTAACACCCAAGCTTTAATACGGCTGAATGTTGACACTGGACTCTGTTCAGCGTGACAGTTGTTCTCACCAGAGCTGCTGCCAACTTGCAACCAAAGCTTTTCACTGTATGTACCACCTGTTATGTGCATCAGGATTTCCTGAAGTACTTCACTTATTTCTTTATGTGCATGTGGGAAAACACAGATTCTTGGCAGAGAGCACTTCTCTCAAATCACACCGCACTGTTTCCTCAGCGTTGTTCTGTCTCTGGTGCACCGTCGTAATTATATTCACATCATTTCTGTCAGTGTTGTGTTTGTTCTGATGACTGCAACAACTCTGTACCTCACACATCATGTTGCTTAGAGACTGACATACAAACATGACGTGTGTACAAAAACACACTAATTTGCCTGGTCAATATTTCATTATTTTAAGGAACTCTCGCTGTCTGAATTTCTGGCTGAGTGAAGGCAATTCTCCATTAGCAGATACAACCACAACAATTCAATCAATTAGTTCCAATTAGAAAGAGATTACATAATTAAAGACTGCTGTGAATAAGTGATATTGATTTAAGCGGGTATGCAGACACTATCAACTCAGGGTTAACAGAGCTGTGACCACAAAACGGTGTTAATACTTAAACATTTTTGTTGTTTGAGTTCACATCAAGACATTGGTAGATATTTTTCCAGAAGCCTCTTCATGTTAAAATATGCTGTTACTCACTGTTGGAGAAAGAACAAGTTATTTCCCAAACCTTAAACTAAATAACTGAAATGCGTTAATGAATGATTTAAATGGCAGCAGCATTATAGTATGTTCAAAACAGACCTTCCTGACCAAGAATATGACCATATAGGTTGATTGTGCAAGCAGATTACAACAACCAATATTTAGGATTGTGGCTGTAGCAATTATCGCGGGAGCAAACGAGAAAGTAATGAGACGAAGTATAACTGCACCAAACTCTGCGTAAGGAGGCAGGTTGGGGTCGTGGGTGGGTCAAACAAACCCAGGACTGAAACCAAAAGTCAACGGTCACTTTTTTTAATTTACTGACTTTTTTTAATTTACTTTTTTTAAGTCTATGACGTCCTCATTTTAGTAGTTTTACGTGACTTCCCTAACCCTAACTAAGTATTTTTGTTGCCTAAACTTAACTTGCTCCGTTTCACAACATAAACTGTGTTTAAAACCGCGACTGTTACCTTTTATCGGACGGTCTTGTGATTTAAACTGCCATCGCAGTCACGTGTTACGTCACAGGTTTAAAACGGCCACCGTGCGGCTGTGATACAGCGTTCAATAGAACGTTCATATATGTTGTTTTGGGAGTCATTGGCAATCGACAAAAAGGCCAGTTGGTTTAAAACCTAAATTACTAGCCTGAATTACTTTACAACAATTCATTTTGGCTAACATGTCTGATATATTTGTCGCTCCTGATTACCCAACCTCAGAATTGTTAGAAAATGACCTTATGTAATTGCACTGGGGTATTCTAAACTGTTTAACTGTCTCCTTAATTATCTTAATGACGTTGAAGGGGCGAGAGCCTCCAGACAGCCTCCTCAGGGAGAGACGAGACTGAGTGGTCCTCAGCTGAGAGTGGACAGATGCAGGACTGGGAGATTGAGTGGTTTGATGGGAGTATCGGCTTTCACCTCCTGTCTGGGAGTTCCTCTTGTCCCCTCTGTACGGACTTGAGGGGTGCTTAAATTCTGTTTTTGGCCATAGAACAGGGATGTGTCTTTTGTAAGCTGTCATCCGGCACTAACTACAAGTTAGCTGGAAGATAAAAAAAAATAGGGTTGTGTTAATGACAGTTCCATTCAGTTGGAAACATCTGCAGAAAACTTAAGCTCGGTTAGGATCTCTGGTGACAAATCTTCCTTGAAAATGTCTAAAGTTACACAGTGGGGAGACCCACTGCTCCAGGATTCATACAAAACAGCAAATGAATCACTCTGGCAAATGTTTAAACAAGATAGTTTTCCCTTTCTGATCCTTTCCAGCAGCTTGAATTCATCATGAATAGGATATTTGCTCAGCACATGAAGAAACCCTCATAACTGATCAGATTGGTCTTCATCCCTTAGGCTGCTCCCATTCCAGCAAGCACAATGATTCTATTATTTCTATTTAGGGGTGTTTTGTACTGTACAATAATAACCGCATGACTTCAACACCATGCTTTGACCTACTAATTCTGCTTCGACTACCTACACATTTATATTGGTGTTCTCTGCTGTTTTCCCCTTTTGAGCACATGTGGAGGTTCTTGAATCCATTGCATTACAGCAGCTGAGCAGCCCCAAAATGATTGCATGTGCTGTCCAGGGAAATGTATAATAGACAGCTGTGTAACTGTGCTGTCATACCATACACACACACACACACACACACACACACACACACACACACACACACACACAATTACTCAGATGGCCAGTTGGAAAGGGAGAATCAGACCCAGATGTGAAAGAGACCAAATGAAAGATGCAGCTCCACCCTTCCTCTCTCCTGAGAAGTGGTGACGATTCATAGTTTCTACATTTTTATTGACAGAAGTCCGTCCAATAGTTGTCAGGATATTTCACTCAAAACCATAAATATCAGCCTCATGGAGGCACGAGAGGAAAAGTCAGGGGATCACCAAAGTCCTCGCCATTTATACTCTGGGGACAATTAATATGTGTACCAAATTATATGGCAAGTCATCCGATAGTTGTCGAGACATTTCACTAAAAAAAAAAATCATTTCACACAAAAAATGTTAGCCTTATGGCGACGCTAGAGAAAAACTCACAGGATCATCAACGTCAATAGGATTCATCAGTTCGTAAGTAGCTGCCATCACTAGAGCAAAAAAAAAAAATATGATAGAAGGTGTTGATTTTGTTTCCATCCGATTTATGCATAGATGTTCCATGAAAACATCAAAGGCTTGCAGTAAAGTTGGCATGTCAGGATTTTGTTATCTTATGATTCATTAAGAAATTCCCACTCTCCAAAAAAATAAAAGCTATTCAATGCATCATGGGAGTAAGGTCACAGCCGGTGGTTCTGGAGTCAGCGGGGGAGCCTTGGAACTCGTGATGTGGAGGAACAAGACGTGACATTGTTTCCAGAAACTAATTGCCAGATCAAACACCTTCACTGGTCCATGAGCCACCCCAGGGTGCCCTGAAATCCAAATAAAAAAAGCAGTGAAGTGTGGTGCAACACCCATTGTGTGTAAGAGTGAGTGTGAGCGAGAGAGAGAGAGCAGTACCCTCTGGGCATTGTAGCTAACAGGTCAATCATATCCACTGGATCAGCATGCTTGTATTCAGCCATGCTGTGTTGTGGAAAAGAGCAACTCATGCACTTATAAAATAAATCTATTCACCAGCATTGGATTCAGATAATAGAAGATATTTCATTTGATGAGCACATAACAACACAAGGGTTGTATCTCAGTGGCTTATTGGAAAAGGTAAATGTTTCTTGTTTGTGCGGTGTAGTGAAGTCTGGTGCAAATGACCTGCAGGCGATGAGAGAGGGTGGTTTCCATGGAGCAGTGCTTCATGCGAGTCTCCTCGATCCTCCTGAGAGACAGCAGTGTGGAATAACTTAAAAAGATGATTGCACTCGTATGTTAGCAAAGTGAACATGCCTACAAACGATGTGACTGGATTTTAAATTTAACACAATCGCGCGTGCATGTGTACATGTGTCTTATGCTCACATGAAAATATTTCCAAAGTGTGGTTTTGGGTGTGTTTCTTCTTTCACTGGCACATCTTGTTGCTCTCTGTCTGCTGAAGTGAAATCATTCATTTGGCTAGTACACTTTTTTTTCTCTTTTTTTATTTCAAACAATGGACAAAAAGTATCCAATTATTTTTTTGTTAGTTAAACAGTTTGAATTAACATCCCACTATGTTTTTGTTTTTTTTTGTTTTTTTTTACTATGTACATATATATATATACATGCACATTAGCCTTTAACAACCATGTTATCATTGTTGATATTATTTGACGAGAATGCAGTTGTCCATTTATGGCAGGTCAACACACTGCTGATTTTTAGCATATGATTTATCCAGCTGTTAATCTGGAACTGATATCATAAGGAAGCTCAAACAGGATCAAAAGATAATCTGGATGCTCCAGTTGATGCATTGTGTTTTTGACAGTGATGATAATTTATGATATGGTCTGTAGTTGCATATCAAAATGTGTATCCATTTACATTAATAACATGTCCACTAAGATTGCAAATCATGTTGAGTGTATTGAACAGAGAGCACTGGAGGTGATGGAGGGGGAGGGGAAGAACAAAGGAATCAGAGGAGATGGTGGGAAAACGTGTGTGAGAAAAGAATGGTGCCTGGTTTTATAAGCCAGAGATGATCGTATCTAATTGCTCTCTTGCAATTCACATATTCTGCTGAGACACAGCTGAGACACAGCAAAGCATCTTTTAATTGAAGGAAAAAAAATGGGAGGGCAGTCGGAGGCGAGAGAGAGGCAGCAGAAAGCAGGGGGAGGAGGGAGCGTTGTTACTGCCGCTGTCATTCCGCTGCTGCACGCTTCAGCGGCAGGAGGGTGTGCTGAAGGGAGGAGTGTGGAAAAAATCGGAGGAAAGGAGGACGGGAGGAAAGGAGAGAAAGGGAGTGCCTGGGCAACACTGCAACAGCTGCAACTGCAGCAGCCTGTCGGGAGGAAAGAGGGAGAAAAGGAGACGGAGGGAAGAAAGGGAAGGCTTCAGGAGTGCCTTATAGGAAGCATTTTTATGTATGTTTTTGCACAAGAAAAAGGGTTTGATACGGAAGCCTGTTTTCTCTTTGCTGATGCTTTTCTATATGGTCTCATGCAGGAGGCATGCTTGGAAATAGTGTGAAAGGCAGAGAAGGAGATTTCAAGATGGAAAGGGCGGATAGCACAAAGGCATACGGCCAAGCAGATGGCAAAGGAGTTGGCATGGCAGTTAAGAGGGCCAAATCTGGAGTGCCCCAGACCACACCGAGGGGCGAACTGAAGGTTTACCGGGCGGGTAGCTCTGACGGCAGGTTACCAGTGTCCTCCAGTCTTCGCAAGCAGAGGTCTATGACAAACCTGGCTGTACTCACTGATGCAGAGAAGAAGTTGCACCTTTATGAGCCCAAGTGGTGTGATGACATGGCCAAGCATGGAGCAGGGCAGACCAAAATGGGCAAGCCAAAGACCACAGGGGGTGGCAGCAGTGCCGGAGGGGGTGGCCCTCTCTCTCGAAACCTATCCAAATCTGAACACTCGCTGTTCCAGGGCAAACCCAAGCCCTTCAGCCCTCTGGCTGCTCCATCTGCTCTGAGCAAGCAAAGCCGCATACCTCGTGCTCCTTACGCCGAGGTGAAGCCACTGAGCAAGGCAGCTGAAGATGGGAAGTCGGATGACGAGATTCTGTCCAGCAAGGCGAAGGCCAACGCTAAGAAGCAGGGAGCCGGAGCCGGAGGGGAGTCCGGTTCCAAAGGAGAGGATGGGGGGGACAAGCCCTTCCTGAAGGTGGACCCAGAACTGGTGGTGACAGTGCTGGGCGACTTGGAGCAGCTGCTTTTCAGTCAGATGTTAGGTGAGTACAGCAGAGCAGTCTTGATACCTCACCCACCTCGCGGCCCCTACAGTACGTGTGGTGGCCATGTGCTACAAACCAAACACCCCGCTTGTAAGATTTCTCAGTGCTTCTCGGCAGCACGCCCCCTTTGATACAGTCACCACACGGCACCTGCTTGCTGCTGCAGACCCACATTCCCCCATGAACAGATTTAATGCAGCTCACCGACAGAGGGAAAAAAAAAGAAGACATCCTTGTGGTGCTTGCCAAGCATGCTCCTCTTCCTTTTATTTCATTGAATGCTGCGTCAGTTTGGTATTCTAGCCAAAAGCTATAGTGATGCTCTATTGTTCGTATTCCTTCAGCATGTCGCTCAGGTGTCTGAGGCCATTGATTATGTGAAATATGCTTGCTTCCTATCATAGCATTCCCGGCTGAGTGCATGAAAAAAAGCCTGTGGGGTTGGGGATTATTACCGGCAGACTGATCGCCTGATTCTAAAGCTCTTGTTTGCTGCAACATGTGCCGATGCACTCGAGAGTCCATCCACTGCTCCACGTAGACTTCCATAAAAAGAGAGGTGGAAAAGAAGGCATGCCATATTGAATTCATTTTAGGCACACAGACACATATTTAGCCTCCTCCCAGCTCCATTCATCTGTGGAGCATTGACAGATGGTTTATACCCTGTGTATTACAGTGGTGCAAATGGCAGAGAAAATGGCTTTCTCTCTGGAGGTGGTAGCTCAGGTTCATCAACAGGGAGGACTTGATGAATAATAAGGGTATTGATCATATGGTGGTGATGGTGATCATGATTCTAATGACTTCATAATTTATTTTCATAATTTCTTTTTTTCTTTGTTTATCAAAGCATGCCTCCTTGTTGAACACGTTTCCCATTATTTCACCATCACATGAATGCAGCACAAATGGCCTATATCTTACAATGTTAACAAAAGTGAAACATAATTTGTGTATCTGCCCCGTGATTCGGATCCACTCCAAAATGTGATATGTTCTTCCTTGGCCCATGCTACACCTTTCCAAGTTTCATGAAAATCTGGCCAGTGGTTTTTCTGTAAAACTGCTGACAGACAAGCAAACAAACAAACCAAGCGGAAAATATAACCTCTTTGGCGGAGGTAATTATGACCCGTATTCCAAAAAAGGTGTCATTGTTGTTTGTTTGTTACAAAATGCAGTACAATTCAAATCAAATTTTCCTCTGTGTTTAGGTTATTTGACGTCTTAGATTTGAGTTATTTCACAGTTCAGACCTTAAATCTATTGGCAATATAAGTAACTACTGGTTAGAAAGACTGAACAATATTCTCTTTAGTGCATACAACTGATGACACTATCGATAGAAGATTTTGTCATTTAAAGAACAGGAATATTATAGTGCACATTTCTCAAAAATGTACAATGTTTTCCTAAAATCCTATCATTGACAAATGTTGTTCAATCATGCCATATACCAACATGCATTTCATGTACTATTCAATTGTTTTTCATTCCATTGCTCCAATATCATCAGGAGAGCATGTTCACTGTTGCATCTTACTGAAGACGTTTGTGGTGATTTAATCTGTTATCCATGCCTTATTAGCCTATATGGATGTCTATCACTCATGTTGGTCACACTTAAACTCAACTATGAGCTGTAAACAATAGCAAAGCTAGAAGCATGGCGTCATTGTTTTTTTGTGTGTGTGTGTGTGTGGCTAACAACCAAAATTTTAAAATGCTCCGCGGAATCCGGCACCACACCCATGTCTGCTTTATTAACCTAAATTGCATAAAATTTGCAAAATGCCTCAAGCTGATCCATCTTTTCTCCTAAATGTAACGCTTTGACCTGCATGGTGTTTCCAAATCAATTGAAAGTCGTTATTCCTTAAAAACGGGAGTTTATTGTCTTAATGAATTATTTATCATCATTTAAGATGATGATCCCATGTGGGCCTTCGACACGAGACAAGTGCTTTGTGCTCATTAAAGGAAAAAATGGAGACAAAACATGGTGATAGAAAGGCGGAAATCTATCGCAACACTGATTATTGACTTAAATTGATCAGCAAGATGGAGAAACAGATCTTTTATGTAATAATGTTTTGCATTGATGGCAGCATTATCTGAACACTCTTTTCTGCATACTGGACTGGAACCTTCTTCCTTACTCGGCATGTACAGTGAACATGCTTATAACTGTAAATAGATCTTTTTATCTGTTATACATTCAAGCCCAGCTTAATGCTTAATACTGTGCTCTGTTTCTGCAGTATATCTCATTATAAGCTCGCTGAAAGGATGCTTTTATTTTTGGCCATAAAGGGTCTCTTTGTTTACCAACATGACATCAAGAATAGTGAACTTAAAAGGCTCATTTATTAAACTCTTAAATCTTAAGTTTGTGCTCCGTCGCTGTCCTACAGTACTGGAACAACGTTTACTACTGCCTCATCACAAGACAAGGCTGCAGATAATAAAACAAAATAAAAAACCTTCATCCAGATCAAATAGAATTCCCATGCTTTTATTTTGTGGTTTAATAATCTTATAAAATACTTGCAACTTCTGTTTAACTCAGCTCTTCTTCCTCTTCACGCAGAGCAAATGTCTGCTGTGTAATGCATTTTAAAAAAAGAGACTAAATCAGATGCTTGAGATTATTTTCAAAATGATGAAAGTACTATAGTACTTTGCGATGACCATGAATCTATCATAGGTGACAAATAGATTCCTGGTCATTAGGACGATGTATCCATGAAGAAAGCTGAAGATTAGAATAGAACAGACAGCAGGACTCCTGGAAAATGGGGGATGGGTAAACCTTATTTTATTGTAATTATATGTGATACTGTTATGCAAGATTTCCAACGTAGCAATGGCCCACAGCTATGTTGTTATGTTAATGGTGAAGCAGTAGAATAGGTAACATTTTGAAACAGGAAAATGGTCTTATAGTCAAATAATATGTAATGAAGTACTATTTGAATACCCCAGTTGAAATGGCAGGCAGCCTCTGTTAGATTCTCTCTCTATCCATTGAACACAAGTTGTAAAAGGTATGTGAAAACGATGAGTTGGGGTCAAGATTGAGAGTGAGCATCTTTGTCAAAAAAGTCTCCCATCTTTATTTGGGGGTGGCAGCAGTTTTCAGATCACCAGCTATTTGACAAAGCCATTAGCCAAAGCTGCAACATGAGTGAATGTTTCAGCTTATAGTGAAGACTGATTTGGGCCCAAGAATCATATGAAAAATGTAATTTGAAAACATATTATTCTACCCACTGAGTGAGAGCCATTCAATATGAGCAATCTACGTGGCCCTCAAAAAAAATACATTGCCCACTTCTCCCTCTTTCTGACACCACCTTTTATTGGAGTGCAACATTTATTTTCCCATCGGTATTCATCACTTTCCATTGTGAG
Organism: Sander vitreus; assembly: GCF_031162955.1. NCBI lineage: Eukaryota > Metazoa > Chordata > Actinopteri > Perciformes > Percidae > Sander > Sander vitreus. Next base: position 23,022,390 of record NC_135858.1, read on the forward strand.
AAACTCTAAAAAGCTCTAGGTCCATTTGAGGTAAAAAAAAACCCAACAAAAAAAACATCCTCTTCTGGTTTTGTGCCATAAAGCAAGCTCTCTTTTTTTCTGTCAAGGGCCTCAGATTTCTAGTGAAATCTGATCCAATGAGATGGGCTTTTAGATGAAATGTAAAGGGCCAATAAAAAAACTGTCGTTGCTCTTACTTATCGTCTTGATTGTTAATGGAAATTATGCTATTACTTATATGTCTCAATTAATTGGGGCACAACATAAGACCTTTAATTTAGATTCAGCTGCATTCGCAAGGTAGTAACTAAAGGCCTTTTAACAATACTTTCTAATGAATGTTGCCACACTTTAATCTCTGTCTATAGAGCACTTACTGTGGTCGTGCTGCATCATTCATAGGTCTTTCCCGATTTCACATCTGCATCAGTATTCCTTCTCTGTATTGTAGGCATCCCTGCAATGCAGGGTGCCAGAGGTCTGTCAGTCACTGCACAGGAACACGGTGCATAATGCATAAAGTTAACACTCAAAACAGCTGTGATACACATGGGCTCTGTTCCACGATTCAGGTTTGAAGACCAGGAATTCATCATAAATTAGTAGTATGCCAGAATTTGAATGTAGCTGGTGGGGTTTGTAGCTGTGACGTGACTAAAAGAATTATTCCTAGACTCGAAGACTTTCAGGGACTACAGTGGAAATAAGTGTTAAGTTTTATTGCATTAGCCTTGAAATAAGTAGATGTCTCCCTTCTCATAATGTCAAATAAACTAATCTAAATACCTGTTTGGGATCACAGGAAGCTTCCCATCCAAACATAGGCTGGTTTAGAGTGGTGGAGACTCTCCGGGACAACCCTGTCTCCTACAAATGATGTTTATATTCAATAATTTGCATTAGCAAATATGTTTTGATGGAGACGTTATGCCACCCAGATTAAGCTTTCTACTGTATTAACTTAAGCAAGTTGCAAAAAAGTCAATACTGAATGTATCAGCAAAATGTTACAACATATTTGATTTGGTTCCTGCCAAAATATCAGATATAGCAATACAAAGAGTGTAGAATGTACTTTATACACATGTTATTGAAACCACAATTTTGTTTTTTGTATATGAACACAATGCAGGCAGCGATCACATTTGGCACCATAATGTAATTGGAAAACATTTGTTTACAGGTATCTAGGATACAGGGTTTCCCGGGGAGGTCTCTAGTCTATAAACTAATTGTACAGATTTAGATTTAAAAAAGGATATTAATAACAATCGATAAACGATAGAACCAGATAAGTGCACTATATTCACTGTCCATGATTTATTTGAGTATATTTTAATGTCTAATTTCTGCTAACAATCCCATAATGTAAAACATCAGATTTTATAGATGCAAAAATAACCGTACTTTTGAATCAGCATCTAGCCACTTTGCTGCTCACTATAGAATAAACTATTAGGTGTGTATTATATGATGTATATTGACTGCCATGGTTAGATTTGTATTATTTTTGATAGGCCTTAGAAACCCCGAGAAAACTCCGTAACTATATAAATCATGTTCCACAATAGAATCTCTCCTCAAAAAAGCTAATTATAGTTTTCATCAACATATTTAAGATTAACTCAATATCTCATTTAGTTCGGCTCTCACAGACTTATAAATCATAAATTACAGTGCTTGTCAATATTGTACATACACAATACAGACCTATATTGGGTTATACTTTGTGCACAGTGAGTACACACGTTTTCAGAAAACAATTTATTGTTTTTTCACTGATGCCATACATGTAATATATTTGGGATCTATGCTATTGAAACGAGCTAACGTATCAAGGTTCTGTAATAAACCAGCCCTCAGTTTCATTGCAGATTCGTCCCCCTAAATCTCCAGCGCTGGTTTGCGAACGTGTTTTAAATGTGTGAACTGTATATAAATGTGCGTGAGACTGATGCCCTCTACACACCCTGCTGAATTAGTTTAACATCCCCTTATGAGAGCAGCACATTATTTGCCATGTGCTCCCCTGACATCATCGCCTCTCCTCTAGCTACTCCAGCAAATGCATTGAATGTTAATTTCTTTCTTCCCAAGGGGTTTTTGCCTCCACACACTGCAGTGGAAAACCCCATCTCATTTTGTTTTGAGACGGGGTGGTTTCCCTGATTTGTAACAGCTAGCACAACAACAGTCGTAATTGTACTGTAATATTGATTTGACACAGTTTTGACCCACTGACTGCACACTTTACATTATACGCAGCTTTGTCCAAATTAGCTGACCTGCACTGAAATCCTTTTAGCCTTAAAACTTCAACTGAAGGACTCTGAGTTAATGCTCTATACAAAATTTTTTTTTTTTTTTTAAACAGAAGCTCTGGAAAAAAAAAAACTCCTTGAAAGAGATCCTAATGTGGTATGAATGTCAGAACCTTTCAGTATTTCATTTTCAGGATGTACCCTGTCAGCGCAGAAGCGGGGTAGAGCGTAGGTTACCATGGTGAGGGAGCCCATGGAGTGAAATGTGTCTGCCTAATGATGTGAACATATGTGTGCTTACAAGGAAGACACTTGTCACATCAGTCCAGACACAAATAATGCAGGCGAGAGCACATGCATGTGGAGGCAGAAATGTGTGTATGTGTGTGTTTGTGCATGCATAGATTCTCTTAAAACACAGACCACAATCAAACAGCAGCTTGTGTCTGAGTTTTATTTTGACACACTAAATATTCTATAACCTTTTGTTCTGCATGACTGACCCACAGACCCTGAGTCCCAGAGGAAGCGGACTGTGCAGAATGTTCTTGACCTCCGCCAGAATTTGGAGGATACAATGTCGAGTCTGCGGGGCTCCCAGCTTAGTCATAGGTAAGTGCATTCATCTGTAAACCTTTAATTTTATATTGTCATAATTCTGTCTCCTACACCACTGGCTAATATCACATATAAACCTAAGACAGTGTATGTTTTGTTCATGAAATCATAAAACCCTGAGCCAAATTCTGTCTTTGGTTTAAACTGAAAAACACCTTATGTGTACAAGCAACGCATAGCTTGTTCGATCGATACATAACACAATCATATGTAAACAGTTGTGCTGTGGCGGCTTGGAGAATTGCCACCTGGTGCACATCTGGCTTCCATCCTTCTTAAATAGCCCATCTCTGCTTCATGGTCATGACTTCATTCTAGGAATTTCTCTGTTTGACTCCCATAGGCAAAAGGCCCAGGCAGTAATTTGCTGCAACAGCCACAACAACCTAAAGCACTGGTGGAGGACAGGTCTTTAAATTTTCATTTGGACATTAAAGTTGAAATGTAATATCCTGTGTAGCATGAATACAAGCGGGAACACAATTCTGCTTATGTCTTTAAACCTGCATTATTTGTAATTTGAATTAACATAGAAAATGATAACTCAATTCTGCAGCTCTATGAAACTTTTTAATCGCTTTTTAGCTTACTATTTAGATTTTGTGGAGGACTCTTGAGCTGTTCTCATGAACCCCTATATGCACCTGTTTTCTGCAAAAGAAAGTTACTGATTAGCTAGTAAAGAAAGCTAAAGGCCTAGATACCAAAATGCTACCCTAAAACAGTGCCAGTAAAATATTTACCGTATTTTCTGGACTATAACTCGCTCCGGAGTATAAGTCGCATCAGTCAAAAAATGCGTCATGAAGAGGAAAAAAACATATATAAGTCGCACTGGACTATAAGTCGCATTTATTTAGAAATGTATTTCACAAAATCCAAGACCAAGAACAGACATTTAATCTGGAAAGGCAAGTTATTAAACTACACAACAGCACACAGAACAAGGGGCTGAATACGGTAGGTGTCCGCTATGTTAACGTAACGTAACTGCACTGTTGACGAGCCTCTCCCAGCAGCACGTTGTTCAAGCACCCATCTGTGGACTCGTTCCTCCAGGTCTGGCCATCTGGATTTCAGCACGCGACTAGCTTTCTTTGTTTTCTTCATTGCAGTAAGACTAACCTTTTCGCCAGTCCCTCACAAGTTTCTCTCTCACTCCAAACTTTCGTTCTGCTGCTCGATTACCGTTTTCGGCTGCGTATTTTACTACCTGTTTCTTTTCTTTCTCAGTTGTCTTTAGGAGCAACATATAGTTGTCACAAGCCTAGAGCGCCTAGAGCGGCTGTAGACGGTAATGTTTTCAGCATGAAATAACATTTAAAACATGTTAAATTATATATATTTTGATATATAAGTCGCACCTGACTATAAGTCGCAGGACCAGCCAAAGTATGAAAAAAAGTGCGACTTATAGTCCGGAAAATACGGTAACTTTAATTCATTAGGTGGCCAGAAACATGACTTCTCTCTCTTGCTCTCTGTCTGCTTAATGTGTAATCACGCAGTTTGTTGCTAACACATTAACCATAACAACAACTTTATACGCTATTGAAATGGTGGTAGTTGTGCATCTGCCAATCTGTTTTAATGGGTTTGTTTTGCCATCATTTAACTGCTAGTTAACTAAAATAACCTGCTAAGTCCATATCTTGCTCACTATAACCAAATAAAACCAAATTTTTTTTAACATGGTTAAAAATACTAATAATTACCAGATGTTTTAACTCTAAAATATCAGTATCAGCCTCAGAAATCCAGCTGCCTACAGTACACAGTCTCTATGAAACAAGATGCATGTTTTGATTGTTTTCTGGAGAAGTATGGTCAAGCATTATAATATAAAGCCATTTATTTGATTGAACTGTTTCAAGCCAAATCAACCCAAATAATGCATTAAATAAGTTGGATATGTAACATACCTAAATTAATGTATATGTTATCAGTAACACTATGTGCTTGTCATCCCTCATTTAACTCCCCCCATTATCTTGTCTGTGAAATCTTGAATGTATGCTTGACCTTGTCAATGGATGCTTGAGAAGACATCGTGTAATTCTTAACCGCATCAGTAGTAGTTATCTTCAATTATTCAGATGTGGATTTAAACAAGATATTACAGCACTCATTGGCAAAAGTAACACATTCTCACTCAGATTCAGTACTGGAGTGGCACCAGTTAACCTCCATATAGATGAATTATCCATCAACTATGGATAAAAATACTTCCATGGTTGTAGCCATTGCAATATTTATTGGGGTGAGCTGGTACATAAAGTTATATAATCGGCAGACACAGAAGATGCTCACAGCCATTTGGAGGACGTTTCTAACTCTGACCCACTTACACGGGTGAATAGGAAAACTTTCACATACTCTATTCAGAATAATGGAAAGAGGTCTGCTGTAGTTTTGGGCGTGTCATGCAAAGCAAAGTCCTTGGTGTTTGTGAATGTATTGCTCGAAGAGACACAACCGATACTCTTTGCTACATACTGATGTTAACACATCCTTCTCTTTGTCTTTGGGTTCTGAGAGGCCGCATTTCTTTTCGATATCTTTGGTCCCTGAAGACGATACGAAACAACTGCTATATCTGGGTCAACAGCGTCTCAATGCCACTGTGGGTTTCTTTTGAAGGACTTCTGACAGAGAGAGAAAAATGTTTCGCTGGGTGTTCTGGTCTCAATCTTTGCGCTGTTGTTGATATGCTGATTAGATCTGCCATCCTGGACAATAATGTCAGCTAAATGCCTCAAGTACATAAACATAATGCACACTGACCTTCCCCCATGTGTCTCTCTAGCTGTATGGACAGCAGTAATGTGGGCTACGACAGCGATGAGACCAATGCTCGCAGCATATCCAGCCTGTCCAACCGCTCATCACCTCTCTCCTGGCGCCACGGCCAGTCCAGCCCTCGCCTTCAAGCAGGCGACGCCCCGTCCTCCACAGGCGGAGGATACCAGGGGAGTAAGACTGGCTCCCAGTATACAGCCCATACGATGCCAGCTCGCTGCTCCAGCCGCCTCAGCAGCACGTCTCGCATCGAGCTCATCGAAGGGTTGGATGATGCCGACCTCAAGTCTGGTTACCTGAGTGACAGCGACCTCCTAGGAAAGAGCCTGCCGCATGACGACGACGACGACGACAACCTGGCTAATGGGTAAGCGTATCTGAAGATAAGCATGGGTTTGAACCCGTTGTTACCATGACAACATGAACCAATCGCTAACTGCGGACGGCTGCATGCTTCTTTGTGCTTCAGGCCTCCACCTTGTGACTTTTAAAAAGGGCAGTTAGAAGTTGTTGCCACTTTGCGTTTTACTCACAGATGACACTGATTGGCGTCCTGCTGTGATTGCTGGTCCTTGTTTGTGCTGTAATTCAGTATTTAATTAGGATGCATAGAATATGTGCATTCTAACATTCAACAAGGAAACATTTCATGCCGACATCATGGCTTTCTGTTTTGTGTTGGTATCTGATGTTTTGCAAAGAGCTTACATCAGCAGTCCTTGCTGATACCGTTTTTTTTTTTTCTTGCTCTTTAAGGATTTTTTTCAAAGTGCCCATGACATTGTCAGAGGTTGTTTTTGCTGATGTTGAGAGAAGGCCTTCAGAGGTTTTTCACAGGCGAGGACTTGAAAAGTCATCAGGTGTCCTCTCAGATACACAATAAATGCTCTGCTATCAACTGTACAGCTTCTGAATCTTGTGAAGATTATGTCAACACGTACAGAAGCAACAAATAGTTTAGATCAGGCTGTACTTTCTATTCGTTTCTCGTCTTCTTCTTTGCCTCCTTCACCTTCCCCCTTGCTTCCCCCCCCCCCTCACATCTTTTGTGTGTCTTTATCTAATTTCCTCTTCCAAGTTGACAGCTGACAGAGAGAGTCAGGGAGAGGGAGGGAGAGAAAGAATCCAGGACAGTTCTCTAGTGTGGTTTAGCAGCTTCATCGCTGTTGCACATGCAGTTGGGATTTAAGCTCAGGCCCTGGAGCGCTCACTAGTCCCTGCTAGCCAGGTCACGTTCTTACTACAGAGTGCAGTAAGGACAAGAAAAGGGATGAGACACATTTAGATGAGTAAAAATTAGAGCAATGAAGAAAAAGTGTGAAATGGGTCAATTGAAGTTCTTTCAAATTTGGAGATGAGGTGAATCAGAACGGCATGATAAGATTGCTTCCACGAATGATAAGAAAGAAGCATTGTGTTGAACAAACTATCTCCATGTGTAAAGGCTTACCATTTTGGTAGGAGGGAGGTGAAAGAGATCAGACAGCAGAACCCTGATGAAGTTAGGATTAAACAGGGATTATGTCATATGGGTCGATTCCTCACAGTAACATCCGTGCACTCGAAATCCATTTAAATCGGCCCTGTATTTTGTCCCTCGCTGCATCAGCTCTACTGTGGTGGTTCAGATTTATGTGAGAGGTAAGCGTGAGGACTCGTCGCCTCTGCTTACTACAGGCAGCAAAGATGCTAATCATTTTTATGTAAAAATGCCTCATGCCTCATCATGCGTAGTGTTAGGCCACCAATGTCATGCTTTCAAAGTCATCCTGGTGGGTACAGCAGGCCCCTACAGTAGTAGTAGTATATGTAGCAGCAGTACATCACCTATTGGTTTGTGGTCTGCCGTTTTAAAGCCTCGAATTTGGCAATGTGGTCTTTTTTTTCTTTTTCTTTTTTTTAACTGGACTTGATGATTTTTGGAAAAATTTTCTAACCAGTGCTGGAAGTGAGATGGAATGCAGGTGAAAGGCACTTCTGCATTGGCTTCACTTTTCAGACCCAGAAGCTCCGTCCATTATTTTTTACAGTCTATGACAGAGATATTCAACAGCAGGTCCGGGGCCCCTAGGGGGTCCTCAGAGTTACTGCAGGGGGCCACCAAATTATTGTTAATTTTTTGAATGTATTTTCAAAAATGAAAATGTCTTAACATGAATCCAACATATTATTAGCAAATATAAATTGGCCTTTTTGTGAAAAAAAGCATTGATAGGCTTACTGGCCTATAGGTAAGGTAGTCACAAAGGTAGCCATCCACAGATACAGTTAATCCCAAAGATTCACTGTGCCACATGTATTTTTAAACATAACATAATTGATAAAATCATGCCAACAAATATTTTAATAGCTTAGTATTCAATGCACTAAAAAGGTATGTGTAAAGGCTTCAGGCCGCCCACAAGTTATTGTAAGCCTAGTTTAATGTGCAAATATTAATGTAGTAGGGGGTCCCTGTCCCATCTCACTCTCAGTTAAGGGGTCCTTGGCTTAAAAAACATTGAAGACCCCTGGTATATGAGTATTTCATCTGGATGTCCCTCACCTTCTGCTCTCTGTTGCCGTTCTCAAACTCTGTTCACTTCGGGAAAACAACAACAAACGTCAAGCTAGCAAGCTACACACTGAAAATGGCAAGGTTTAAAGACAATTTGGATAGTGCAACAAGGCAGGCCTGCTTGGTTCTTTTGGGGAATGATTGTAAAGATTTACAAAGAATATGTTTACGGCATTTACTATCTAACTGGGATGTTTTGGGACTGATTGGCGGGGATTTGCTATGGACAAAATACACAATGGCAAATTATGTTTAACCACCTATCCAGCTAATTCAAATTGCTCATGTTACTGTATTGTGTGAACAGTTAACTTCATGTAATATTTAATGAGGTGTTTTGTTTTTGTGGGGTGCAAATGTTCCACCAAAACAAGTTCCTTCGCAAGACCGTTTTGCAGAGCCACCGTCGCTGCGTCTGAAGCTTAGCGCCGCCCGAGATGATTGTGATTGGTTTAAAGAAATGCAAACAACCCAGTTTTTATCTCCTATCCCAGAATGTATGTGTGGTGTAGCCAGACCTTAATCTTAGTCTGGCAATGTGAGACTAATGAGTATTACAATTTACTCCAAGTAAAGTGAAGGATTATTGGTATGTTTGGATACATACATGGAAATGTCCCCAGAGTAATTATAGGCTATTGTGGCTGAGTGCTATTTTTTCTCTCTGACCTTGAGTAGGTTGCATGCTTAAATTTGGAAGATACAACACTGTGGGAACTCCTTTAATTTGTGCCTTTTTGGTCTTCGTTTGCATTACTTTTCTGTAGAAAGCACTCTTTAATTCTCCTGCAGAAATACTGGAATGATTTTCTCTATATCAAGAATTAATCCTGCCTCATAAAGAAATGTACCAACAACCTTTGGTGTAGATAACTAGCTAATCCAGTTTTTGAAGTAGGCACATGCTCTAATTTTCCTCTTACACTATCCTCTTGCATATTCTGTTACATTTGCATTTCCACTGTACACTCCCTGTCACACACTCACAGTTCAGCTCATTGAGAACCATCAGCTACCAGCTCTTGAAAATAGATCAGTCTCCTCCTTCGTAACCATGGAAACCCGCTGGTAATCGCCTGTATGGAGGTGCAATATCTGTTTTTCCTTTCACTCCCTTTCACTGGAGCCCCAGTTTTACATGCTCATACATTTCATTGGTTTTAAATTAGCCCTAAATATAATTAACTATATCTGAATGGTAGAGTGAGACCTCTTGCCAATCAATAATACTGTTGTAGTTCTCGATACATAATGCTTGTATAATGTATAAGACCTGTGAGTGTAACGCTTAAAACAATCTGCAAAAAAGACAAATATCTACTGGGGAAATAATAAGACACAATGCATGTTGTTTATCAATGGATGGAGCTACAGCATGATGCTCAATGTCTAATGGATATTGATTGACCCACACCAGACAGCATTGGCTACCTAAAGGCTAAACGTGTACACACTGACGGTAATCACTGCTACTGTGGATCTGCCACATCAATAATCTGATGCCACATACATCCCCCAATCTCCTCAAGAGCTCCATCTTTCCATCCAAGAGGAATACACAGCAACACACAGCTTAATGATGATCTGGTTTGTCCCAGTTAAAGGAAAAAAGTATTTAAGAAGCCTGTTTTATCCATAATTAATGTAGCCTTCCTGTTTGTTCCTGGGAAACTGGGACCATTCATCTTTAACCAGTTGCTATCATTGCAAGTATTACTGTACATACCATATTGCAAACAAACCATAGACTGTATATAAAGATGGATGGGGCATCCCCACTTCCTCCCACTGTATAGTACAAAAATGAAGCCCAAAAAATCCCAGATACGGTCAACACATTGTTGCTCCTTTGGAGCCTGTACAGCAGTAATCAGGAGGTGGAGTCGCGGTTTTGTATTAAATTGCATTGCATGCAGTAGTCATTCAGTACACATCTTCAAACTGTTCTCACCTCAGATGTGGAAATATAGAGAACAGATTACTTTTAGTTAAAACTATAATTGCCATTATATTCAGTGTAATATTTGAATCATACATCATTTCCCATCTTGCCCTCAGTAGACACTGCGTCTCCTTGAAATGTTGGCTTACATTTAATATTTTTTTTTCAAGTTTTCGCTGATTTCACTAAATTGTATGAGACTGAGTTCCACTGCTTCACTGAGTGACTGTGTTTCCTGTCACATGAGTGCTGAGATGGCTTCTTATTTAGCCCTGACCACGTCAAGAATCATAACTGCTTCCTGTGGTTACATTCTTCACACCGTATTGGCAAAGGTTCACCATCACTCATATGATGTCATCCTTTTGCAAGCCATATTTAAAACGCTGGTTTATGAGTAGAGCAGTAATCACATTATATTACTGGAGTATGGTTGGTTTTTTCCATAACTGCTGTATGAATTATGACTACTTTTCAGCATCAATGTCATTTTAGTGGTGTTCAGTCAATTATGGTTGATGTTTTACAGGCACTCAGCTGTAGTGTATGTAAGCACAGGTTAGCTTTTCATGTCTAATACAGATGTTCACCGGAAAAATTACTTGTTTTTCCCATAATGTCAGTTAGTTGATGGGATGAATGCAAGCCTAATGTTTGTAGCAGAACAGGAGAATTTCACAGGAGGCCCATCTGCCTGAACATGATTATTGTATCTGACAGATTTACGTTTTATCTTGGCAGATTAACAGTTTGAAAATCTTAAATTGGAAGATCTCATCTGGAAAAAAAGGCAAATATCTTACAGCATTTGGTTTGGCTCCAAATGCTTTGGCTGACTGGGGAGAGAAGCAGTGAAAGGCACTCAGCTTCAATAAAGACCTATTGATGACTCCAATTCCACATAGGAAGCTGAACTTTTGGGCCAGTTTTTTTAAAACAAGTTTTCTTTCATCACCCTCTTAAAACCTGAAAAACACTAGAATGTTATTATTATGTTATTAAAATAGATTTGTTTACGTTTGGGTAGTATTACATTTTTAAAGTCACTTCCAAATCGCTAGATGTATAAAACTGGTTGACTTCATTCCTCTTGTCATAGCTAAAGTGCTTATCATAAGCCAAGCTAGGACATACTGCTGCTGTTACACCTATTGTACAACGGTTCGTATGATTTCTTTGAAAAATGTATACACAACAGTTTTATATCACAGCTCACGAAATATGAATATAAAACGTATAATTATATAATTGTAATAAAGAATATAGTATAGATATGATATGGAGTATAAAGAGACACAAATCTCTTTTACGGTACTGATGAATGATATGTGTTTTTATTTTATCAGGTTAGATGTGCAACAGTATTCATCTGGTAAATGTATTAGATTTCATGACGGCCCCATGTGCTGTTCATTGCCTCACACACGACACAGAACAAGCCCCAGTTTCATCATAGCTGATGCATATAGATTACATACAGTATTGTGGGAAAAGACATGGTGCAGGTGAAACAAACTAGCTTGTCCTGTACTCTACAAGGTGACCGAGGGGTACAGTTTGGGCGCAAGATGTGGACATCTAGGGAACTGGACTGTACCATTTTGTGTTTCTGTACAGCAGTTTGCAGACAGCAATGCAGAGCAGAGAAAGGAGGCGGGTTCAGCAGCATCACACCTCTGATCATGCAGCAACATGGCTCGGGATGTGCTGCCATGGCAACAGTCTTCCACTGACCCGCTGATGGTCTGCCTTGTGTGTCAGTGAGATAGCTGCTGGACGGATGCATGTGTGGAGGATGTGTGTGTTTGTGCCTCGACTGCCTGTTTGTGTGTGAGATGGAGAGAGAGAGAGTAACACGGACAGATAAAATGAGAGACAGAGTGACACAAATAGACAGACTGGTGTGAAGACAGCATGCGAACCACTTAATTAGATTGTCTTGTAATTGGCATTGTGGGGGAGAGCGGTCTGCCTAAAAAGCTATTGTTTGTGTTTCCTTACTAGTATTGCCAGGATTTACAGTAGCACTGGTTGTAGGAACTTGTTTCATTCAAGCAATGTTTTCAGAAATCTGATATGGAATACTGTTTGATTGACCCAGAAAGAACAAACATTTTGAATTCCTTTGATTGCGAAAGCATACAATTGCATCTTACAGACAAACATTACATATTTTTATCCCTCACAGGCACTGAATGCATTCCATTGCTATCTTTGTCTACCTTACTCTGTATTGTAGCTAAGCCCTTGGCTTAGTTTGCTCCTCTGGCAATGTCATTTCCATGGTAACCATAATAAAGCTTTGTCCAGTAAGCAGATCTGTTCAAAGCTTGGCATGTACAGTATGAAAGTGAGTGTTTGTAGTTTACTAAATATTGGAATACCTTACAGCCTCATTCATGGAAACTAAGTATCGAAAAACACAGTCTGTAAGGGTTTTCTGCAGTCATCTGATCCTGGATCTGTGCCTCTGGCAGTCTGCATTCATTTTCCCTTTCCTGCCCGGGTTGGACCTTTCTATAGTCACAGAGTGCTTCCCTACCTATTAAAGCTTCACGTGTTTTCTGCCCCACTAGAACTCATCTGCACAAAAATTGGGGTTTGGCCTCTTTGCTCTGGTTCTCTGCAGTTTCTGCTGGGATTACAATTTAGTGAGGCCACCACTTGGGGTCAGTCCTTCATTAGCTATGTTGTTTTCTTGCCTCTGAATCACACGCGCGCGCCCACACACACACACACACACACACACACACACACACACACACACTCTCACATAGTTATACACTAATCACTTTAAAATGCTTTTGTAATTTTCATAATTCAAAATGGCTGAAGGAAGAGCCATAATGAAAAGCACCCATTCCATTAGACCCTGCTATGTCTATGTGTTACTGTTACCCAGACATACAGAGCACACACAGGGAGCCTGTGCAGCTCACACACATCTGAGGTCAATGTGGAAGGGTCAGTGAAAAACTTACCTAAACACCAAACCCACCTCCACCAGCATCCTGAGCCACGTGAATAATGGACCATTACAGCAGCTCCCCAGGGAGTATGAATCATCCCTGTATCATGTCTGTGTGTGGTCGGCTGAAGTCTGGGTATTCAGTTTTTATACCCCCCAGTGCATAATACTCAGCCCCAGGTGGGAAATGCGATACTGTTTTGGCTCACAGTATTATATATTTTTTAAAAGTGAATCACATGGTAGCTTTTAATCCATTATTTATATCGGTTGGTACAAAAATGTCAGATTATCTGCTTTAAGTATGCTAATGATGTCATCAAGTTCATAATAACAACAAATCTGCATTACTCTGACAGCAAGCAGAGTCAGTTCAAGTTCAGTGTTTAAGTGTCATATCAATCATATTGATATTTTTAGTGTGGCTACGATCAAAACAAAACAAAGCACAAGGACAATACAACATCATAATACCTGAACAGCAGAGTATTCCAGACTATCAGGCTGTAAATGTGGCAGCGCATGAGACTGTGAGTCTCAGGATGAAGTGTGCATCAGCTGTATTGTGGCTACGTCTGTGGGGGGGGGGGGGAGAAGTTTCCTGTCTGAGGCTGATGGAGACTGTACATTAATTTTCCAGTCCAATAATCAGACAAGTCCATTTTCTGGGGCCTTGCAGAGATGGGGCGGCCGGCTGAACTCCCAGACGCAGTCACTGATGCATCTCAGAACCATTTACTACACTGATATACCACTGCTCTGTGATGAAGCCCAAGCCTATTTGCCTAGCTATGGTCAAGCTCAATACAGATCAAAATTAGGCACCGGAAAGATCAGAGATGTGCAGAAGCAAAGCTCGGCTGGCTCATCTGTATTCCTTTTTGAATGAATGGTACTTAAACAGACCTAAATCACTGAACACAGTGTGTTTCTATGATACAGTCTCTGAAATAATTCCCCACATTGTACCATTAAATCAAATCCGCTGTAGTAGAGAAATGTCTGTTCTTTCTCTGCATCAAAGGCTTCACTTGTATTTATTTTTCTGAATGCCTAGCGGTGCCTTCTTTATTACACAGTTACAGAGCATGTACACTAAACTGTAGGCATAGGAGGCACAGCTTTGACTCATTGTGCCTCCTGCTGGAAGTTTAATGTCATGACACCACATGGAAACTGGCTGTGTGACAGCAACTCAGTTCAAATTCATCCAGGTTAACGGTATAATTTATCTTCTGTAAGATTAATTAAAGTTTTGTATTTAGGTATAGTTTTACCTGCTCACAGTGTATGTTTTCTTATTGATTATGGACTAGTCCCATCTAAAAATAACTATTGAGGCTGGAAGATGCATTATATGTCTCCCCTTTCCACATAGCCCCTTAGGTCCAATTAGGGGAAATCTTAATAATACATTTTAGACAATATTGTGTGTGGTGACAGTTTGGGGAAGGTCCTTTCCTTTATCAATATGACTCCTGTGCAGAAAGTGAGGTCCATGGCGAAATGGTTTTCCACGTTTCGGTGAAGAAGACGTTACTGGCGTGCACAGATTCCTGACCTCAATCTCATCCAACACCTTTGAGATGAACTGGAACAACAAGGTTTGAAAGAGCCGGGTCTTATCACCCAACGTCAGCGCCCAATCTCACTAATGCTCTTGTGGATTAATGGGAGCAAATCACCACAGCCAGGTTCCGAAACCTTGTAGAATGCCTTCCTAGTAGAGTAGAGACTGTTGTATAGTTTCATATTAATACCCATGTTTATTAATGAGATTTACAACAATGCAAATGGATGTCATACTTTCAGCTATGCATCATAATTTGACAGTTTATTTTTCTTCACTTTGGCTCCTTGCTTGTTATGATGACATGACATTTAAAAAAAAAAAAAAAAATCTATCAAGAAGGACCCTTAGAGATCTTGAGATTTTATGTATCTGTCCTTTATACCCTCCAATACTTTTAAATGCATTTTTAGATTCACATATTGCAGCACAGTTTCCTGCATCAGAAGCAGACATCACCGATAGATCAATAGCCACTACAGTAAAGGTCAGATCATGAAAAGGGTTTCTTGCCCGGTAACCTATAAGGTTCTCATGGTGCTTTGACCACCCACAGATGGGTTGAATCTCTATTTTAACAGTTTGTAAATAACCCAACAGGCAACAAGCAAACGTGCAAAGGATGTTTCTGACGCAAGCCATTTGGTTATCGGTGTAGGACAGCTGTTTGTGTGCAGTACAAACATGACTTCAAGGCTTTTCAGATGACCGCTTGTTTAGCAGCTCTGTGGCCTGGCTGAGATACACAGGAGACGAGAGCAACACAGTTCTCTTCCCCCCCCCACTGTAAGCGATTTGTATCATTCATCATTCTGGGCAAAGATATAAGCATGCCCAGTTTTTGTTTTGCTATTAGAAAATAAAGTTTTGAAGTAACCAATAGGTAGTCAAACAAATGTTTTATGGTTTTTGTGCGCAAAACAAAAAGGGCAACAGGCAAAGACGCATGGCTCTTTTTCAGATGATGAACAGAGTGACAAAAGATGGAGGCAGACACAACAATCTTTTTATCAAACTAGCATCTCATTCTGTGAAAGGGATTTTGAGGAATGCCTGTATGTCGTGTATACACTGTGACAGCAAAACAGTTGTTTAATTTCACTAAAGTGTTTAACCACAGTTAAATTCCATTTGACTCTGTATTTATATTACAAAATGTGGCCCGATGTGGAAACACAGAAAGAGCCTCACACTTGTAATACATCATGCAGGTCAATACGTTCTCATGTTTGATATTTTAACTATTATTTATTAACTATTATTAACTAATAATTATTTTGACAGTGGTAATGTCCCTCCTTTCTGGCATCAACCAAAAGTCACTCTCTCGCCTCCAAATAGTTCAGGAGTTGTTATATTGTCTTATGAGAAACCGGCTTTTGATTTGTCTGTCAAAGCAAAAACTAAGCTCTAAACTCTGTTTTTTAAAGGTGTTTTATAAATAAAGTTGTTTACATTGTAATGGATCCCTTGAAGGATGAAATAAGCACAGATTCATGTCGCTTGGTCATGTACAATCTTTTGCCACTAGTCTACATTTTGAACCAAAATAAGTCTAGCTTGACTTAACGGTAGACTGCACCGACTGAGGCCTAAGACGTGGACAGGGTGTGGGACCTCCTTGGTCCACAGACCTCCTGGTTAGTTTACAGAACTGAGATCTGGTGAGATCATCCCTGGGAGACTGTTCCACTGCTAATGAGAGGGGGGAGGTTTTCCAAGGCTACTCATGCCTCACTGGAGGTCCTCATGTCATCTGTGGCTTTGCGGTTTGTGCTTGCAGTGATTCAGGCCTTACCTTGGACGGAGTTTTTCCAGCTATTTTTATTTTTATTTGAGGACAATCATCGTGGTGATCTCTTTAATGTAAATTACATTCTGATTCCAGAAAGGTTTGTGTGTGCTTTTATTGCGCTTTTACATTTGTTGTCCTGTTAAAGGTCTGTTTAAAACCCTGATAATCACTCTAAAGACTCACTTGAGAAAGCACTTAGACTAATTTAAATTACTAAGCTATGTTTCACAGCATTTGTCGAGTATGAGATGGACCTTTTACACAGGAGTCGGTGAATATCCTACAAACCATAAGCACCATTCAACACTCATCACAAGATGAGCCCTTTATTATCTGCCCAATTCCTATGGCTTAACTGGAAGAGTTTCCTACAACAGACAATAAGCAACATCCCTTTGGAATACTGCCTTGCAAATTATGGTAGCCTACTTTATAATATTGTTAAGTTATTTGATCTAGTATAGTGATATATAGGAGCCCATCTCATTAACACCACCCTCACAACAACCTCCTACTTGTAGTAGGCCCAGTGACAGGTAGCACACTGCATCTAAGAACATAGCTACGTTCATTGCCTACATTAATACTACACCATACATTATAGCTACTGTGCTGTAATACAGTTCACTAGCTTGCTATATGTAATATGCATCATCTTGCTTAAACAAGTTTTCCAGCAACTTACGATTCCACTTCCATAAAGTTGGGGGACTCACAAGAGATTGTTATGAGGAGAATTATGCTCAAAATTTGAAGCAGCAGAGGAAGAGATGACCTGACTTTTAGTGAGCTCAATGGTTCAAACTCCGAAACAGCATCCTCATTAGTACCCCACACCTTCAGTTTGTAATGCAGGCTCTCTCTTTAAAAGTTTGAGTCTGACGACCATGCCAGTTAACCCTGATGACGTATTTGGGGTTATCTTGTCAAACTGTAAAGCTCCCCCTAGAGCCACAAAATATAGAGAATAGACCTTTTATTTTTTTTTTCTTCACAGCGATCCCTAATGTATCGCCACTGTCGTTGTGGTGCGGACTCCGCCATCCACTGGAGTTGGAACGATTTAGTTATCATTATAGTTATCGTTCTTGGTGTGGACGGTCCTTTACAGTAGGCTATGAGGAGTAAACTAAACTTCATGTGCAAAATTGGTGAAATGCCCCTTTAGCTATATCTCTCCTCATAACGATCTCTTGTGAGTCCCCCAACTTTATGGAAGTGGAATGGTAAATTACTGGAAAAATGTAGGCTCTTGGTTGATATAATAGTTTTATACAGTCTATGGTTGGTATCTGGCAATTGGATTAGACAATTGCTAACTTTTATGCCGTTCTCCTCTGGCTAATTTGGAAAAAGAAGAAAAACGGCACACATAACGTTTTGGGTGAGATATTTGCTAAAATAATAGTCCATACACAAATAAGTCCATCCATCAGTAAGCAAACGTAACATCGGGCTACTTACTTATTTAGGAGTAATCCGATCATCATCATCAGTAACGTTTTACACAAGAGTAATGGTGGTTACCATGGTTACCGCTCAGTCCGACAGCCGTTGGCCATCATCTCTCAGAGGAACATCAGGGTCTCTGGTCTCGTCATCCCTGCTGCTCTTTTCCTTCTTTTTTTTTGGGAAAGGGGGGTGTTGCCTGTCCTGTCCGCGGACTGCTTCTTTCTGCTCGCTGAATGGGAGAAAACGGGGTCTTTGCTGACGGAGGATATGAATTTGAATCTTATTATTAGCAGCACACGGATAATTCAAGGAAGTTGTGTTCGAATCAGTCACAAATGAGCGGTCGTGTTTTGATCGGGAAAGTGCCTCCTCTGCAGTCGATGTCAAGAGCTAAAAGGACTTTACTTTTTACGCCAAGGTAACGTTAACGTTATAGCTGATATTTCATTCATTACGGGGTTCCCTTTAGACACATTGAACAACTTTCCCGACATTTTTAAGTTGTGGATTTTGTTTATTTGCACTCTAATATATCTATCGTCAATGGTTGTTTATCTGACTGTGAGCTAATAACTTTCGATTTATTAGTTGGCTTTAAAGTATGAGCTGGCGTTTGACTAACGGTAAAGTTAACGTTACAGTAAGTTATTTTACCATGTGTCGATACTCTTGAGTAACGTTAGCCTAGAGGATGAATCGGCTGCTTTCACTACATTTTTTTTTTTTGTAGCCTACTTGCATAATGAAATGAAAACACTGAAAAGTGCAGGAACGAATGTTGACAATGATTTGGCACGAGGAATTCTAACATCTGTGGAAACATTTTATTCTTGGAGGACACGGCCGTGCTGCTAACGTTACCACAGCTATCTGCAGCGGCTGTCTTCACCACTTACTCAGCCATAGGCATGCACCCCAGGAGCTTTGTATTTGCTGTCCCTTATGCAGAAAAAAAGACAGTGCCAGAAGTAAACTGCAAGATGCATTCTTCTTAAGTTACTGTGTGCTATTTCTACTGGTTTTATAGCTACAATATGGTAGACAGAGCCTAGCAGTTCAAGCTCTAAATCTCCATAGAATGTCATGTGTGCTTGTTTTTGTGTTCATCTACAGTGTCTTTGCAGTGTAATGTATTACATTTTGGAAGCAACTTGCCCTGTGTGTGTGTGTGTGTGTGTGTGTGTGTGTGTGTGAGATGCTGTAAGATCCAGGTCTGGACAATGATTGTAATGTCCCCACCCTTCTCCACTGCACCAATCATCCCTTGGTCTTGTTAAATCCAAACATGTTCACAGCAACCCAACTCAAATAATAGCACGGACACACAAATCAGAGAGACGCTGGAGTTGTGCCACAGAAAACAAAAAAAGTGAATTGCCACCCTATGAAGTATGCACTTTGCTGGTGTACTCCCACCCTCCCCCTGTCTAGATCTCACCCCTGAGAGCAGACACTTTTGGCTTGTAATATCAACAGCCCACAGGCCCTCCTGCCTCTTCTTAGGCTGACATCCTTGTAGGGTTATTCATGGCCTTTCTGTCACCCCTGACAGAGGTGGTATTGTTCAAACATACCGCAAACATCTGGGCTTAATGTAAATCAAAATTATTCTTCTTACTGATGGTATGTGAACACATTTTAAAATTCTCAAATCAAACATTAATCTTCGATCTTTCCCTGAGGTCATGTATCTAGGGCCACAAATCACTTCACCCAAATGTTGCTTTTGTGCATCAGAATGCTTAAAACCAAAGTGTCAGGGTAAGCTTCTTCTTTGTTTTACAACTGTGACTACAACTCCGCCACAACCATGTGATTAAATCCATTTCTGAACGTGTATGGGCCATTTTTGTCTCGCTGTGTTTTTCTATGCAATTCCGTGTTCTATGCCTCTGCTAATTGCAGACTGCAGAGCCACAAAGATAATTTTCAGCTTAGTGAGGAAAGCAAAAATAACTATTTCAGCTCAGGCAGTGACTCAGCTTCAAAGGGTCTTAATAATTTACCTTTTCCACTGAGCCACATTTTTGTGCGCCAACATAAATTCGATTACCACCTGTGGTTGCCAGTAGTAATGATGGGGAACGTAGTTATACAAATCTGAGTTGGACTCGCATTTAGCTCTCTGGAGATATCATTTTTAAATTCAACATGGCATTATTGCTCTTTTAAAGCTCATCAAAAAATGTTTTCCTCTTCAATTTTAAACTCCCCTCTGACTCTGAATTGTTTTATCCTCATGTGATGTCTTGGTTGACTGAGAGGCTACACCTCTTGTTGAACTCCACACAGTGATCTGCATTTTGAATGTATTCAAATATCATCATGTATCTAGAGACCTGATGGCCAGTGAGCCGTTTCTTGAGGCTGTGCTTGTCTTCCTCACACGAGAGGCCAGTCTGGCAGCATCTGTTTCAGGGTGACGCAGGACTTCATCGTGGGGTGGAGGGAAAGGTCAGGGAGGGGTTAGAAGCATGTCACTCCGATTTCCCTTCATCCTGCTTCTTTAGAGCATACCAGACTGCTTTCTTAAACCCTGAGCTGTCAGCCACCATCCTTTTTAATACGGTGTGATTTATCAGCATATCCTGTGAAGTTTCCCTTGAAGAACAGTTAAAGATTGCAGTGTGTTGGTCCCTGTTTAAAAACGGCTAGCTTAGCTGTCATTGGGATTTATTAAATTATGGCTAAACTTGTATATATATATATATATATATATATATATATATTTTTAAGTGAAATGGTCAGTTTGGACAGTTCATTCATCAAAGAATCTGAAAATGAAATGTCCAAACTGACCATTTTATTGCAACTGCTAGTTATGCAGCTATGAGTTCCCAAAATAAGCTTTAGTGGTTTGCTAAAAGCTTCATTCATTCCCCTTTGTAAAGTTTGTGAATGGTAAATTATATTGGCTGAAGAAAGTTCCAAACACATGCATGGATTAGATGGAGCCACAGATTCTGGATTCTTCAAAATGAATGAAAAAGTTTACAACCTCTGGCACCGTAATCAAAGCTATATACGAATACCAGAAAATAATTTTAAAACGTTTTGGAGCAAATACATGGCAGCGACAATAAGGGATAATTAACTCATACTTTATTTCATTAAAACTGAAAGCTCCGCTGTTGAAGCTTTGGTCACCATATGGTCTGGATGCTCCGATGGATTAGTTGAATCAAAGCAACTGCAGCCATGTTGGAATTACCTGCTAGTCTGAGCATTTGGCCACCTCCGGAGACAGCTTACTGCAGACAGATGGACGTATCGCTGTTGCTGCCAGCCGTTTCTCCCTACTCCCTGCTTTACCTACATTGTACATTGATTCATATGGTTGCCATTTACTTGATAACGGCATTTTTGCTAAGTGGTCATGCCGTCTTGTTTCAGTTGGGATGAGAGCAGCTCCATCAGCAGCGGGCTCAGCGACGGTGACGGCGATGGCTCGGAGAACCTCAGTTCAGAGGAGTTCAACGTCAGCTCCTCCCTTAACTCCCTCCCGACCACACCCCTGGGATCCAGACGCAACTCTTCTGCTATGGTGAGCTGAAATACTCTACCTAACCATCTGTGACAATGTTTGGCTTTCATTTTATCTTGCTTTTTTTTTTTTGTGACCCACCCAGGCCTTTTTACTTGATTTTTTCAATGCTTCACTCACAATTCACTCACTTCACAATTTGCTTCGTATGTGTGTGTTAAATGCAGGTTCTTTGTTTTGACAAGGCCACAAAAAGGCACCACAGACCTCACATCTGTCTTTAAATTAGAGATGTTCCGATACCGATACTAGTATCGGTATCGGCTCCAATACTGCCTAAAACGCTGGTATCGGTATCGGGAAGTACTGGAGTTAATGCACCGATTTGATACCACGTAATAAAGCCCTAAAGAAAATCTACGTTAAAGTAGTTTATTTATGTTCTTTTTCCATTATAACTGACTGTCAAACTGCAGAATAACAGAAAGTTCTGTGGCATTCATGTTTCACAAAGAGTTTAACCTGAGCCAGACCGACAACAAAAATAGAAATAATATCACATCCATACAGGGATAGTAGTATACAGTTGTTAAAACATAATAAAATATAGACACACTGGTATCGGATCGGTACTCGGTATCGGCCGATACGCAAGTTCAGGTATCGGAATCGGTATCGGGAAGCAAACAATGGTATCGGGCCATCTCTACTTTAAATTGAAACTAAAGAGAATCTCGATCTTTAAAACTGCAAAAGAATCTCTGTTCTCTCTTTGTTCTCTTCAGAAAATTACAAGTTTCCTTCTGGTAGTTACACGGAGCCTTTAAAGCCCCTTTTCAGTCAAAAATGTGTTCTTCTGCTTATTGTTACTTCACTTGGATGTTTGACCTGCACTGAGCAGAATGATGTATGTGCAGAGTTTCACACTAGGAGGCAGTTTTGAGGTTCATCTGAAGGTGGAACATTTCTCTGTGCTCACCTTAAACTTTAAGACGGGTACGTTTTAGTGACAAATATTTAGATGTTTTTAATAACGGAGAAGAAGTAGATGTCATTTCAAGAAGTTTCAACAAGGTAAACAAACTTTTTTTTCTTCAAATAATGTAAAATGTTAAAATATGTCTGGACGGACTCTTTAAATTTGATCAAACTTGTTTCAAGTTCACCTTCGGTAAGTGGTAGTGGTTTCTACCTTTTACACAGATAAACATTTTGTCTTTTTGCTTACTTACAGAATGCTCACGAGGGAGGAATGAACATTAGTGCTCCTCAATGAGCCATCTGTCGCTCTATATTACATTAATAGGGTGCCAAGAAGCAGCATGCCCAAATTTGTTCTCAGTGCCACCTCCTCAACGCCCCACATGATAGTTTTTCTATTACAGTGGAGCTGTCTTACATTACAAAAAATAAAGGCTCAAGCTGTCCTCTATTCTTACATTTTCTGTAATATTCTTTGTGTTAATTTTTCTCTAAAAGTGTTAAATCCATCTTCTTCTTTTTTCCCCCTCCTTTGTCTTCCTCTAAGGTTTTTTTTAATCTGCTTGGGGCGTATCAGTCTATGTCTCCCTCCTTCCCACTGGAATGCAGCTGAGATGAAACAAAGATTACAGAGAACATTCAATTCCTTAGATAACACAGACCATGTCTGATGGTTACCCACACTGTGCCTCTTCCCTTCTCCTCTCTCTGCAGCTCCGCACTGATGCAGAGAAGCGCTCCCTGGTGGAAAGTGGACTTTCTTGGTACAGCGAGGATGGCAAAACCGTCCACAAGCTTGATAGTTGCAGCTACGACACGGGGAGTCTCAAGACGGAGGCCCCAAGCAAGTGGAGAAAGAAGCCTCCAAGCCTTAGTGACGATACAGGGTGTAAAGGAGAACTGAGGAAGCCTCAAAGCTTGGGTCATCCAGGAAGTTTCAAGAAGGGGCGTAATCCTCCTATAGGCGTGACCTCCCCCATAACCCATACCTCTCAGAGCACGTTAAAAGTTGCAGGTGAGATCTAATAGTATATTCTCACTTTTCATCTATGTCTCTTTTTATCAGCCTCTTCTCTTCTCTACTATTCCTCTCCTTTATCTCTTCCAACTTCTAAATCTATGTCATCCATAATCTCTTTCTATGCTGTATCCAAATGTAAAAAACTGAATTTTTTTGTTTGTAGAGCAGCCAAGGCAGATATCTGCTTAGTGTCAAGATGAATACAGAAGTGTCCCCCTTAGCGTAAGCAAGGTTTTGATTTGTGAAAAAAAAAAAAAAAAATGAAAAAAGCTGCAGCTTAAAGCCCAGAACCATGTTTCGGCAATTATCTAAAAGCCGGTTACTGTACATGTCTGCAGAGACACTGTGTCTGCCATCGGCAGCAACTGCATTTATTTAATCCCCGACAAAACATGCCATGATTAAATGATAGGTTAAAATTGAGTTCCAATACCAACATTTCTTGGCCTTTCTTTTTAATTTCCTCAGCTAAAGCTAAAATTAAGCTTCAAACACAAGCGATTAACATTAGACCTGATTGTATGTATGTTGGCTGCAGTTTTTTTAATCTCCACATGTTTGCCAGATCTGTTCTTTCACTTTTAATGATCCATACAGATTAGATTTTGATTGATTATATCACTTGGATATATCTTTATGATATTGTAAAAAAAAAAAAAAAAAGTAAGACCCTTTTTAGTATCAGTTCGTAGGTCACATTTGACATCCTGGACACATAAATGTTCTCTAAGCACAGTAAATACAGATGTTTCTTGCTAATATTTTATCTCCGCTGTAGTGGCTGGAAGGATATGTACATTTTCTTTTATGTGAAGGTGTCTAGTTAAAGAGAAATGATGTATGATGGTGCTGGTTATCCATTTTGGTTCCAGTTATTTGAGTGGGCTTGTTTTCATTTTTGTTAGCCCTAAATTACTGGTTCTACTGGCCCATCAACCCATTCAGTCTGTCCATCCATTTATCATCTATCCTTCTGTTTTTGAGTCAGGTTCATGGTGGCAACAGGACAAACCGAGCAGACCAAACATTCTTGGTGCTTTCATTTAAAGACATGTAATTGTTATTTAAATTGCCATAATGGTGTTATTCAACTATACAATATCTTTCTTTATGTAGCACCTAAAAGTGAGAAGCCACTGGATAAATCTAGGATTTCCCTCAAAACTGCTGGTCTACAACGGTCTCGTTCAGACGCTGGCAGGGATCATCACGGAGAGCACCGCAAGCCCCCGTCAGGTTTAGTTAAACCCACAGCTGGAGCCTCCTTTGGCTACAAGAAACAACCAACGGCCACCGGTACCGCCACTGTTATGACAGCAGGGGGCACCACCATCTCCAGTGGCTCTGCTACTGTGGGGAAAACCCCCAAGTCCTCTGGCATCCCTGTTAAGCCTGTGGGAGGAGGTACACCATCGGGTCGAAAGAACAGTTTTGATGCCAGCAGTGAGCAGAGCTTCTTGGGGCCCAACGCCCGAAACAGTATTCAGTACCGGAGCCTGCCTCGACCGGCCAAATCGAGCACGCTCAGTGTGATCGGTCGCCCTGCACCTCGGCCTGTCAGCGGTACCATTGACCCCAGTCTGTTGAGTTTGAAACCTGTGCCCATGGCCTCCACAGGCCCCAAGATTAAAGAGCCCAGTAGCGGCAGCAGTAAGATGTCTAACAGAACGAGCACAGGCCCGGTGAACATGACAGACCGAGAGAAGGAGAAGGAGAGAGCCAAAGCCAAGGCTGTGGGTGCCGACGTAGACTGTGGTTCTCTGAAAGGAGAGACTCAGTCCACAGGGGAGTCCACTGTGAAACTGCACGGCCTGAGACGGACCGGCAGCAGCAAATACCCTGAACTGTCATCACCCACCACACCAAGGTGTCTCATTTAAGTATTACTTTGAAGGGTTGGTTTACCCAAATTACACACAAAAAACTAAGATCTTTCTGACCTCCAGTGGCATCTAGAGATCTTACTTTTCCATCAATTTTTATTCTCTAGTTGTATCTAGCTATGCAGGTACAGAAATGTTGGTTTTATATGCTCAGGATCTCTGCTCGGTCTAATACACCACCACAATAGACCTACAGGATTAAAAAAAATAATAATTCAATAGCAATATCTCTTTCCACAAACAGTGTCTTAGTTACTCTACAATCCACAGACCTCACTATAAACCGTTTAGACTCTACATCTTTGAGTAATTTTACAGTAATAGGAACAATGTTTTTATGGATTCATGTTGCTGTTGAAATTTAGAGGTAGAATTCTCAAAACCTTGGCAAACACAACCACTACTATCTGCCTGGCTATAAATGGCTGAACGTAGAGAAGTTAGAAAATGAACTGAAATGAATACACATCATCCGCCGAGTTTCTATATTTCATCATCTTTTTTTTTTATGACTGATCCCTAGGATGCTGAACACTAAGTCTCTGGGTCGTCCAACCAGCTTGGCTCACATGGACAAGATGAACTTCAACAGTCTTGACTCCTGTGTGACCATCCACGACCTCCCGCCCAAAGTCCCCCCATATTCCAAGCTGCAGGACTTGGCTGGTTCCCACACCTCATCCCGCCTCACCCCCAGCCCAGCGCCTGTACTCCACATCAATTCCCCCAGCTCCTACGACAGTGAAAGCCTGAGTCTGAGCGGATCACCGCTGCTCTACCCCAAATTGTCTGGCATGCACCGCAGCATGGAGTCTCTGCCCCTCCAGATGAGCGTGGCTTCCAGTGCGAGGTTTGTCAGAACTGAGATGCATGACAAGGAAGAGAGGGGTACGGGAACCTGGGGAGCCGGAAGCAGGACATCCCTCAACCTCACAGATAGGTATGTCTCATCTCGAGAAATATCTAGCATTGAGGTATCAGAGGTGTAAATAGAAAGACAATTGAAAGAAAATTTGTTATTTGAGTAAAAAGCCTTTCAATGCCACTTTTCCATCTTCCTATCAACCAATACTAGAAGAAGTCTGCATTTATCCCAGCATCTGAACAAAATGTCCAGTAGGCAGTTGGACCACTGTTTCAGTGTGAAGACATCCACCATTGGGCTATAAGTTTCTTTGCAACAGACATACCAGCCCACCATATTGTATGTGCCTTTTCCGGGAACAGAAAGTCTGAGGTGTCATTAAGAAGGCTGGATCTATCAGAACATTTCAAGGTGCCTGTCTGTCAAGGTGGAGATGGTCTGAAATATTTCCTGCCAAATTTTTTTTACTTTTAGCCAATCCCACGCTGTGTTAATGAAAGTGCCCAGTATATGCCATATGGGACAGATGGACACAATGTATTAGAAGATAAACCCTTGATATGTCTTATCCGGGTGTTATGCAGGTCCTATGACAAAACTTAAGATGAATAAATTAATGATAGTGTTTATGTAAGGCACTGAAAAAAATTATTCACAATGTTTATCCTCTACGAATAATGTTTTTTATTCTCTTCTTTACAGCTTGCACACAGACAGAAATACCTTGCCGAAGAAAGGATTAGAGTACGTCCAAGCATCCAAGCATCCTATTTGAAATCTCACATTGTGCTATATCTTCATTGTTTGGAGTTAAAATGATTTTTCTTTTCTCAGACGCTATGACTCAAGCCTGTCAGAGAGTGACGGCAAACCTGGAAGGCGCCACTCCCACACCATAGTCAGCATGACAGAGAGCGATAGCCCCCCTCAGCTGCCTTCTCCCACCCGCCCTCTCCACCCCTCCTCCGGCAAGGCTCCCCTCACCAACGTGGGTGAGTCTGCTCCATTGCTCCATTTGGCTGCCAAGTTCTAAAAACACTCACTGTTTGAGCTTTGTAACTAATGAGGTCTTTGATAAGCCATCCATCTTATTATTAAGGACAGGGATATTAAGTTCACACGGAGAGGAAAGTCCGGCATAGTTTTACAGTTAAGAGATGTTGACACAAGTTGTCAATAAATGGATCCAGTCATGCCTGAACCATCAAGTGATGGCAAATTATTATGGTGTCAGATTTCAATATGCTGAATATTACTATGCCGCATCGGCACTTATTCAAGATAGGATAAGAAAAGAAAAAGACTTGAGTTAAAGTCTGAAATATGCTGGAGATGGAGGGTCATGTCAGGCTATTTTTTATCTCTTTGACTGTTGTGGAACCATGGTGTTGCCTTTCTCTGAGTCATCAGAATATGGGTGCTATACCTAGATTGTGTGTGTGTGTGTGTGTGTGTGTGTGTGTGTGTGTGTGTGTGTGTGTGTGTGTGTGTGTGTGTGTGTGTGTGTGTGTGTGTGTGTGTGTGTGTGTGTGTGTACTCTACAGAACTGCATCCTACAGTTTTATCTGTGTCACTTACTGTCTTTCCAAACATCTCTCTTTTATGTCTATAGTTACCCCAATTACCAGTGGCAGTCCGAGGATATCGCGCTCCAACAGCATAGGCCCACCTAGTGAGTCAGCCTGCGATCTCTATGGATCATGCCCACTGGGCAGCAGTATGTCCCTGGCTGACCGGCCAAAAAGCATGATGCGGTGCGGGTCTTTCCGTGAACCCGGAGATGATGGTGAGCCTGCTCAGCCGGCCCCTCTGCAGGGGAGTCGCCCTACATTGCCTCAAATGAAACAAAGCTGTCCGCTCCTACAGCACACACACTATTAATCAAAATGTCAGAACAGGAGTCTTGGTGCCTTCATTTTACATTAATAGTAAGTTATGTAAGGAGTTATAGGCACTATATGTGGTCCAAATGTAAACAAAACAGGAGACTTTCCACCAATAATGTAAACCTGCTGTCACTCTCAGATAATTTGCAGGCGTTTTTATACACACTTGACCACTAGCTCCAAGTTCTTAATGTATTTCAATGCAATAACGAAGGCTTACATCAAACTCTTATGTGCCTGTTATTGATATGTTTTAATTGTGTGACTGAGTGTGATATATTTCATTGCTTTAAGGGTTGTCATTAGTAACAGCGATTTTAATTTATGCATCGCTTTAGTCATTTGCGACATCACAGATTACTAGCATTTCTTAAGTACTTGGGTAACCTAGTAAATTGCCTTAAATAAAAGTTACTTTTAATATTAAGTCAAATCTCCACCTCTGTTTCAGTGCATGGCTCCGTGCTCTCTTTGGCGTCCAATGCTTCATCCAACTATTCCTCGGTGAGTAGATACAGTCATATGTACAGTCCAATCCTACTTTACTTGTGCTGGAGTTTAATGCTTTGTGACTACCGTTTACACACTGTCCTGTGTCTTCAAGAAGCAAAGCGATCATTTAGGAAAGCTTGTACAGCATAGAATCGTTTTCTCCAATACAGGAAAATTGCTTTAATCATAATGATTCATGGACTTTTGGACTTTTTTAGCATGCAGGGGAACCTTGCATGCATTATATTAAGTGACCTTACAGTCTTCCCTAGTTGGTTATAAACCTCTTAGTGACCCTGTATTGCATTCTGTGACTGGGAAATTATTCGGTACCTATTCCAACTGTGTATTCCAACATAGCCGTCTCCATGAAACTTCAGTGATGTCCCTTTTACTGTGGAGAAGTAGTTTTGGTAACTGCCCCTGAAGTTAACGCTCTACCCTATCCTTCTTTATTTTTCATTTGCTTTCACCATGCCTACTTTAGAATGAGGAGAGGATACAAGGGGAGGTAAGGCCAACGTGCCATGACTCTTCAACTCACATTGTGCCTTTTCTCTGCATCATGTGTCAGTCATTTCCTGTTAAAACGGGTCCATTCACCAGATGATGTTAAGAGTGCTCAGTGAAGTCTGTGACAACGGTTCTCTTAACTCAGGATCTCATAACTCATTTCATTTAGTTTTATCCCTGATACTCTTTATCCATCAGCACCACCTGCTAACATTTAGTAAAGACATTCTCAGACCTCATACAATTCCCAGTGCATGAGAAAAGTGCTCAAATCCACTGTCATCCCTTGAATAAACATTTTCTATTGGTTTGGAGTGTATTTACCCATTGTCATGTCGGTGTCTTTCATATTTGGTTGTTTGCATATTCTTTATTTAGCTAACCAAACAAAACAACACATTCAGTTGCGGCATTATCATAATCAAAACTTTATTAACAACACTTCTGGCCTTTTGTCCAAGGTATTGTATACTACATTGTCCATACTACTGGGGCTTACTTTTCAATTTGTCCACAGCAAATCCGCAAGTTAAGGCGAGAGCTGGAGTCTTCCCAGGAAAAGGTTGCCGACTTGACCATGCAGCTTAGTGCCAATGTATGTATGATATATATGTTTTTTTTAAGATTCCCTTTTGGCCTCTTTTGGTAAGCTAATTTGTTTGTGTGTTGGATGCATGCCAGAACTTTTATCAGAGTGTGATCAATCCAAAACGTAGATGACACCTCCTCTAAGTCATTGGTTGCGTCTGATATCGCATACTATGCACTACATACTCAATATGGATACTATCGTTCAACATACCTTTGTGTAACTAAACAGTAGTGTGTATCTTTTCGGACACACTAAGCTGGCATTTTCAACGTCACTTCCTGAGAACCTCCTTGCCGTTGGAGACGTGTAACCATGGTAACCCCTGCCGATCTCAGCTTTAGCAGCATTGCCAGATAATGCTTAAATTACTGAAATAGGTAAATAACTAGACTAACTGTAGTTTCAATATGCAGAAATGTAAATTAGACCGTTATTGACATTCCAGAGCTGCCTTGGTTGCTGTCCGTTTGTCTGTTATAAACATTGTCGTTACTACGCATTGCATTGTGGGATACTTATGCCGCCGTAGTGTCCAGTGTTTGCCCACTGTAGTATTTCATCGGAAATAGTATGCAATTCACATACTATTGGTTACATACTAAGATTTCGGACATACTAAAAAGTCTCAACTGTTTTAGCCTACTAAATAGCATGTTAGTATGGAATTTCGGACCCAACCATTGAGTTTGTACCCCACAACTAACTGAGATACAGAAACCCCTTTTTACAGGTGCATCTAATATCTGCCTTGCATTTTGTGTGAGGGTGAGATGCGGGGAAGATATGGTGTGAATCCCCGCTCACTTCAAAAAAGAGGATCACTTAGATGACTCTGGATGTTGAGGCATACCTCTGGCCTGGTCTGACTTGCAGGGAGGACAACCAGTCGCAACAGATCTAGGATCTACCAACCTACCCAACACAAGCTTTTTTGAATTATATTTTTGAGCATCGTATGCCTTTATTTGATAGCTGACTGAGAGTAGGATGATGACAGTAAACGAAGGGAAAGCAACATACAAAAAAAGGTCCCCAGTTGCGGTTTATGGTTAGCTCCCTAACCACTAGACAACTTTGGTCTTACTGCAGACATGCCATATTTCCAGTTCTCCTTCTGCCACTCACATCTTTCCACTGTTGCTATAATCCTTCAGCTCTGCGATCTTGATAGACACCCTTTTAACCTTAACCCTTAGCTTGCTTTTAACTAATTGAACCAGCTGAAAAAATGTGGGCCCCTGCTTCTTCTCACCCTGCAGCTTCTAAATGCTTGAGTCTGGCTTTTTCCATCACACTCAACTTTTACTTTAACACCACCTCACCACTGATCCTGATCTAATAGACAACCAGTATGACTACAGTCTCCTATTGCACATTTAACCCACTGCCGTTGCTTAACTATCAACTAACCTGGGTATTTTGAACATACTAAGTCAGTGTTTCTCAAATGGGGGTCTGTGTACCCCTAGGGGTACTTTGGAGTACTGCAGGGGGTACGTGAGATTCCTTTTTGAAATGTTAATTTTCATGCATAATTCATCAAATTAATTTAGTTATGGATTATAAACATTTGAAGGAACATTTAAGTGTGTTTCAGTTACAAGCTTGTTAAGTAAATCAGACACTAATGGTGCAGAGCTGTAATGTACCTCTTTATATAGCCTTTTTTTTCTACCAAAAATGCTTTGCACACACTTTTGGCTAAAAAAAACTATTTCAAAGGGGGTACATTATTGAAAGAAGTTTGAGAACCACTGTACTAAGTGACTGTTTATGTTTTTACTATATAATAAGTTTGATCCCACGCCTAATGCTACTGTCCCTCTCTTTTACGTTCTTGGATGTATTGACTGCTGGACTCGCTGCCTTTCCCTGCCTGCCTCCCGCTGACCCGCACCTTTGGATGCTGGGTGTAGCAGCTAGGCCAGGTTTGTTGGACTGTTGCTTCCAGAGAGCTCTC
Source organism: Sander vitreus (assembly GCF_031162955.1). Taxonomy (NCBI): domain Eukaryota; kingdom Metazoa; phylum Chordata; class Actinopteri; order Perciformes; family Percidae; genus Sander; species Sander vitreus. Next base: position 23,054,029 of record NC_135858.1, read on the forward strand.
TGCATGATTGTGAGTGGACGTCAAGCTGACGAGTTGCTGTCATCCGACCTCTCTGTTGGGCTCGCTGCGTGGAACAGCTGACCTCATCACCGTTCTTGAAGCATGTTGACATGTTGGCAACTAATTATTAATTTTCTTTCAATGATCTATTAATCTGTTGACTATTATTTCAATTAAATTGATTTCGTCTCTGAAATGTCAGAACAAAGTGGAAATGATCAGCATGATTTATTAGAGCCCAAGCTGGTGTCTTTACATCACTTATTTTGTCTGACCAACAGTTTTTTTACAATCATTTTACAATCATACTGTATCTGAGGATCTGCTGCGAAAAACGGCACATTTGGCATATTTGCTTTATAAATTCCTCAAACGATTATCAAAATGATTGTCTATTCTTTTTTTGTAAATGACAAATAAATTTACCAACTATTTTTCTCAGCACCAATTTCTGACGATTCCTGATAGTTTTCTTAGATTTAAAGGCTAAAAAGATACCATAAATATGAACCTTTGGGATACAACTTATAGACATTAGAGAGAAATGCAGTTAAACAAACTGGACATAGGACTTTCAGGTGATGTAACACACTTTAAAGCCACCACGCTGCTTTAAAGCTGATGCTGCTGATAGGAAAAGGTGAATAGCTGATTGCATTTTCTATTGAGTCGTTAAGACTGTTACAACCCCCTGAAAGGCTTGCTTTTACTAGGTCAGTAACATCATTCAAACAGATTCAACGACTAACAGTGTAAAGAAATACCAAAGCAAGTTACCCACAAAAAGAAATAATGAAGGGAATGAATGGCTGGCCATATTTAACAAAAGAAGGGAACACACCAAGACCCACCACACAATGTGCTTTCAGACCTAGAAACTATCAAACCAAAATAGGAAACTAAACCCCAAAAAAATAAAGCAGCTAAAAGAGGACTATCTGAACCATCATTCCAACAAACCATCATGTAGAATTTGTCTTTATTTCTTAACATATTCATTACGATGGTGTCAGCCATGGCTTTTAGAAGATTTCTAATCGTTCTCTCCATCATCAGGCAGAAATAGTGCGAGACATCCTAGCCTAAATGTTAAACATGCTACTTGAGGTTGACCAGATTTGTCCCTCAGCGCAGCATCGCTTTCCTCCCTCACCACCATTACCCTAACGTCTTCTTTCATCTCTGACATCATCCACAGCTGTCCACTACTCCATCCCCTCCCTCCTCTGCCAGCAGAAGGAGAAAGCCATTTGCTTGTGAGGTTGCAGACTGATTCCATGCAGCCGGTGTCTCATACCTGTCTGCTGTCTCAACCCTCTCTCTCTCTCTCTCTCTCTCTCTCTCTCTCTCTCTCTCTCTCTCTCTCTCTCTCTCTCTCTCTGTGTCTGTCTCTGCCTCCTTCTACCTCTGTGTCTTCCTCTAAAGGCTAATCTGGTAGCAGCATTTGAGCAGAGTTTGGCGCTGATGACGGCACGCCTGCAGACCCTGTCGGTCTCCTCGGAGCAAAAGGTATCTATCATGATGCCAATGACTGTTCCTGTGACATGTGTGGCAGTTTGCATTTATTATTTAACTGTGACACTTAAGGAAACAAGCCATGAATATCATTCTAAAGAAATAGTGTCACTACATACTGTACTCAACAAATACATGATGATGATGATGATGATGAAACATTAGACTGATCATGGTTGAACTGCTTTATGTTAGATCCCGTCAGTGAAAGAGAAGCTACCAGGGGACATAGTTGTCCTGGAAATGAGTTGTGGGTCAAAGGTTCGTATAGCAGGATTTCCATTTTGTCATCAGCCATTGAACACAACCCCGTCATCTGTGTTTGAAGCAGATAGACATTACACAATCCTCGGTTTAGAAGAATGTTGGTTCAGTTACCAGACTGTAAGCTAGTATGAACACATGTTGATATTTTCCTTTTTCAGGACTCTGAGCTCACTGAGCTGAAGGATACCATCGAGGTTCTGAGGGTCAAAAACACAGAGGCCCAAGAAATCATTCAGGGGGCTCTCAGTAATCCGGACATCACACCTAAAGGTACAGAATGTGCCGGGGATGTACAAAAACCAGACACATGCAAAGATGAAGGTGGGACTTTTAAATATATATATTCACCGATATTCAGTATGCTCTTTTTTTTTTTTTTTTCCTCCTGGAATGTAGAACTGCTGATCAAACGCCAGAACTCCTCAGAAAGCATCTCCAGCCTCACCAGCAACACCAGCCACACCAGCCATTCCAGCCACTCTAGTCTGGGTAGTCTCAAAGAGCAGGAGGCCAAGAAGAAGAAGAAAAAGGGCTGGGTGAGAGAGCGCACACAGGCAGAATCTAGAGGTCCCACTGATTACAAATACTGTTCTTATTTTGCAGTGGTTTATGAATCAGATGTTTTCTTCAGCTTGTCTGGGTTTGTAATTGGTCAGATTATCTCATCAATGTCAAATTCATCAAACTTTGAGCACATTTAGTGATAGTTATTATCAAATTTCAAGATTTAAGATACAAGGATTTATTTGCTCATAGTGTAGAATGTGTGCAGTGAAATGCAGGGTGCTAAAAAGGCTAGTGTGAAATAAAGAATAACAGGTAGAATACAAATTAGAAAAATATCTGATACAGGATTACAAATTATAAATAAGTTTTAAAATGATACGGTTATATTGGCTTAGTGTGTAGATGAGCTGTGGGGCCATTATCAGTTTTTGTTTATTTGATCTGATATATGTTATGTTTGATCCCAAAAAATAATAGAAGTCTGTCAGCTGCTCTATTTTGTTTTCCTGCATGTGTGTGCGTGTGTGTCATTCCCGTTCTATCTTGTTCCAAATCTGTTATTAAGTATGACTCTGGTCTCTCCCTCATGCTGCCTTGCTTTTTTATTTTAGGTCTTTGAGGTAAGTGATGTTGCTACGGTAAATAAACCCTGAACCCCCTCCTCTTCTCCAGTCCGCATGCACTTTATGAGACATACTTGTGAAACCTTTGGAAACGTTCTGTTGTCTGTCTTTCTTGATTTACAGAATCACTTTGTACAGTGTTTGATCATATTAAACTGTTAAAGGTATATGAGAGAGAGAGTCAACACAAAGTGCTTTTAAGAATTGCTTGTTAATGGTAATGTTATTTATTTCAGTCTCATATTTCTCCTCTGTACAGTTACGCAGCTCCTTTAACAAGGCCTTTAGTAAGAAGGGCTCTAAGCCGTCAGGGCCGTATGCTGACATTGAGGAAATTTCCACCCCAGAATCCTCTGCACCTTCCTCCCCCAAAGTTCACCATGGTGGAAACAACCCTCCATTGTCAATGAAATCATCAGCCTCTACATCATCATCAGGGTAAACTTCTCCCCGCAATAATCTCTTAAACTAGAAAGTTCAGTAAATGCCAACATATCGTATTATAACATAATGCGTTAGCTATCATTGTCAAAAATGGATGTGGATACACAGTAGATCATTACAAGACTATGCTGTCTGCACATATATGTTGCTGTATTTGTGTTTAATTTTAAGAGAATTTGATAGTGGTTCTAATACAGCTGTGTCCGTGGTGGTCCTTAAGTTAGCATTTAAAAATGATGTGTCTAGCTGTCAGTCTGATGATCCTTGCTACCTTCACACATCTCTAATGTTGTCCTCTTTGAACTGAATATCTCCAGACTCTGTGAAGGAGATGAGGTGGGGGATGATAAGGTTGTAACAGAACTTCGTACAGAGCTGTGGGAGAAGGAGCGCAAACTGACAGACATCCGCCTGGAGGCTCTGAGCTCTGCCCATCAGCTGGAGCAGCTGCAGGAGGCCATGACCAACATGCAGGTATGTGTGATATGTTCCTTTGATATTTTATGTGTTTTTCTTTTACTCCCTACATTTGTTTTCTTGATAAACTTGCTTTTGGAGTTTACCTGTGGACTAGATAGGATGCCAAATGTATGTGTGTTGTGTAAGATGAACTTTTGTATACATGATAGGTACGATTGGTATGTATGTACTGTATGTATGTATGTATGTATTTATGTATTGCTATGGACCATTTTTTGTGTGTGTCCTGAATAAAGAATATGATGATGATATGTATGAATGTAATCTTTCAAGTCTAACTTCCCTCTTTTATTGTTTGGTCTTGTGGTAGGTTATGTGTTTAAATTTAGTTATGCCAGTTTCTCCAATATAAGAAACATTTTTAGCATGCACTCAGAAAAACATCACTAAAGCTGTATTATGGAAGTGGCACTGCGATTTAAGAAAATTCCTCTAACACTTGTGATGTTTGTCTGTAGTCGACAGTGGAGAATCTGAAGGCTGAGAACGACCATCTGAAGACGGGTGGTCTGTCCCCCTGTCCATCTCCTGGACCCTCCAGCTCCGTCTCCCAGTCCTCGGGTCTCACTGCTCTGGGAAGTTTATCACCTCGACAGTCCGTAGCCATGCACATGCCCAAAAGCTACAGCAGAGGGCTGAGTGAGGGGGGAAGCTCAGGTACAGTTTAGTCTCTGACCTGTTGACAATGTGGAGTCAGAATGGTGATGCCACTGTGCTCGACAAGTAGGCATAGCACTTAGATTAGTATTTACACACATGTAATGGAAAATGGATTCATTGTGAATACCATCTGGTTTGTTCTTGAAACTACAGTATGAATGGAAAATACGTAATGATTGGATTGCTTTCTTATACCACATTTACAGCACTTAATAATTGTGTTATGCTTTATGTGCAAATGTGTGTAATGTAGATATTTGTAGTTTGTACTTTACTCCTGGCCTATAAATCATCTCATTTATATACTGTACATGTGCACCATGTACAAGCAAAAAATATATTATAACATAGTGTTATAATATACTATTTTTCCAATACCAATTATTAATCTTTTTTTTTAGGGTATGAAAATGAAATGCCAAATCATATAATTAAAATAAAACCTGCTTGTATTTTAAAGGTCAGATGGCCGTATAAAATAAGTTTTTATATATATATAGTGTATTTATTTATACAGCATTGCTCCTTGCTTCTAAATTCCTTTCTCCCTCACAGTTTACTAATTTGTGCACATGAATTTATCACTATAACCTGCTAAGCAATGCTTTTGGTTCAGCATTCTGTGCAATATTAGATTTTTTTTTTAATCTTTCTTTTCTGTTTCTGTCCTATTTGTATGTATTTACTCCTCAGCAGACGTCCACTCTGCAGATTTCCTCAGTCTTTCCTCACAGAGGGATGATCACCGTGTTAGGGTGGTGATTTGTGTTGCAGATTTACACGTCTTTAAAGATGTAAGTATGTTGCTTGTCATCGTTCTTTCTTCAGACCAACAAACGTGATTTTAAATGTCTGTTTCGCCTGTCCGTTGCACTTTGTATCAACAGGAGGTCAAACAGCAGGATTTCTTTGTCGGCACTGTCAGGGTGAATGGCAGGATGGACTGGCCCATGCTGGACTCAGCTGTCAGCCAGGCTTTCAAGGTGAGTCTCCCTTCTTCTGACAACTTTGTTCAATATGAGCGGTCCAAGGACTCAATGTACAGTTTGCAACAAGTGTGATTCAGCTGTCACATTAAATTTAGCATGTTGTTCCTTCAAAGAGTTCCACTGCTGCACACTACGATGCAGAAATAGCATATGGAATCATGTTCAACTTCTTGATTTATGACGAGGCACAAACTTAGTAATAGAGGTATTTGAATTTACTTTAGGAGGTTGGCAGGTCATTTAACAGGATTATCCAGGCCTCACCATTGACACATATTGGAAGGTAGTTAGTGCTGAAACATCACAAGGGGCACTGTCTGTCTGCACACACTACATCCTATTTGGACAGATTTACTTGGTTCTCTTGTTCTGTTCTTTTCATTCCAGGTGTACATAGCCAAGGTGGACCCCACTTCTAGTCTGGGCCTGTCTACAGACTCCATCTACAGTTACAGTATGGGCCATATTAAGAGAGTGCTGGGAGGAGAAGGTCCAGAAACCCAGCCCTCTCGCTGCATGTCCCGAGGCCCCAGTAGCATCACGGTGGCCCTGAAAGGTCTGTGGACAAATGTGACGTATAAGATAGGGCTGACCTGAATGCGTTATCGTAGTAATCAATGTCTAAATCAGTATTCAAATGCTTTGTTGTTGTTGAAGTTGTTTTTATTTAGTACATCATTTCACAACATTACCCCAAGAATCGCCCATGCAATAATGAATAGTATTCCAACATTATTCATTATGCATCAACATTAATTATTGTTAGTTAATATTCTCAGACGGATAGTTCTGTTTGTTGTGTGTGTGCCATGGGGTGCATGTGTTAGGTGCGGCGCTGTTGCGTATGTGCGGTACTAAAACGGAGCGGATGAAATCCATGGAAAACATGTCACTTAGTTCGGTTTCTTGCCTGCTTGCTTTTCGTGGTTGATCATTTCCAGAAGTGTTTAGGCTCTGTGCGAGTCCTCTGATAAAAGGGAAAACTTTTCAACCTCCGACTCTGTTTCACTGTAGGCCGGGCAGTATATATGAGGATGAACGGCGCCCCTCCATGGCTCCAGCGCCTGGAGCTCCACGCTCACCTGTCGGGAAAAGTCCACCGGATGATGTCGCTGTCGTCGCTGTCGTTTTTGCGTCACTCTTCAATTTAGAAACCACAACTCTATTTATTGAAAGCTGCGTCCACACACACATATGATACATTGAGTGTTTATCCGAGGAGTTTAACAGTCTTATCCCAGTCTCAACTGAGTGCAAATCCTCATGTCTGTCTGTTAATCAGGCTAAATGTGGACATGTCTCTTTATTGCCAGTTGATCCAGTGTTGCTTATTTTGTTTTTTCAACTCTTCTCTATGTCCAACGTGCATTCAGTTACATTGAATTGTAAGCTAGCCTCATCATTCACCAAAACATAAACTCAAATGACCCCATGGCAACTGGTAAACTCATCAGTTTAACAACATTTTTCATTTTTTTCCTCTGGAAGTAGCCACAGTTCCAGATTTATTTGGTCTAATTATCTATCCAACCTAACATTGTCACCACTATTACAGATGTATGTGACTTGTATACATCATATTTCTAATAACTGCAGTGTTTTGGTTTGGGAGTTGCACATATATGGAGCCCATCAGTGATTCTAAAGCAGAGCTGTGATTAGTGAGGAGAGTCGAGGGTTTAATAGTCGACCCCTCCGCACATTTTGCATGCAGGAATGCAAGGAGCGGAGTGCTAGCAGAGCTGGGAAAGCAGTGGCAGCCCTGGGCTCTGGGTAACATGATCTCAGTGGATCCTGGCCCAGCTGGTCGACCAGCCTCAATCACATGGGCCCCATAGATGTTGAGTGGAACATTTGATTCCTGCAGGCTGGTGGGGGGTGCACAGACTCCCTACACTTGATGCAAAGTTATTTTCAGAGCTAAATGCTTGAACTCCATGTTGCTTAAAGGACATGCGAGGTGCAGGTGATATAAATCTGTTTTCTCAACATCTTCTTACCTGAACTCTTCCTATTGTATATTCTTTTTGGTTTCAGGGTTTCCGCGAGTCTTAAAAAGTCTAAAATTTCTAAATCAAAATTTTAGGCCTTAAAAAGCCTTAAATTCGCTGAAGAATTATGTTCTAGGTCTTGAATAATTTTAAACAGCCTTTGATTTTGTTGATTTTTTTTTATTTTTATTCCATGTTGTTGTAGTTCTTTCTTTCGTTACTCCAGATATAATTTGCTGCATTACGACTACAAATGAGACCAACATGCAACTTATATTGCAGCTGAGTGTACGGCTGCGCGAGTCTCTTTCGGAACGGATTTTATTATTTAACTATGGGGAAGTGCAAGTTTAGTGATGTTTTTTTATGTTGTGACATATGTCTTACATTTTATTTATAATGGTCCTGAAAAGGTCTTAAAAAGTTTTAAATTTGACTTGGTGAAACCTGCAGAAACCCTGGGTTGAGATGTGAACAGAATTCTTAACAAGCACTTACAAGAAGAAGTAGTTTATTATTTGTCACATAAAACTGTACAGTACAATATAATGAAATCCAATCTCTGCATTTAACCCATCCTAAGCATTCGGAGCAGTGGACAGCCACATACAGAGTCTGGGGACTTAAATATCAAGTATCAAACTGCAGTTGATCACCAATTCTAATTTCTGCTGGGTAATTAGCAGATAGTTATCAACTTCATTGTTATGACAGCGCAGTCTGTTCTCACTTTTCCTCACTATGATCAGGTTTGAAGGAGAAGTGTGTGGACAGCCTGGTATTCGAAACGCTCATTCCCAAACCCATGATGCAACACTACATCAGCCTGCTGCTCAAACACCGCCGTCTTATCCTGTCTGGACCGAGCGGGACGGGTAAGAGCTACCTGGCCTCCCGGCTGGCTGAATACCTGGTGGACCGTAGCGCCCGTGAAGTCACTGATGGCATCGTGGTCACTTTTAACTTGCACCGCCAGTCATGCAAGGTGACAGAAAGCTAAGTCCTGTATGAAACTGTTCAACACCGGGTTATTTGGTGTGTCATGTTGTCAGCTTCTTTTCATCTCTCTCGCTCTCTCTCTCTCTCTCTCTCTCTCTCTCTCTCTCTCTCTCTCTCTCTCTCTCTCTCTCTCTCTCACCTTTCTCTCCTCAGGATCTGCAGCTTTATCTCTCCAACCTGGCCAATCACATCGATCGGGAAACCAGCACGTCAGAAATACCGCTGGTCGTTATTCTGGATGATATTCACGGGCCTGCTTCCATCAGCGAACTTGTCAATGGTGCTCTCACCTGTAAATATCACAAATGGTACGCTCCACATGCACGGACTGAAACTAGCTGCAAGAGTATTTATGTGATCATTTGACGCAGCTTAAACTAATGTTGTTCCTGTTCCTTAGTCCATACATTATTGGAACAAGCAATCAGCCAGTGAAGATGATAGCGAACCACGGCCTCCATCTCAGCTTCAGGTTGGTTGAAGGAATGGTTGTGGAAGTATTTTCATCTCCTGCAGTATTGTCTTGGGTGTTCTGGGTGAATTTGTCCTGATTACCCTGGAGTTAGATTTGAAGCTCACTGTGGAGTCAACAGGTCAATAGTAAACTGTGAGTTGATGTGTTTATATGTGATCTGATACAGCATGATTTAATACAGTTTGATTTCACTCAGTGTCATGAGTACCAATACTAAGTTTACTTTGGTATTGTTGAGACAAATTGTATTCACTGTAAATTAACATATCTGAAATTTCTGAGTAGATGCACTTTTGTAAATGACAGTCATGACTCGTGTTGCTTTCAGTCTGAAGTTGGACAACAAAAACAAACCTCTCACTATAACCTGCAACATTTTTACCTACTGTTTATTATCCTCATTAGTCATCACCGTAGTGAAGACTATTCTTCCTGGGGTCCAACACAAGACAAGCATAAACAAATATTATAAAGCAAAATACATATTGTTACATCAGAACAATGAAAACATCCTGAATTTTATAAACTGTTACTGTTGAAATCCCCTGTTCGATCCTCCCAAAAACAGAAACACATCAAACAAGGGTCCTAAGATGTCTTCAAAATACAGGACTTGACTGTGAAACTGTGTGAAATCAAACTGATTATGACGATTCCAATAGCAGAACTGTTGTTTTTTTATACATTTAGCTATACATACTGTCACATTGATGAGGGAAGAGGATGTAGCCAAATGGAAATTAAATCAAACAAGACCTAATTAAGCACTTGTTTATGTTTCATTCTAAATTTTGGTTGGTTAATTGGGTTTCCTCAGTCAAAATATAGGAAGTACCATTTCACAATCCAATTTTCAACCAGTCTGTCCCTGTGGGTCTAACTTAAACTGTAAACTCTAATGTTGATGTGGATAAGAGGGCTAATGGCAAAGCTAATCTCATATGTGGCTATAGAAATGCACAATACAATACACACTTGTAAGTCTGTGTTTTGAGATGATTTTTTTGGCATGTGCCTTTCATCATCTTAGGATGGTGACCTTCTCCAACAACGTGGAGCCAGCCAATGGCTTCCTGGTGCGCTACTTGCACAGGAAGCTGATGGAGTCGGAGGATGAGAGAAGCTTGACCAGCGAGGACCTGATCAGGGTGTTGGACTGGGTGCCCAAACTGTGGTATCATCTGCACGCCTTCCTGGAGAAGCACAGCACGTCGGACTTCCTCATTGGTATGAAACACACTCTCATCAGAAGGACCGGGTGTGACTTCAGGGCTTAAGAAAGCTGCATTTTTATTTCATAGGGAATATTGAGTGTGAATGATGTCATATTACAGTGGGGCAAAAAGTATTTAGTCAGCCACCAATTGTGCAAGTTCTCCCACTTAAAAAGATGAGAGAGGCCTGTAATTTTCATCATAGGTACACTTCAACTATGAGAGACAAAATGAGAAAAACAAATCCAGAAAATCACATTGTAGGATTTTTAATGAATTTATTTGCAAATTTCTCGGGAAAATAAGTATTTGGTCACCTACAAACAAGCAAGATTTCTGGCTCTCACAGACCTGTAACTTCTTCTTTAAGAGGCTCCTCTGTCCTCCACTCGTTACCTGTATTAATGGCACCTGTTTGAACTTGTTATTAGTATAAAAGACACCTGTCCACAACCTCAAACAGTCACACTACAAACTCCACTATGGCCAAGACCAAAGAGCTGTCAAAGGACACCAGAAACTAAATTGTAGACCTGCACCAGGCTGGGAAGACTGAATCTGCAATAGGTAAGCAGCTTGGTGTGAAGAAATCAACTGTGGGAGAAATTATAAGAAAATGGAAGACATACAAGACCACTAATAATCTCCCTTGATCCGGGGCTCCACGCAAGATCTCACCCCGTGGGGTCAAAATGATCACAAGAACAGTGAGCAAAAATCCTAGAACCACACGGGGGGACCTAGTGAATGACCTGCAGAGAGCTGGGACCAAAGTAACAAAGGCTACCATCAGTAACACACTACGCCGCCAGGGACTCAAATCCTGCAGTGCCAGATGTGTCCCCCTGCTTAAGCCAGTACATGTCCAGGCCCGTCTGGAGTTTGCTAGAGAGCATTTGGATGATCCAGAAGAGGATTGGGAGAATGTCAGATGAAACCAAAATAGAACTTTTTGGTAAAAACTCAACTTGTCGTGTTTGGAGGGGAAAGAATGCTGAGTTGCATCCAAAGAACACCATACCTACTATGAAGCATGGGGGTGGAAACATCATGCTTTGGGGCTGTTTTTCTGCAAAGGGACCAGAACACACCGCCCGGGCAATGAAGGAGTGGCTTCGTAAGAAGCATTTCAAGGTCCTGAAGTGGCCTAGCCAGTCTCTAGATCTCAACCCCATAGAAAATCTTTGGAGGGAGTTGAAAGTCTGTGTTGCCCAGCGACAGCCCCAAAACATCACTGCTCATAAGGAGATCCGCATGGACAAATGGGCCAAAATACCAGCAACAGTGTGTGAAAACCTTGTGAAGACTTACAGAAAACGTTTGACCTCTGTCATTGCCAACAAAGGGTATATAACAAAGTATTGAGATTAACTTTTGTTATTGACCAAATACTTATTTTCCACCATAATTTGTAAATAAATTCATAAAAAATCCTACAATGTGATTTTTCTGGATTTTTTTTTCTCATTTTGTCAACCTACCCATTTTGTACCTATGATGAAAATTACAGGCCTCTCTCATCTTTTTAAGTGGGAGAACTTGCACAATTGGTGGCTTACTAAATACTTTTTTGCCCCACTGTATGTGTCCTTAGTGTTCTTCCTTCTCCTCCCGTGTCCCCTCAGGCCCCTGCTTTTTCCTGTCCTGTCCGGTTACGGTGGATGAGTTTCGATCGTGGTTCATTGACCTTTGGAACCACTCTATTATTCCTTACCTGCAAGAGGGGGCCAAGGATGGCATCAAGGTAAGAAACCACAGCCAACAAATCTAGAAAATGGTTTCCAGCTAGTTTTAGATTATTTCACACAAAGGGCTGGTGGCTTACCCTTTCACAGGAATTGTTACGCTCTAATTTTACCATTTTGGTAATACAGTATATGTTGTGACACTTCAGGTCCACGGCCAGAAGGCGGTATGGGAGGACCCAGTGGAGTGGGTTAGAGGCACCCTGCCTTGGCCGTCTGCCCAGCAGGACCAGGCAAAGCTGTTCCACCTGCCTCCCCCCAGCATCGGCTCCAGCAGCCCCGGTCAGCCCTGCGAGGAGAGGCCTCACAAGGAGACTCCACCCAGCTCCATGGAATCTGATCCCCTGGTAATGAAGCACTTCATGATTTTTTTTTTTTTTTTCTCATCAGAATTATCGGCTTTGTAAAATACTTGAAATACTGAAATGGATCCTTCAGTATTGCTGATTTCTTGACTCTCTCTTCTTTGTTATAGATGGCAATGCTTTTGAAACTTCAAGAAGCTGCCAATTACATTGAATCCCCAGACAAAGAAGACCCTAGCCTGCCTAGACTTTGAACACAAAGCTTACACTTAAGACTTCATATTTGATGTTTTTTTTTTTTTGTCCACTGTAATGACGCAGTGCACATTCAGGAACAAAGGATCCCTCAGAAACGGTTGTAGGGTGATTAAAACTGTCATTCCCGCCCACAGTAGGTTAAATGTATAACTTGGTAATTACAAATCATTTTATTACATACAGTATTTTCAAAAGATTGTTCACAAGTATTGAATGAACAACTATTACTTTACTGTGTATTTGACTGGATGACATTCACTTCAGTTTCCTTTTACCACCACAATAGCACTCAGTGCTCTTAGATCGGTGCTAAGAGATCACTAAGAATCGTCTCAGCACTTTCACTTCAGGTGATTTCTGTCCTTGCAGTCCATCCTGTGTTGTGCTGAAGTGCATGTCAGCAGGAGCTATTCTCAATTATGGTGACTAATTTTTGGAAACGAGTATGACAGCATGACAGATGCTACTATTTATTGCAAAGTTTTTTGGTACATATCGACTGTATAAGTCTTTGAAGGCCAAATCTTATACATATGCAATCCTGAACTTTACAACCTGAGCAGGTAAAACAAATAAAATGCCTTAACAACAAAGACTTCAATGTCACCTCAACTTCAGCAGAGTACACTGGTGCTTTCATCAATATCATCCCAGCTAAGATAGTCAGGAATCAGTTATTTCTTCAACCCTCTGCATTATTTATTTCCATTAATCTTCTTGTTTTTTAACAATATCAAATGTTAATGGATCACTTATCAGTATTTGTTTTCACATATTCTCTTCTTTATCATTGTTATGGCTTATAAATTGATTAATTAAACTTGCTGTCATACTCTTTTGCATAAAACAAAACCAATTTATTAGTGATGTGAGTTCATCACTTTGTCGCTGCACAGTACCATAATTTCCAAGCACTTAATGTAGTTTTATGAACTGCTTTATGTAAAACGTGTCACCAATGTTGCCACATATATCAGGTATTAGATAGTTATTACACAGGGATTATGTAACATAACAAACGCCCTCTGACTAAACAGATTGAGCAAATGCTATTTGAATCCAATTTCAAAACATTTATCTAGGAAAGAGTCCATTTTCTTTTTTTATCTTTCACCCCATATTCAGAGTAGTTACTGTATATATTATGTACATACAATCAGGCTACATCAAAGTTATTTTATCTATATTATTTGGTGCAAATATCTAATATACTGGACCAAATACTGTACTTTAATCATGTGTATTGACTGTCATGTTAGTGGTTTCAGTTCAACTATGAATGTATAAAAAACACTTATAAAAACAACCATATAACAGTATCACTAATGTAGTAGGTGCTTTTAAAAGAAGCCTTATCGCAAAGCTCCACTGCAAAACACTTTGAACAATGTCTGAGTAGAGTGATTTTAAAGCTACCTTTGCCCATTTTCATTTACAACAGTTCATGCACTTCATAAACAGAATTAACTCACGCTTATTATCATCATTTAGGTACGCATGGTGCTCTTTTTTTTTTTTACGAAGGTCCTGGACTGTTTCAGTGTTGAATAAAGATCACGTAGACTTTCAGGCTAGGTTAGCAATGAGTTTTATGTCATACAGTAGAAATATCAAACACTAAAGTAATGTAAAATAAATAAATCCGGAGGATAATGTCTGATATTTTTAGGTCATGTTGGGTAAGTGTTGAAGCCATTTTGTAGAGACAGTGAAGTCATGTGAGACAATGTAGGTGTTATGCCCATGTTAATGTCGTACAATATTCATATTTGAGAACACTTTGGGTACACGACACAGTGCAAAGTGACTATGGAGAGTTGTTGTTCCAAGGCAAGAGTGAAAAGCAGAACGATTTAAACACTTTTTAAGGTACTTTGTGTCGATTTTTGTAAAAAATAAAAATAAAAAAAGCCCTGATGGAGTAAATGGCAGACAAAGTGGTTGGGCAAGTATTGTCGAAATAATTCACCTGTCTCGTTGTTTAGGTGCTCAGACTAAAATTCCCATGTACATAAATCCTGTAAATGAATGTCACTTTTATGACAGCTCGATAAGAAAGTTTAACATTTTCAATTGTATCTGAGCTGCTTATTGCTTCGTTATTGCACTCTTTGCATAAGGCTGATAACAAAACTTCAAGCTAATCCGCAGCTCTGATTGGTCACATGTAAACAAAAAAAAAACAAAAAGGAAGGAATTAAAGACATCAAAGAGCAAAAAGATACCAAATGGCCCGTGACTCTCACAACTGGTCCCATGCCGATTGAGAATAATGTCAGTTATTGTACATATATCAGTATTAGCCAGTATTACCAACCCTGGTCTGTTTCTGCAGGTTAACTAAAGCCATCAGCTCGAGCTTCTCATCTCATTCACTGGTTGTTGTGCCTGTTGCTCTGTAGTAGCTGTGATTTGTGTTTGCTTACTAGTGTATCAGGACTATGCAGCAACTTCTACTGGTGTTGGCAATCAGCAAATATCTGATCCTCACGTGCAAATGCAGTGTGTTTTCATCTGGTCTGTCTTTGAGTTCCTAATTTGGGCCAAATTGCACCACAGGACAAAAGTGGAAGGTTGTTTTAGCAGGCGCTACTGAGCCTTAAAGAGATTGCGACAGAAAGGCGTTGCATTGAGAACGGGGTTCATAGATATAGTTAAAGAAATGAAGCACTTTGGAAGCTGTTTCATGTGTTTTGGTCTTATGAATGGCAACAAAAGTATCATAACTGGATTTGTAAATGGTCAAATGACGATAAAATCAGCACTTCACTGTTTGCATAGTTCATTTTATGTAGAATCAAACCAGATAAAGAGATGAACTGAATCTCTTTAGCCAATACAGGTTGCTGAATAGTCATATTTTTGCAAAGCTTGTTGTGGGTACTAAACTAAGATTTAAAAAAAAGAAAAAGTTATGCGATATCTAATGTCACTGAATTGCAAATGTTAAGGGTCTCTAAGTGTTGTAAATGCATGTAAACTTGCTGTGTGATGAGAAAAAAAACCTGACATTATTGTATTGTTAGGAAAATCATTCTAGATAATGTTTTCCCTTTTAATACTCCAAATATTTGATATTTCTTTTTCTTTTTCTAAAGAATCCTTTGTAAAACTTAATTTCTCTATTTTGTACAGGACATCAGTGTAAAGATTGTAAATAGGTCAGCATTCTGGATGCGGCAACAATCATTAAGGGACAGGGAAACAAAAAAATCATGCTTGGGAGAAAGGTATATTTCTTTAGAGTTGGGTCCAGTACATGAATAAGGCATGTTTCTGAAGGCTTTCATCCACCTATCACTGGTTGTTGGAATCAATAAAATACATGTTATATTTATTCTGTTGCTTCTTGTGTGTCAGTTTGACAGCGTTGACCTGTTAATAAGAACTATAAAATAATATAGTATTGCATTTTTTTGCTGTGGTAGGAACTCTTTATTTTTGGTGTCATTGGGCAAAACAATCCATAATAATCTTTTAGCATATTGTAATTCAAGTGATCTGAGAGAAAACTAGACTTTTGCGTGACGTGACGGCAGGGCTGGACTGGGACAAGAAATCGGCCCTGGCATTTTATATAAATAATTAATTCTTAAAGCTATGATTTGTGTATTTATGGTATTTTTAATTTTTTGTATTATTATTATTTGATATTGTATTGTCATAATTGTTATTATTACTATTTTGCTTAATATTGGCTTAGCAACTTTTTAAAACAGTTTACTGTTAATTTTAACTATTGTAAGATTCCTATTTTGTCGCTTTGGACAAAAGTGTCTGCTAAATACAATAACCATAACCATAACCCTTACCAAAAGCTACTATAAAGCTGAGAGTAGTACATGCCCTGGAAAAGAGCACTTTGGCTTTGCAATGCTACTGAATAACATTAGCTAATTAAGCAATTCAAGGAACACTGATGCTTATATCAACACTGATTTTATAAATCACACAGACACAATTTTCAATGTAAGCTTAAGCAGTTAGGTTACCTGACAGCCACATTAACGGTACAGCCAAACTGCTTGTTGTTATGACGTGAGGCGCACATAACGCGCGCGCGCACACACACACACACACACACACACACACACACACACACACACACGTGCGTCGGGCCACCGGGAAAATGCCCAGTATGCCAAATGGCCAGTCCAGCCCTGCGTGACGGGAGACTTTGGCCAATCACAGGTCATTAGGTCATTACAGAGTCCTGCCATGCATTGCTCTATGACAGAGAGGGGAGAGAAAGAGCTGCAGGAAGAGGTCTCACTACTTAAATTTCCTGCGATTTTCTACCTACTGCAGCTTTAAATGATCATAGAGGTACGGTGGCCGACAGGGGCAAACGCCCTGAAACTTAAGAAAACACACGCAAATAGACAAAACACAAGCAAATTAAGCAAACAACTTCATTAATTTGACAACACATGTGCAGCATTCAGCAAACGCGCTGCAAATTCACACAACACAACCAAATATATAAACGCACTGCAAATAAAAAACGATGCAAAAAGAAAAGCACACAAACCCCGAAAAAAGAAGCGATGCAAAAAGAAAAACAACTTCATTAATTTGACAACACATGTGCAGCATTCAGCAAACGTGCTGCAAATGTACACAACACAACCAAATACATAAACGTGCTGCAAATATTAAACGATGCAAAAAGAAAAGCACACAAACCCAGAAAAGAAATGCAACAAAAAAACGCAGCATCCAGATTATACAACGGAAGTTCTCCAGACCTCTAGAGGGAGCAGCTAGTGGAACAGCTTGATTTATGACCCCACGGGGAGAGAGAGAGAGAGAGAGAGAGAGAGAGAGAGAGAGAGAGAGTAAATATTAAGTCTATGTTTGAGATATGATACTCAATCAGCAGAGACGTCTGTAAACTCGTGGTAATAAAACATTTAAAACTGCATCAGCGTTTAACGTTGACGTTTGTTTAAGCCATATTACATGAGAGGGTTTAATTTCGAGGTACGAAAGGTGCATTACTGAAGTATAGGCCTCCTCAAGTGTAATACTGTGATTATACAACAACAGTTACCAACAAAATAAGTGATCAATCTGTATTCATATTGTGGAGCAATTCGCTCTTGAAATACAAAAAACAAAAAAACAGACAGGATTTATAGTCCCTCCCTGTTTAGTAAACCAGCCAATTTACCGTGGGATTTATCAAACTGAATAAATCCCGTTCGCACATATAAACACAAAACTGCTTTGCTAACTCCAACGTGTTGTAAGTAAGACATCTACTGAAAAAGTTATTGTATTCATTAGCATGATTGCCGTACTGTTTAGTTCACAAACATCCAACACACCAAAGTACGAAGACATAGCGGACCAGACGCAAGCTTTTATTTTGAAAAGCCGAAGCTCGGACGGCACCAGCCGGGAGGGTATGAGACGGGAGAATAGACTTTATATTATTAATATATTATGTTATTAATAATAATGTGAATTTAATATACAGTCTATGGAGTTCTCCAGGCTGCAGCCATACCCGACTCTAATAAAAAGGCAGAGCGCTCTCTCCCCGTGGGGTCATAAATCAAGCTGTTCCACTAGCTGCTCCCTCTAGAGGTCTGGAGAACTTCCGTTGTGTAATCTGGATGCTGCGTTTTTTTTGTTAAATTTGTTTTCGGGGTTTGTGTGCTTTTCTTTTTGCATTGTTTTTTATTTGCAGTGCGTTTATTTATTTGGTTGTGTTGTGTGTATTTGCAGCGCGTTTGCTGAATGCTGCACATGTGTTGTCAAATTAATGAAGTTGTTTTCTTAATTTGCTTGTGTTTTGTCTATTTGCGTGTGTTTTCTTAAGTTGCAGGGCGTTTGCCCCTGTCGGCCACCGTATAGAGGCCATATGAATGTTGTAGGATTAAAAAAAGTAATACAATTACATAGCCTATAATGCTTTTTACCATAAACATAAGTCATGATCATAAATACCACCGAATAGCATGATGAAATTAAATTGGCCATGATTGTATTATTAAGTATGACACAATTTAATTTAATTAGGTTATATGTAGTGGAACAGTCGTTGAAGTGGGCTACAGTGAGTGTTAATGAGTGAGACAAACAGACATAGAGGTCTGAGTCAGACATGGTGCTCAGTATCCATTACATGCAATTCATTAGGAGGCGGTGCTTGAACCTGCCGGGACCTATATAAGCCTGCCACCCCCGCAGGA